>NC_084737.1:48968773-49278773 GCF_033978785.1 Entelurus aequoreus
AGCGATTACACGCCAACTGGACAATATTTATCATATTTATTTACATATTTTAATCCAAAGTAAAATGCCTGAACAGCATAGGAGGTAGGAAATGTTGACTCCCACCCCCTCAGCACATTGGGAACCAGCATTACTCCTCTCTAGTCAGTTCACTAGTCACTTTATACTTTTTACTGTCTCTTTTTCTTTACATTGCCTCTTAGAGTGGTCTTACGCCATATTGCATATTGTGTATATTGTGTTGTTTTTGTATATTGTGTGGTTTCTTCTTCTTTTTTAAAAATGCAAAGCACCTTAGGGAAGCAACCTAAATTTCGTTGGACCTGTACCTGTACATGCACAATGACAATAAAGATCATTCATTCAATAGAATTGGATATTAAGTGTATGTGAAATTTTGAGTCCTACCTTGTTTACTTCCGTGACGACCTTCTTAAAGTTTTGTAATCAATAACAAATATCTAGCAACTAAAATATGGCAAACATGCATAACAGTAGAGAGAGTGTTTTACATGTTTACCATTGTGCACTCTAATTGAATTAAATGGGTGTAATTTTAACTTTTTTATAGTATTTGGACGTTTTTCATGATATCCACAATATTCAGTGAGCAGGTTGTGTTATAAGTGGCTATTTGTGTTGGCCTTTATGTTGCATTTTTTCGTACCGTTAGTAGGGAAGGTTGTTTGGATTGTGTCATATAAATAATTGTTGTGCGATTATTTTGAATTACTAAATTGATCTGATTTAGTCACATTGTCCACCAGATCGTAGCGTTAGAAGACTGCCTGATATCTAAGATCAATTTGAGAGCACCACGGGGTGCGAGGCTTTGTTGAACTCATGAGGCAAACTTACTCAAGACGCTGGCGGGCCACATTTGACTCACGGGCCATATCCTGGACACCCCTGATATATACATACATACGTACATTATTTCATACATACACACACGGAAACATGGTGTGTATGCCCTTACATTGGTACATACATTCATACAAATACAGTACATACATATACACTCACGGTAGATACATCCACACGCACATTCACTGTACAAACACACATATACACATACTGTACATATAAAGGCACATATGCATACATATACTCATGCATATAATCCCGTTTCATCAAACATATATTAACGTTGTCCCGCAGGGGGAACTGGGTAAAACACAGCACACTAATAAAGCTTAACTTATTTTTACTATAACAATCTATATGGTTAATATAGTCCGCTTGTCTTTCTTCCTCTCTATTTATCTGTTTTCTTTTGTAATTCAAGTTATAATTACATATATGTATCGTTGCATTTGAAAAAATGGTATTGTTGATAATTGAGGTAATTAATATTATTATTAATTATCAATAGCGATATTTCTGTTGGTATTAATATTGTTTCATTTGTAGTGCAATAATGTTCATTGTCTTTTCTGTGTTATTACTATCTACTTCACTAACTGGTTATTTGCTATCATGTTTCGTATCATATTTGTACATATCGTATTTGCTGAGGTTGTTCTGTTGTTGTTGTTGTTTTGGTTGTTGTTGTCTGTCTGTCTTATCCCTCTTTGTCCCCGCGATTCCCCCCTCTGTCTTTCTTTTTTTCTTCTTTCTATCCCTCTCCTGCTCTGGTCCAGCAGCGCCAAACAAACAAAAAATCCATTTAATAAAGTCAAATACAAATAAGGCAACAAGAGAAGTATCCCACTCTTAGTAAATCTGTACAGCAGATATGGGCATCTACATCAACAATATGATTTGCCTTAGTGGAAACAGGACATGTTGAAAAAAATATGAATACAAAATAAATAAGTAAATTAAATACAAAAAGTAATGACACTGAGACCACCTAGGAAGCACCTAACACACACTTATATAAACTATTAGGTCATTAGTAATTATATTGTACGACCATTTGAAAAAGAAAAAAAAACATATTATTAAACAACTTGGTTAGTTATGTAATTTGACTTGTATGTTGTGTAATGTCCTCACTGACACTGGTATATCAATATTGTTAAATTAAGTTGTTCTGCTTTTTCAGTTGCATCTAAAGCAGGGGTGGGCAATTAATTTTTACCGGGGGCCGCATGAGCAACCCGAGCTCTGCTGGAGGGCCACATCGACAATATTTCAATTAAATTTTGCTCAATATTATTTTTGATATATACCGTAAGATAAATAATAATAATATTAATAATAATAATTAATAATAATAATAATACTTTCATTTAACCTAACTTAACTTTATACCAAAAGCACTGCTTTGGAAAGCATGCGTACCCCTTTTAGAGATCACATTTAGTTCCCCTTAAACATCCTCATGTTGCACAATGAAATGTAAGCATAGGATGAAGGGTGCATTCCTGTAACTTTCTCTAGTAACAGCATTCCATGATTAATATAAATAAATTAACATTAATAGTAAATGACAGTAAAATAAGCACACGTATGACTGAGGAGTCATAGTGTAACTTTGTGTGGTGTTTGAGTTGTCTGACTTTTTGTGTGGCCATAAACGCACCAGTGGTTTAGTGGTATGCGTGTTGGTGACATTTGACAAGTTGTTTTTGGCCTGGTTTGTACGGCAGAAGATGACTAGTTTTTCAAGATAGAAGTGTTTTACTCATGTTTTTGGTGTGGTTATGGCCGAATATAAACAGTTTTGCTCAATAAAGTGATCGATATAGTTCCTGGCCTCGAAGCATCTCGATAGACGTTACAATATTTGAACGGTGTTCAATTGAACGGTGTTGAAGAACACCGTTAGGGCCGCTTGTTGTCACTGTCACTCAAAATTGCATTGCAAAATTACACAGAATAAATGTGTTTATTTTGTTTAGAATTCAGATGGGATTTGATTTGGTGCGCGGCATATATTTGCTGTGCGCAGCGGACGCTTGAGCAGTGCGCAATTGCGCAGGCGCACTTCTTAGAGGGAACGTTGCTTGGCAGTCCATGTCTTTTTGAAAACACGGCATTCGTCGTCAACTTTTCTCTTTTTAACGTCTCGGGGGTAAACCGTGCATCACTTGTCGCTGTGCACCTTCACTCACAGGTTACACACGGACATACATAAATAACACTTTTCAAAATAAAAGCAGCACAGTTGTATTGCGCGCACGACAGATGTTTTTTCAACTTTATTTTGTAATTTGTGATTGCAGCTGTTCACATTCACTCATAATCATGCATACGTCCACACGAAAGTAACACAAATAACGCTTTTTAAAAAAAAAGCAGCACCGTTGTATTGCACACTCGACATAGATTATTTTTTAAATGTATTTTGTAATTTATGATTGGCCTCACGCGGGCCGGACAGGGACGCATAAAGGGCCGGATGTGGGCCGCGGGCCGCAGAATGCCCAGATCTGATCTAAAACCTAGTGGAGTCTAGTGGATGAGAAAGCTGTGTTACTTATAACACTACTTACTCGATAAAAATAAAAAAAATACTTAAATTTGTGTTCCCACCTTTTCTATTTTCACACAAGGCCTATTTCTCTCAAATATTGTTCACAAATCTGCCTAAATCTGTGTCGATGAGCATTTGTCCTTTGATAATCCATCTACCTCACACGTGTGACAAATCAAGATGCTGATTAAACTGCGTGATTATTACACAGGTGGCTTAGGCACATTTTTCTTGGAGTTCAGCTCGTTAAGATAAGAGTAAAAACAAAAGTGCTGCTTTAATTTTTTTGGTGAGTGTTGGTAGTTAATACAGTAAAAGCATTGCCATCAACTTTAATACAGTAAAAGCATTACCATCAACTTTAATACAGTAAAAGCATTACCATCAACTTTAATACAGTAAAAGCATTACCATCAACTTACGCCCATGCTGCTTTTTACAACATCCCTTCACTGCACTTACTATCCTCACTGTGGAGTTCAAAATTAATTTAGATAGCCAAATGAACTGTTACGAACCAAGAGCAACTAACTAGGCGTCAACCCGTTGGGTTGGAAAATATTTATGTACCTTTGTGTAAATTGCAATAGTGCTGTGCGGAAAGCACATTCTGGCCTAGATGTGACCTTGTCATGGTTCACTAATTTTTGATAAAAACAACTTCTCTTTTCTAGTCCCTCAGTCTCATTGCGAAAGTAACAACTTCTCTAATCTGGTTAACAGTGCACCATTGTCTAAATGGTAGGTAATTTCCACTGTTGTTGTATGTTCTTCCCCCTCCCAAATTGTGCCTACTCCCTCCCTCCCTCCTTGTATTCAGTGTAAAAAGAGCAAAGCGCTCCTCTTTTGAGGCGCATTCCTTCCACACTTGCTACGAATGTGACCTATCCCTTTTGAACTGCTCGAGCTTTTCAAATAAATCTAAGAAAGACCATTTTGTTTGACTATTTTATTGGAAAATTTCCAATACACCTTAAAGGCCTACTGAAATGATTTTTTTTTATTTAAACGGCGACAGCAGATCCATTCTATGTGTTATACTTGATCATTTCGCGATATTGCCATATTTTTGCTGAAAGGATTTAGTATAGAACAACGACGATAAAGTTCGCAACTTTTGGTATCTGATAAAATAAAGCCTTGCCCCTACCGGAAGTAGCGTGACGTCACCGGAGAAAGGGCTGCTCACATTTCCCCATTGTTTACACCAGCAGCGAGAGCGATTCGGACCGAGAAAGCGACGATTACCCCATTAATTTGAGCGAGGATGAAAGATTCGTGGATGAGGAACGTGAAAGTGAAGGACTAGCGTGCAGTGCAGGACGTATCTTTTTTCGCTCTGACCGTAACTTAGGTACAAGGGTTCATTGGATTCCACACTCTCTCCTTTTTCTATTGTGGATCACGGATTTGTTTTTTAAACCACCTCGGATACTATATCCTCTTGAAAATGAGAGTTGAGAACGCAAAATGGACATTCACAGTGACTTTTATCTCCACGACAATACATCGGTGAAGCACTTTAGTTACTGAGCTAACGTGATAGCATCGGGCTTAACTGCATATAGAAACAAAACAAATACGCCCCTGACTGGAAGGATAGACAGAAGATCAACAATACTACCAAACTCTGGACATGTAACTACACGGTTAATGCTTTCCAGTTTGGCGAAGCTTAGCAATGCTGTTGCTATACGGTGATACAAATGGCGGCGCGCGCAGTCGCAGCGGCCAGGAGCTCCTACAGCCGGCATAGTTTTTACACACTATTGATACTGCTCTGTGTTTTCTGGCATATTGTTGGAACTGTGGCGCTAAAATACAGCCATGAGGATCTGGTACAACTCAATACGGGAGTTTTTCACAAACTGTCAGCCGAGTTTATTTTCCCGGCTGAGATCATCAGACCACCTCCCGGGGCCCCCACAGCAGACGGCCGAAGAAGGAGGCGTTGCCAGCGGAAGCGCAAGAGAGGCAAGCGGGCGGGCGTTTGGGCTAGGCTAAAGGCTAGCCCCTTCAAACCGCCACTTCCTACCATCTTCTTGTCGAATGCCCGGTCGATCCGCTATAAACTGGATGAAATCCGCCTTCAGATGGCGACGAGAAGGAATATACGTGACTGCTGCTGCCTGATTTTTACGGAAACTTGGCTGGACAGAACCATCCCAGATGCGGCTACTGAATTAGCCGGCTTCACCGCCCACCGAGCTGACAGAACCGCAAACTCCGGTAAGAAGATCGGCGGAGGATTGTGTGTCTATATAAACAGCAACTGGTGCACACAGACTGTGAGGGTGGACGAACTGTGCAACACAGATGTAGAGTTTATGTTGCTAAAATGCAGACCATTCTATCTCCCTAGGGACTTTTCCGCTGTTTACATATGTGCAGTGTATATTCCCCCAGATGCTAATGCGAAGCTTGCGCTAGCACACATACATGACAGCATTAACAATTGCCTTGTCACACACCCCGACAGCGCTCTCATTGCAGCGGGAGATTTCAACCACGCAGACTTAAAAAGTGTCTTTCCTAAATACCATCAGAATGTTATATGTGCAACCAGGGGAGAGAAAACGCTGGATCAAGTGTATACAAACATCGCAAATGCATACAGAGCCCATGCATATCCCCATCTAGACATGTCAGACCACCTTTCTCTTCTGTTGCACCCACGTTACACACCCAAAATCAGAACTGCTGGAATTACCAACAAAACTATAAGAACATGGCCAGAAGATGCTATCCATCAGCTCCAAGATTGTTTCCATCACACTCTCTGGGACATATTTAGAGACGAGCGTGCAATTTCGCGTGAGTCTCTGGACGAATACACCTCAACTGTGCTGAACTATATTACCTTCTGCGTAGATTGTGTTACATCATTTAAAACAATCCGTGTGTTACCAAATAAAAAAACCTGGATGACACACAAAGTGTCACAGTTACTCAAACAGAGGGACATGGCATTTAGATCAGGCGATCCAAATGCCTACCGTTCAGCCAGGACTGCTTTAAAGAAGGGGATCAATGCTGCCAAATTAGACCATTATAATAAACTCCAGGATTGCTTAAATAACTCAGACCCTAGGCAGGTGTGGGAAGGTGTCAAAGCAATTACAAACTTTAAAAAAACAACTTCTTCCTCAGTGAAAGGCAGCGCCATCTTAGCTGAGGAATTGAATAATTTTTATGTCCGCTTTGACAAGGAAAACACAGACTCAGCACTGCCCCCCCTGCCCCCCCTCTCCTCCGACGACACGGCCACAGTCCTCAGCCCGCACGAAGTAAGACTCACCTTGCGTAACATCAACCCAAGGAAAGCAGCTGGACCTGATGGCGTTCTGGGCCGTGCGCTTAAGCACTGCGCGGACGAGCTGACGGATGTATTTGTTTCCATTTTTAATCTGTCACTGTCTACATCCTGGGTCCCTGCCTGTTTTAAAACAGCTACAATAATTCCCATCCCCAAACAGGCCATCATCTCATGCCTAAACAACTACAGACCTGTAGCACTCACCTCCATACCTGCCAAATGCATGGAGAGACTGATATTGAAACGGATTAAAAAGGCAATACCACCATCCCTTGACCCATATCAGTTTGCGTACCGGAAGAACCGATCAACAGAAGACACCATCGCTATTGTAATCCATAGACTCTTGGAACATCTTGAGCTTAAGGACACTTATGCAAGACTGCTCTTTGTCGATTTCAGCTCAGCATTTAACACAATAAGGCCAAACAGACTCAGATCTAAGCTTCACAACCTTGGTCTAAACACCTTCCTCTGCAACTGGATTTTGGACTTTTTAACAAATCGCACACAGTATGTGAAAATAGGCGAGCACATTTCTGCCACGCTCACCATCAACACCGGCGCTCCACAGGGTTGTGTGCTAAGCCCTGTGCTCTTCACCCTCTTCACACATGACTGTACAGCCTCCTCAACATCCAATCTCACTGTCAAATATGCCGACGACACCACAGTACTTGGGCTCATCAGCAACAATGATGAGACAGCATACAATGCAGAGGTCCAACAGCTGGCTTCATGGTGTGCTAACAACAACTTGGTTCTTAACACTAACAAAACCAAAGAACTATTTGTAGACTTCCGCAGGAAAGGGCAGAGCAAACACCCTCCACTTTTAATTAATAACAATCTAGTAGAAAGGGTCAAGCATTTCAAATTCTTAGGGGTGAACATAACAGAAGATCTATGCTGGGACATTAACACTGCTTCTACAGCCGGAAAGGCCCAACAACGTTTTTTTTTTTTGAGGAAACTAAAATGCGCAAACATTCCGCAGAAATCAATGGTTAACTTTTACAACTGTGCCATCAGCAGTGTCCTCACTTACGGCTTTTTAGTGTGGTTTGCTAGCTGCACTAAAGCGAACCAACAAGCCCTCCAGCGAGTGGTTAAAGCGGCGGGGAAAATTACAAGGACGATACTCCCAGAGATGAGTGCCATGTACACAACTCGCTGCCTAAAGCGAGTACACAACATCCTGAAGGACAGATACCACCCAGCACATGGCCTCTTCAACCTGCTACCCTCTGGAAGAAGGTATAGATCGATTCGCGCCAGGACCACCAGAATGTCTCAGTCTGTATCCCCAGGCTGTGAGACTGCTAAATGAACAGCCTGCCCCTTTGCTGCCCCGGACCATCTCATTACTTCACTCTTCACCACCTCAATAATTGTGCTCTGGACACTGCATTGCTGCAACATCAACGTAACACCCATCAGACATCTGACTGTTCCCACCCCCACGCCCCCTCTATTCGCCATCTTCCTGACAATGCTAAACTGTGAACTATGGTCAACCTGCACTTTAATGCAGTTTCTATGCCGCTGGACAAAGCTCAAACAAAATCTCGTTGACATGTATGACTTAAGTGTTATTATGACAATGACAATAAAGGAATTGATTGATTGATTGATTGCTAACGACGCCATTGAAGCAAGCTTAGCTACAGAACCTCGACAGAGCTAAGCTAAAAACATTAGCTCTGCACCTACGCCAGCTCTCATCTGCTCATCACGACCCGTGCTCACCTGCGTTCCAGCGATCAACGGTACGACGAAGGACTTCACCCAATCACCGATGCGGTTAGCGGCCCGGAGACGGAGGAAGTCAAGGTGAGGTCGTTCGGCTAGCGCGTCTGCTATCCTCAAAGTCCTCCTGGTTGTGTTGCTGTAGTCCGCCGCTAATACACCGATCCCACCTACAACTTTCTTCTTTGCAGTCTCCATTGTTCATTAAACAAATTGCAAAAGATTCACCAACACAGATGTCCAGAATACTGTGAAATTTTGAGATGAAAACAGAGCTTTTTGTATTGGATTCAATGGGCTCCAAATACTTCCGCTTCAACAGTTGACGTCACGCGCATACGTCATAATATCGAAACGTTTTCAGCCGGAAGTTTGCCGGGAAATTTAAAATTGCACTTTATAAGTTAACCCGGCCGTATTGGCATGTGTTGCAATGTTAAGATTTCATCATTGATATATAAACTATCAGACTGCATGGTCGGTAGTAGTGGGTTTCAGTAGGCCTTTAAATTTGACTAAATCAGGGCTAAACATCCTCCCAATTCCTCATCCATTGCAAAGTGTTGAGTAATCAAGGCTACTGAACGACTATTGACGGACAAGTGCTTTGTAGCATGTCAAGCAATCCAGGAAGCATTAAATGAAGCATGTATCAAGGTATGTATCATTTAGGTGAAGGGACGTCATCAGTGACATTTGAGGCTGCGGAGTCAACCAAAAGGCTCAATAATTAAAGCTCACCATCAATGGAGCCCACACACACATGCTATACATATTCGAATGGGACATATGCTGATTTGAATCCACATTTAAAACACTTCCTTTCTAGATAATATGTATGGGATAGGCTTTGGTGTAATATTTCCATCCCCTTATGGCTGAGAGCTTGACTTAATGTCCAAATAACCGCGTCCACCTCTCTATGACATCACATTATAGCCAGACTGCAAAACCCAGCGAAAATAAGTCATAGGTCTCCTTTAAATGACAGTGATACCAAATATGATGAAAATAATGTTTTGTGGAGTTAGTAAACAACGAGACAGGAGACGTGAGCGTAGTCGAGGAAGTTTACTAGCTCCAACCTAGCATGTCATACATTCGACAACAACAACGACCTCTCAACCGGAAGCGGAAGAACCTAACTCCCCCTCCGCTTCTTCTCTTAAAGCTACAGTGTCCTCTTAGGTGAATGTCTCTCATTATATGGTTTGGGTCACCACACAGGCCCCCCCAGAATTCACCTACACAAAACCCTGTAAAACAGAAAAAGTGCAATTGCATAACAGAAAAACATGACCCTGCAGTAAATGAACAGTAACCAACACAGTGCAAAGTCAATGGGAAAACAGGTGACGGGCCGGGGGGCGGACCTTCCGTCCGTAACGGCTGTGCCTGACAGGGGGGGAAACAGATGGGCCCGAAACGCGAGCCACAGGTGGAGCTGGGGCCGGAAGAGAGGCAGGCGCAGGGGCCGACCGAGGAGGGCACCCCCGTCGCGGCGGCAGGGCCACTTGCACCGGCTCCCCAATGTCCACGTGAGCAGGCTTGAGACGGTCTATAGCCACCCGCTCCGGTCTTCCCCCCATGTCTACCACAAAGTTCTTATCCCCCGCCTCCAGGACACGGAAGGGCCCGTCGTATGGGGGCTGCAGCGGGGACCGATGGCTGTCGTGTCTTATGAAGACGTATTTCGCCGATGGCAGATCCTTGGGGACGTAGGACTGGGAAAGGCAGTGTCGAGACGTCGGAACGGGAACGAAGGCGTCAGCAGCGCTCCGGGACGCACTGAGGTGAGAGGCGGGCGACCAGGGAGCCGTAGCAGTCGGAAGGAACGCCCCTGGAACCCGTAGAGGCTCGCCATACACCAGCTCCGCGGCGGATGCCTGGAGGTCCTCCTTAGGGGCTGAACGCAGGCCGAGCATGACCCACGGAAGCCGGTCCACCCAGTCGCCGCCCGTGAGGCTGGCCCGCAGAGCTGCTTTCATGTCCCGATGGAACCACTCGCACAGTCCGTTGCTCTGCGGGTTGTAGGCAGTAGTGCGGTGGATCTTCATCCCGAGGTGCTCAGCAACCGCCGTCCAGAGCTCAGAGGTAAATTGGGAGCCTCGGTCGCTTGTGATGTCACCAGGCGTGCCAAAACGGGCCACCCAGCGGCCGATGAACGCCCGTGCCACCTCCGCGGCCGTCGTCGAGGCCAAGGGGATAGCCTCCGGCCATCTGGTAGCCCTGTTCACAATAGTGAGGAGGAAGGTATAACCACGGGAGGGAGGCAGAGGGCCCACAAGGTCAACATTCACGTGGTCGAACCGCCTCTCTGGAACCACAAACGGCGCCAAAGGGGCTTTGGTATGGCGGTGCACCTTGGCGCGCTGGCACGCCACACACGAGCTGGCCCAGGCTCTAACATCCTTGCGGAGCCCCGGCCAAACAAACTTGACACTCATCATCTTGGTCGAGGCCCTTACCCCAGGATGTGAAAGGCCGTGGACGGTGTCGAAAACCCGGCGCCGCCAGGAAGCAGGCACCAGGGGTCGCGGTTGGCCGGTGGAGACGTCGCAGAGGAGGGTAGTGTTAGCCGCGTCGAACGCCACGTCCTCCAGGCGCAGCGCCGTATGGCCCGACCGGTAGTCCTGAACGGCCGCGTCCTTGGCCTGGTCCGCTGCCATAGCGGCGTAGTCGAGCCCCAAGTGAACGGAGTTAACAACAGCCCGTGAAAGGCAGTCGGCGACAAAGTTATCCTTGCCAGACACATGTTGTATGTCCGTAGTGAACTCAGAGACCGCAGCGAGATGGCGCTGCTGACGCCCAGACCACGGCTCCGAAGTTTTGGCCATGCAGAACGTCAGCGGTTTGTGGTCCACGAAAGCGGTGAACTGCCGGCCCTCCAACAGGAACCGAAAGTGTCTGGTTGCGAGGAAAAGTCCCAGTAGCTCCCTATCAAAGGTGCTGTACTTGCGCTCATTTTCCCGGAGCTGTTTACTGAAGAACGCCAATGGCTGCCATCCACCAGCCACCCACTGCTCACATACGGCCCCCACGGCATAGTCGGAGGCGTCCGTCGTAAGGGCTATAGGGGCGGCCGGCGACGGGTGAGCTAGCAGCGCAGCATTGGCCAGCGCAGACTTGGCAGCCTCAAAAGCCTCATCCATCTCTGGGGACCAGTCCAACTTGTCCTTAGACTTCTTCCCCGGGTGGGCCCCATAAAGGGGACGCATGACGTGTGCAGCATGAGGCAGGAAACGGTTATAAAAGTTCACCATGCCCAAAAACTCCTGCAAGGCCTGTACAGTAGGGGGACGGGGGAACGCGGCGACAGCCTCAACCCTGTCGGGCAGGGGAACGGCCCCCTGCGGAGTGATGTGGTGCCCGAGGAAGGTGATGGACGACTCCCCGAACTGACACTTGGCTGGGTTGATGATGAGGCCGTGCTCGCTAAGCCTCTCGAACAGCAGCCTGAGGTGTGTCATGTGTTCCTCCACCAACGCGCTGGCCACAAGGATGTCGTCCAAGTACACAAACAAAAATGGCATGTCCCGGAGCACAGAGTCCATAAGACGTTGGAACGTCTGCGCCGCCCCCGTAAGGCCAAACGGCATACGTAAGAACTCGAAGAGCCCGAAGGGTGTGATGACAGCCGTTTTTGGGACATCTCGCGGGTGGACCGGTACCTGGTGGTAGCCTCGCACTAAGTCAATTTTGGAATAGATGGTAGCGCCCGCCAAGTGGGAAGAGAAATCTTGGATGTGCGGTATGGGGTACCGGTCGGGGGTCGTGGCGTTGTTTAGGCGACGGAAGTCTCCGCAAGGGCACCAACCCCCGCCGGCCTTAGTAACCATATGTAGCGGAGAAGCCCACGGGCTGTCCGAACGGCGGACAATGCCGAGGCGTTCCATCATCGAAAACTCCTCCCTGGCTATTGCGAGCTTGGACGAGTCGAGGCGTCGGGCCCGGGCGTAAACCGGGCGGCCCACAGTGGCGATGTGATGTTCCACACCGTGCTTGGCCACCGCCGAGGAAAAGGTGGGCGTGGTGAGCCCAGGGAAACCGGCGAGCAGGCGTTGGTATGGATCCCCGGTGGCGAGTGTGTTAGCGAGGCACAACGCCCCAGCCCCCCCCAAGCGTGCAGGGGTATGACGCAAAAGAGACGGCATCAATCAAGCGACAGTTCTTAATATCCACCAGCAGGTTGAACGCGCAGAGGAAATCCGCACCTAGCAGCGGGGTGGATACAGCAGCCATCACAAAATCCCAACCGAACCGTCGGCCGCCAAAACTAACATCCACGCGCCTGCACCGTACGTCCGAATGGAGGTGCCGTTGGCGGCGTCCATCTGGGTGCCGTGGCTGCCGGTCATCGTGTCCACAGCTTGTGCAGGTAGTATACTGCGTTGCGCACCAGAGTCCACCAGCAGCCGCCGGCCCGACAAGGAGTCCCTGATGAACAACAGCTTGCAGTCACGGCCGGCGCCCATAGCCGCTAACGAGCGCCGGCCCTGGCGTTTCCCTGAATCCTGTAACTGCAGGGTTTGCGACACTGCTTCGCCTTGGCCCCGAACCTGGCATGGTAAAAACAGAGCCCGTCTTCAGGTTGGCGGCGAGCCGTCACCGCAGCCGCGGTGTCCACATAGTCATCCATAGGAGGTGGCGGGACGGCCTGGTGGGGCAGCAGGGCATGCACAAACTGTTGCCGGTTGGCCAGGAAAACCCTGTCCGCCTCAGCGGCCAAAGCACGGTAGTCCTTGGAGGCGGCGAGTGGAGAACTGGCTATCGGTGTGCGTACCGGTGCGGGGAGCTGCCTCAGGAAAATGTGTGTAAACAGAAACGCCGGGTCGGCTGATCCCAGCACAGACAGCATTTTTTCCATCAGTTCAGACGGTTTCCCGTCACCGAGGCCATGTAGGGACAGTAAACGGTCCGCTTTTTCCAGCTCCGACAGCTCAAATAACTTCAGGAGGAAAGCCTTTAAACCATCGTACTTGCCAGCAGGCGGTGGAGCCTCCAACAGTGTCATCGCTCGCGCCGTCGTTGATGCGTCCAACGCCGCCACTACATGGAAGTACTTTGTAGCATCCTGCGTTATTCCCCTTAGCTGGAACTGGGCTTCCACGTGTTGAAACCACGGCCGTGGGTTATGCTGCCAGAAATCGGGTAACTTCACAGTAGCGGCGTAGATTCCCGCGTTAGCCATGTTGTTACCAGCAGCTACTCTGCCTGCGGGTACCGCGTTCGCCATGCTGTTGTTAGCAGCAGCTACTCCGTCTGCGGGTACCGCGTCAACAAAATTGTCAGCGCCTTCATTGTCTGACATGCTCGTATTCGTAGTTCGTATTCTCGGCGTCACCAATGTGGAGTTAGTAAACAACGAGACAGGAGACGTGAGCGTAGTCGAGGAAGTTTACTAGCTCCAACCTAGCATGTCATACATTCGACAACAACAACGACCTCTCAACCGGAAGCGGAAGAACCTAACTCCCCCTCCGCTTCTTCTCTTAAAGCTACAGTGTCCTCTTAGGTGAATGTCTCTCATTATATGGTTTGGGTCACCACAGTTTCAAACAAAAGTCCAATTTGCAAAGGCAAATACTTTAGGGCCGCAGTAACAAACAGGGAATTCTTATGTCTATTTCTAAAAGCTCACAAAAGCTTTTTACTCTTATAAATATGATCACAATTGATTTGCCCAAAGCGTTTCATTACATTTTACATTCAACATGTTCCTGCAAAAAGGTTTCACTTTGCTCTCATTATTTTTGCCTCTCTTGTTTTATACTTTCATCTGATTATTTCAGATGTGCAACTTTATCAGGCGTTTTATTCTAACTTTCTTACAAAGACTCTATGCAAAAATATTTACATTCCGGTTTGCAGAACAGCACTATCTGAAACACCATGATCGATCATTGGAATGTTTCTTCTTTTCAGGCCCACATGAGGGGCTGCGATGCTGATAACAACTTAATTTGCTTTGATAACATGCCTAAGAGGCAACAATGAGTGATTCTGAGCCTGTGATTGGTTTGACTGTGAGCTTCAATTAAAACTCGTCTCAGCGCATGCACATTACAAAACTCCATTGGGGCTAAAAAGTGTTTGACAGAATAACAGCAGGGGCCGTAAGTAAATATTACCGACATAATCAAAACATAAAGAAGGTGAGATAAGGTTTTCTTTTGCTAATATTTCAGAAATGCTGATGAGTAAAAAGCATTGATGTTCTTGAGAAGGTCGAACCCAACAAACCCTCCCCCGTGCCTTTTGGGATCCCAGTATGCAAAGCAGCTTATTGAGCGCCTCTCCATCCCAGACTGGCTGTAACAAAGACCAGGTATGGGGAACCCGACAGGCCTTTTCTCTCTGACTGGCAGCTTTACATATAAAACAGGCAAGACTATCTGCCTGTGCTCAGGCCTCTTCCACAAAGTCCACAATCCGCAGAGTTTAATGCACCCTCACTCCATAGTTCAGCTTCAGTAAAAAACGACATCAAACACAACTCAAGTTTGACGTTTTAAGGGAAAAAAGTGACAACTTTGGCCCTCATAAAAATCTACCTTGACTGTTGAAAGATGCCGGTGAACCTTATCTTTATTAGAACTTCCATATTCCATTAGTAATAAAATATTGGGTGAGTTTCGTTTCACATCTAGCTAATAAGAATATGTTGTTGTCACTTGTGTCCTGCATACCAGTGGGTCAAAGTACTGTATGTTCTTACATTTATTTCAAAACAATGCTCATAGAAAACCAAATACTGACATCTAGAGGATGTAATGTAATGTCACACCGTCCATAAGCAGATGATCAAAATAAATAGGCATGACAATACTTTTAAATAAGTACTGTATGTGAATAATCAAAATAAGTACCTTATTGTTTAGTTTGAAGCTTCAACAAAAGTAATCACAATAGGTAAACCAACTGCTCTATCTGCATCTTTCACACAAAACCTCTTCTGGACAAACTATGAAATAGCAGTGATCCATTTTTCCATCCCTGTCGGGAAGGGACACTTTTCCAGGACATGAAAATTAGTGCTTTAATAGATTTTAAAAATGTTTCATATGTGTGTGTGTCTTTAAAAGCTCACATGACATACAATTATATTTATATAATAATAATAATAATAATGGATTAGATTTATATAGCGCTTTTCTAGACAC
This sequence comes from Entelurus aequoreus, assembly GCF_033978785.1. Classification (NCBI taxonomy): domain Eukaryota; kingdom Metazoa; phylum Chordata; class Actinopteri; order Syngnathiformes; family Syngnathidae; genus Entelurus; species Entelurus aequoreus. The sequence continues at coordinate 48,984,426 of NC_084737.1, forward strand.
TAGACCAGGGGTCACCAACGCGGTGCCCGCGGGCACCAGGTCGCCCGTAAGGACCAGATGAGTCGCCCGCGGGCCTGTTCTAAAAATAAAAAATAAAAAAAATAAAAATAAATAAAATAAAAAAAATTTTTTTTTTAATTTTTTTAAAAATTAAATCTACATAGAAAAAACACAAGATACACTTTCAATCAGTGCATCAACCCAAACAATCTCCCCCATGCAGACTCATCCACACCCACTCACACAAAAGGGGTTATTTCTTTCTGCTACCAATATTCTGGTTCCCACAATATAGACAGCACATCTGCAAGGGACACAGTCCCTGAAGCACACATGATTGTATATGCTGCTGGTCCACTAACATTTTCATTAATTACTATTTTTTATGTAATTATTTTTATATTGTTTTACTTTCTTTTTTTTCCAAGAAAATGTTTTGTATTTATTTATCTTATTTTATTTAATTTTTTAAAAAAGGGCCTTATCTTCAACAGACCAGGTTGTCAATGAAATTAGATTTGTTTAAAGGGTTTTTTAAACCAGGCCCAGTCCAGATAATGTCCAAGTCGGACTCAGCAACACACACCTTCATTCATGTACACAGAAAAAAATTAGGGAACACAACAGATTGCATATAATTTATAAACAAAATTACATTTTCAAAATAAGCATTTATGTACAGTCCAGATTATGTCCAGGTCACTCAAATTAGGGAACACAACAACAGATATCATATAATCTATAAACATAATTATACTTTCAAAATAAGCCTTTGAGGACTTCTCATCTTTTTTTTAATGTTTTTTGGCATCATTATCGTTTTCAACCATGTAACTTTCTAAAATTAGAAAATACTGAATAAATGTTTTAAAGAAAGTAATACTAAGTGAATATCTGTTTTTGGCCTTAAAAATAAACATTTTACTGAGTACTATAATTAAATTGACTAAATCATGATTGTCAATGAACTCTCCTAAAATAACAGAAACCACATTAAGCTTCATAAACACACCAATCCTTAAACACATTTTTTCAACTTCCACCCAAAACAAAGACACAATATGACAATACCAAAACAAATGCAGGGTGGATTCAGGCTCCTGACAACAAAATCGGCAATCATCTGACTCTGTCATATTCCATAATTTTAACATTTTCCCTGTGGGTAAGAAGTTATAAATAATTTTAATTTGAAAATAACGATTTTGCACATCGATAGTGGTTTTATAGATTAGTTTGAATATGGCATCTCATGGCAACGGGCAGTCAAAAAAGTCCTCCCATTTTCCATTTGTGTTGTATGAGGCAGGCAAAGATTTCTTTATTAAATAAAAATGATGTATTTTTCTATTTATTTTAGTTCCTTTTTGCCAACTAGAATTTCTTATTAGAGGTTTACAAACTAATAATTTAGTAGTTCCATAATTAATTATTTGTTTCCATCTTTTCCCAATTACTCCAGTTAGTTGATAAAATGAAAAGCTTGAGCAAGCATCACCATACATAGCTCTAAATTAATCATACTTCATAATTTTACCATTCTCATTGATAATATCATTGACAAAAATGATTCCTCTTTCAAACATATTTTTCCAAAAGAAAGGCTTTCCATCTATTACAATATTAGAGTTCATTCATATTAACTGCTGCAAAATATTGTCTCTTTTTTCTGGCACATAAAATTGAAAACACCACTATGAGTGGATTGTTTCCTTTATGAACCCCGCCATGTTACCCAGCAGACTCTCTGGGAAGGGATCACTTGTAAAAAAGTATACAATTTCTTTTGATACAGTACATGTTTTTTGTCCAACAGGACATTTGTGTACCACTCAATGTTTAAATACATCTTTGGAACAATTGATGCTTTTAAAGACAGACACATAGCTTCAAGGTTGAGAAGTTTCAGGCCCCCATATTCATACTCTTTGTACAAAACCTTTCTTTTAATCTTTTCTGGTTTGCCGTTCCAGACAAAATCGAAGACCCTCCGCTCATAAATCTTAAAAAAGTTTTATGATGGAGCTGGTAATGACAAAAACTAATAAATAAATTGAGGAATAATTAACGAGTTGGCAATAGACATTTTACCATACAAGGTTAGGGATTTCCCTTTCCATAATTGCATAATTTTGTCCAGCTTTCTTAGTCGATTATCATAATTTACTGAGCCTAGATCTTCCAGATTTTCTGGGACAACAACACCAAGTATGTTAACTGGTCCATCTGTCCACAAAACAGGCACTTTGCATTCCATTCGAAAGGACGTTCCCTTTAGATTTCCAATCCTTAACATTTTACATTTATCATAATTAAGCTTCAGGCCAGATTGCTGTGAAAATATGTCCAAAAGATTAAGAAGGTTCCGCAAACAATGAGGAAAAATGTTATCTTTGTGAATCAGCCTTTTCTGACATGAACTTCATCAAGAACAAACACAGAACACGCCTCACTGATGCACATCTGCAAGACTCACTCAGAGTTGCAGTGTCAAGTTACACACCAGAGTACAACACACTAGTTAACAGCATGCAATGCCAGGCTTCCCACTAACTGACAAAGAAACAGATAACAGATTTGGTGTCCAGTTCAAAGTGTGACATGATTTAAAAATTTGAGAGTTTACTTTTGTATTTTACATGAGTTATTATTTGTACAAACATGGTGCAAAGTAATTCATGATTTGTTAAAAAATGTTAGTGGCTAGCTAGTTAAAATGGGATATTGTGATTTCACAAGACTGTCTTAGAAGTGATCATTTGAAAATGTTCAATTTGAAAAATGTGCACTTAGAGAAAATATAAAAATAAAGTGTTGCATATTGATATTTATCTGTTTCTATATATATTTATTGTGAGAAATCATTAAGATGATCAGTGTTTCCACAAAGATAAATATCATTAATTATTAATAATAACAGAGTTAAAGGTAAATTGAGCAAATTGGCTACTTCTGGCAATTTATTTAAGTGTGTATCTAACTGGTAGCCCTTCGCATTAATCAGTACCCAAGAAGTAGCCCTTGGTTTCAAAAAGGTTGGTGACCCCTGCACTAGACACTCATGACAACTTTGTCAGAACCTGCATTGCCCTTTTCAAATTGAATGAAATTAATATAGCCTGTAAATGAGTGCACTTAAAAGGGTTGTATTATGATTTTTCCCCCCAACTATTTAAACACTTAAAACACATCTATATAACATGTTTTGCATATTTTGCATTGATTATGTTTTACTTCAAGCCGCTTTCTGACCACCTCTACAGGATGCGTTGTATTGTGGGCGGTCTTATTTACATGCCTTTTTCTTTGTCAGCCAAGTTGTAGTTCTTAACGCTTCCATATCGATTCTTCTGACAAATATGAGTTAGAATCATACGCTACTTCTTATCAGAAAGGGCAACAGTGGAGGATAAGTGTAGAAGCCAGTCTGCCCTACAACAAAAGGATATAGAAAAAGAAGGAACTTATTGACTATTAGAGCGTATCAAAACACGTATTGTTATGTCAGACTTAGCCTTGTCTTGGTTTAACTCTTATCTTACTGACATGATGTAGTGCGTCTCCCATAGCAATGTGACATCGGACTTTGTTAAGGTTCGGTTCTTGTCCCTGCACTCTTCAGCATCTACATGCTGCCGATAGACGACATCATACGCAAATACGGTGTTAGCTTTCACTGTTATGCTGATGACACCCAACTCTACATGCCCCTAAAGCTGACCAACATGCCGGATTGTATTCAGCTGGAGGCGTGTCTTAATGAAATTAAACAATGGATGTCCGCTAACTTTTTGCAACTCAACGCCAAGAAAGCGGAAATGCTGATTATCGGTCCTGCTAGACACCGACATCTATTTAATAATACCACCTTAACATTTGACAACCAAACAATTACACACGGCGACTCTGTAAAGAATCTGGGTATTATCTTCGATCCAACTCTCTCGTTTGAGTCAAACATTAAGAGTGTTACTAAAACGGCCTTCTTTCATCTCTGTAATATCACTACCATTCGTTCCATTTTGTCCACTAGCGACGCTGAGATCATTATTCATGCGTTCGTTACGTCTCGTCTCGATTACTGTAACGTATTATTTTCGGGTCTCCCTATGTCTAGCATTAAAAGATTACAGTTGGTACAAAATGCGGCTGCTAGACTTTTGACAAGAACAAGAAAGTTTGATCATATTACGCCTATACTGGCTGACATGCACTGGCTTCCTGTGCACTTAAGATGTGACTTTAAGGTTTTACTACTAACGTATAAAATACTACACGGTCTAGCTCCAGCCTATCTTGCCGATTGTATTGTACCATATGTCCCGGCAAGAAATCTGCGTTCAAAGAACTCCGGCTTATTAGTGAGTCCCAGAGCCCAAAAAAAGTCTGCGGGCTATAGAGCGTTTTCTATTCAGGCTCCAGTACTATGGAATGCCCTCCCGGTAACAGTTAGAGATGCTACCTCAGTAGAAGCATTTAAGTCCCATCTTAAAACTCATTTGTATACTCTAGCCTTTAAATAGACCCCCTTTTTAGACCAGTTGAACCGTTAGCCGTTTCTTTTCTTTTCTCCTCTGCCCCCCTCTTTCTTTTGGAGGGGGGGACACAGGTCCGGTGGCCATGGATGAAGTGCTGGCTGTCCAGAGTCGGGACCCGGGGTGGACCGCTTGCCTGTGCATCGGTTGGGGACATCTCTGCGCTACTGACCTGTTTCCGCTCGGGATGGTTTCCTGCTGGCCCCACTATGGAGTGGACTCTCACTATTATGTTAGATCCACTATGGACTGGACTCTCACTAATGAATGAATGATCTTTATTGTCATTGTGCATGTACAGGTACAGGTCCAACGAAATTTAGATTGCTTCCCTGAGGTGCTTTGCATTTTTTTTTTAAAAGAAGAAACCACACAATATACAAAAACAACACAATATACACAATATGCAATATACAATGTGGCCTAAGACCACTCTAGGAGGCAATGTAAAAGAAAACGAGACAGTAAAAAGTATAAAGTGACTAGAGAGGAGTAATGCTGAATCCCAGTGTGCTAAGGGGGTGGGAGTCAGCATTTCCTACCTCCTATGCTGTGCAGGCTTTTTATTGTGGATTAATTGTGTGAATAAATATGATAAATATTGTCCAGTTGGCATGTAATCGCTGATTGCACAGTCCCGGATCGTGATTGACCGGTGGCTTCCTCATGTTGCACGTGAGGGAGTTTTTGTTTTTTGTTTTTTTTACAATTTAGCTGCGTTTAGTGCAGTTATGGCCCGGGGGTAGAAACTGTTCCTGAGTCTATTTGTGCGGGTTCGCATGGTTCTGAAATGTCTGCCGGAAGGCAGCCGATCGAAGTGGCTGTTGCCGGGGTGGGATGGGTCCTTGAGTATGTTGGCTGCCTTCTTCAGGCAGCGGGAGTTATACAGTTCTTCCAGGGAGGGGAGGGGGCACCCGATGATTTCTTGGGCCGAGTTGACGACCCTCTGGAGAGCCTTCCTCTCTGCTGCTGTGCAGCTGCAGAACCATACGGAGATGCAGTATGTGAGGATGCTCTCCACAGAACAGCGGTAGAAGGACACCAGCAGATCCTGTCTCAGGTGGAGATTCCTGAGTACTCTCAAGAAGTAGAGCCTCTGCTGTGCCCTCTTGACGATGGCCGTGGTGTTGGTCCTCCAGGACAGGTCCTCATCCAGGTGAATTCCCAGGAAGCGTAGGGATGAGACTCTTTCCACACAGCCCCCGTCGATGTACAGGGGCTGTATGGTAGTTTTTCTCCTCCTACTGTCCAAGATCACTTCCTGGGTCTTGAGCTGGTTCAGCTTCAGGTTGTTCACCCTGCTCAACACTGCCAGCTGCTCCACCTCGTCCCGGTATGCCGTCTCGTCGACCCCAGAGATGCAGCCCACCACCGTTGTGTCATCGGCAAACTTTATGATGTGATTGCCGGGGTGGGTGGCTGTGAAGTCGTGGGTGTAGAGTGAGTAGAGCAGGGGGCTCAGCACGCAGCCCTGAGGTGAGCCGGTGCTGAGGCTGAGGGCTGTGGAGGTGTGGGTACCCATCCTCACCCTCTGATGGCGGTAAGTCAGGAGGTCTTTAATCCAGAGACAGGTGGGGTTGGATATTCCGAGGTCTGCTAGCTTGGTCACCAGTCTGTCAGGTAAGATGGTATTAAATGCAGAGCTGAAGTCTACAAAGAGCAGCCGTACATAGCTCCCCCCTCCCTCCATGTGGGACATGGCGGAGTGGAGAGCCGTAGCGATGGCGTCCTCCGTAGACCTGTTGGCTCGGTAGGCAAACTGATGGGGGTCCAATGCGGGCGGTAGGGATGAGAGGATGTGGGTCCGGACCAGTTTCTCGAAACACTTCATTGTGATGGAAGTGAGTGCCACTGGCCGGTAGTCGTTCAGACAGCTGACAGTGTTTTTCTTTTTGGGGACCGGGATGATGGTGGAGGTTTTCAGGCAGGATGGGATGGTGGCCTGGGACAGGGACCGGTTGAAGATGTCGGTGAGGACACCAGCCAGCTGATCAGCGCAGTCTCTCAGCACCCGTCCGGAGACGCCGTCCGGTCCCGCAGCCTTCCTCGGGTTCACGGCTTTCAGTGTGCGTCTGACCTCGTGTTCCGTCACTGAAAGGGTGAGGCTGCTGTGGTCTGCCGAGTGAGGTGTGACTGCTGATTGAGGTGTGGCTGTTGGGTGAGGTGTTGCTACTGAGTGAAGTGTGACTGCTTCCGATGGTGTTACCTCAAAGCGGGCGTAGAAGGAGTTCAGCTCCTCTGCCAGCCAGGGGTCTCCCCTGCCGGCCGGGAGGTTGCTGGGCCTGTAGTTGGTCATGTGCTGGACCCCCTGCCATACCCTCCTGGAGTCGTTGCTTTGGAAGCAGTCCTCCATCTTCGTTTTGTAGTCCTCCTTAGCCTCCCTGATACCACGCTTCAGGCTGGCTCTGGCAGTGCTGTAGAGCTCCCCGTCGCCAGATCTGAACGCGGTGTCCCTCTCCCTCAGCAGCCTCTGCACCTCTCTCGTCATCCATGGCTTTGTGTTGGAATAGACTCGGACGCGCTTATCCACAGTAACAGACTCTGTGCAGTGTTTTATGTAGCCCAGTACTCCTGATGTGTATTTCTCCAGGTCCTCGTCTTCAAAGACCTCCCACGCAGTGGTGTCAAAGCAGTCTTGCAGCTTTTCTGTGGCACCATCAGGCCAGGTTTTGACGGACTTTGTTGTGGTGGGAGCACTTATCCGGGTGGGGGTGTATGCTGGGATGAGTAGCAGGGATGTGTGGTCTGACTGGCCCATGTGTGCTAAAGGTTTAGCTCTGTAGCCCAGTTTAATATTTGAGTAAACCTTGTCTAGTGTGTTTTTGCCTCTTGTGGCACATTTTACATGCTGGTGTAGTTTGGGGAGCACTACCTTCAGATTAGCAATATGTTAGATCCACTATGGACTGGACTTTCACAATATTATGTCAGACCCACTCGACATCCATTGCTTTCGGTCTCCCCTAGGGACGGGGGGGACGGGGGACGGGGGGGGGGGGGGGGGGGGGGGGTTACCCACATATGCGGTCCTCTCCAGGGTTTCTCATAGTCATTCACATCGACGTCCCACTGGGGTGAGTTTTTCCTTGCCCTTATGTGGGCTCTCTACCGCGGATGTCGTTGTGGCTTGTGCAGCCCTTTGAGACACTTGTGACTTAGGGCTGTATAAATAAACATTGATTGATTGATTGATTGATTGATTGATTGACTACAGCATCGGAGTACAATGGGGGACATCCGCAGAGTCCACCATGCCTACATGAATTGATTTAAAATTTTCGGGACTTGTGAAGATCCCAAATACGTAGCAGGTACCAATAGGTAAAAAAGTTGGCATTAATAGATTCCCTTTAAGTATATCAGTAGTGTCCACTCATTGATAAACAAAACAATCGTTTTCCTCTGAATATCATTTATTGTTCAATCTTCAATCAGTTGGTCCTTGGACAAACGACCTGCACAAATTCCATAGTTTGTAGGATACACTAATGACCAAAGAACACGTTTGACACTGCTACAGATTAACAGAACTGCCATATTGAATGTTAAAATATCTACTTACTGTCATGCTGACTCTTCTTGTTTAATTCAGAGGTAATGACTTACTGCTGCTATTGTGGCTTCTGGCATAATAATGGCATTTATAAGTCATGTTTGCTGGACGGCATTCCATAGTATCATTCCTCTAAGGCAGGGAATTTGGATTTACAGTTAGATGAGACTGGACTTGACTCTCAGGCCCCTGTTGTAAAACAAATAGACAAATGTTTGTAGGAAAACAAATCATATGTACTGATCCTCACAGCACAATGTCTTGCTTGTAAATATGCTTCTTAGTTGTGCACTATTTGATGTAAACAGCTATGATTGTATAGCGATCTATAAGCATCTACAACTTGTATATCCTTTTGGTTATAAGGATTAGTGTAGTCGTCCTGTACCTAATAGTTTTTAATGAGTACATCGATATAAAAAGAAAACGAAAAAAATGACGCTTCTGTACATGAATGTGATTTGTACATAGCTGTAATGGTTAGCTCCCTTTTTCACATTGTCTCACTCTCACCATGTTTTATGGTAACACCGTTGTAGCTTTGGCATTCCACCCCGCTCGGTGGATGAAAAACCCATGGGCTCCATTGACCAAACCCTTGCCTCTCAGAGAGCCACCTCACCCCAAGAGTTTCACTCATGTGTCGCCCTAAGACGGGTCATCTTGAGCAGCATTGTTCCTCGTTTAGTCTTTGAAAGTCATCTTGTTAGTGCTTTTGCCACTAACCAATGTTGTGCTAGTTTGTAGAACTCTCCTCTTCCTTGTCTGACTGGTCTATAAAAGGCCATTTCACAGTTGAATCCCAAGCAGCAGTCTTGTTAGTGTTTGAGATGAGAGAGACCGTAGGCTCTGAAGGACCAGTTACTCCAGCCATATGCTAGACCAGCGTTTCCCTATTTTCCTAACTCAACCCCCTTCTATTTGTGCCTCTGTTGATTATTTTAAACTGCACTTCATGTGAGTTAGTCTGATTATCAGGAAACACTGCACTAGCCCAGATTGACCTGTTTTTTTATGGCATGCAGCTAATACGACTATTTCAGTGCTAAAACTGACTGTTTAAAGGATATATTACTTGCAGTTGTTAGAGAAAGGGTACTTTAGAGAAAGCTGGAAAGACGATGAGCGACGGAAGCTTGACCCATGTACTAGGTACAAGTATTCAGGAGCATCTGATGATAGCTGTATTAACGACACATTGCCTGTAAAAGGTTGAATGGCTGGCTGGGGTAAAGGTCGGCCGTTGGCCCTCAAGGCCCATGAGCAGTCCTCAACTTTTGACGGTTGGAACAAGAACTGTCGGCTTGGTGGAGGCTTGAGCATTCAGAGAACTTATTCAATACATGATACCAAGATACAGGTAATGAGGAAAGAAGGAAAATGTATCCTGCATTTACTTAAGTGATTTACACGGTTTTCATGTGAACAGGCATTTTGTTTAAGAAGTATTCTGTGGAGGATACTTTTTCCATGACTTGTTCTCTGCCTCCTCAGCAATGCTCTCCTCTGTCCCTCCTCCTGTACTTGTCCTTTTCCCTCACAGGCTGTTCTTGTCCGGCAACTCAGCCTCTGGACTCCGGGGGAAGTAGACGGTGGCCTTGTGTTCCTCGTAGCGGTCGATATGCTTGAGGTGAACCACCATATGTAGGGCATAGGCTAGGACCAGGAGAAGAATCAGAGAAGTCACCAAGCCCATGAGGATGGCCGGTGTCAGGAACGTAGCGCAGTCACTGGCTGATGCGAATTTGTCCGACTGCACGTTGAATGCTTGAATCTGAAAGACAAGGTGGAAATGTGAGACAAGGCTGAACTAGCAAGTTCAAGTAGCTATTACTGGGCTTAGCACGCACAGGTAGAGAGGACAGAGCAGATGGCTAAGCACACTGAGTACAGACAGACCAACAGATTTCCAAACATACTGTAAACAGACTGATGGCCAAACAGGCACATCACGAAAGGAAATGGCTGGCAACACACACATGCACACTGCTGAGAATCGGGAAGAAACGAGGAGCAGTTGGAGAGAAAACATGGATGTACTATTTACAATTAGACTAATTGCAAGGGTTGTCTGTGGTTTGTGAACACAGAAGGCACGCCACAGTTCAAAGATGAAAGGAATATATTTTCCTTCCATGTCACCTGTAAGATGCTCTGGATCGCCATCATAACATTTCTTACTAAATGTGAGAAGTGAGAATTTATGTCAATTAGGGTGCATTCTTAAAATGATAAACAGATATTGTATGGAACTTAATTAGACAAAAAATATAAAGTAAGTAAAAGTATATATTAGTTCAGCTAATTTTTCAGGTGGCGCATAATGACTTCAACCTAAGCTTTTCTTCTTGTCGTTCACACACACAATGAGTGTGTTGTTTAACCTGATTTGAATGCAAAGATATCAGATAAGCTGTGTAATGTTGACCTTGAGTAAGTCTTACTCGACAATTTCTATTTGATCAAATTGAAATAATTAATTATATTTTTCCAAACACTTTCCTCAACTCAAGTATCGTAATTAGCAACAGTGATAATCGCTTCTGTTTTCCTATACAATGACCCATATATAGTAAGGAGTTTGTTGTGATGTTCATTACGTCTTACCACCAGAGGGCACTGCTTCTCAAATTCCATCCATCCATTCATTTTCTACGCTTGTCTCTTTCGGGGTCGCGGGGGCGTGCTGGAGCCTATCTCAGCTGCATTCGGGCGGAAGGCGGGGTACACCCTGGACAAGTCGCAACCTCATCACAGGGCCAACACAGATAGACAGACAACATTCTCACTCACATTCACACTAGGGCCAATTTAGTGTTGCCAATCAACCTATCCCCAGGTGCATGTCTTTGGAGGTGGGAGGAAGCCGGAGTATCCGGAGGGAACCCACGCAGTCACGGGGAGAACATGCAAACTCCAACACAGAAAGATCCAGAGCCCGGGATTGTTATGAGTATTCAGCAACAGAGCTCACCTACGAAGTCTTCAATGGAGACAACTAAACTTGAGGTGAGAAGACTTTTTGTGTTTTACATGTCAAATTGTTAATATTGAACTCCTTTGTATTTTTCTTCTAGCTTTTACACAATAGCTTTAAAACAAAACAAAGTATTACTCTTACAATGTGTGAATGTAAAGCTATGCCTTATATTGCTACTAGCTAGCTAAATAGTAAAATACAATTGTTATCCTTGATGCGAGCAACGATTTTCAACAATTATTTGACACACATTGGCCTACTTAAATATTGTATTCTTACAAAATATCCCATACACAGCAAGCTGGTCCAACAATATATTTCCTGTTCATGTTTCTTGCTCATTTTGCGTTAAAATGCATTAAGATGAGGTTAACAAACATTTTTTACAGTCACATACCCTTTGAGATATTAGGCCTGAAGTCGTGTAAAAAACAAAAACCATTGCCGGTAACCACACCATACAACATCTCACGCTAAACCATTTATTACTTGTTAGATGTTTTCAATTACTATATAATTGCATAATTGATTTTGGGGGGTAGGACATTAACTGTTTACAGAAGTGTATGTTTTCCTCAATTGTCCCTTCATGAATGTATGCACATACACTAGGGCATGTGCCAGGCCGGCTATATCCGTTGACCTATCCTGTGGCAGTGCGTAAAAATAATTGGTTTGTATGACAAAAATAACAACATAATTTTGTCAGTGTATCCAGTCAAAAAACAAATGACAAGCTCACAGCTCAGAAAATGCACCAATTAGTCACAGCATCAAGTAAGAACAGCTCTCATTTAAATGACATATTTAAGATTAAAAACTGCTAATGCACAACATAATTATCAGACTTACTTATGTATTTACATAACACACATGTAAGTTCAACAAAAACAATTTTGTGTCTATTTCGTTTCTTTCTGCCTGTGTGTGATCAATAAACGCTGTGCAGGCACTCTTCAAATGGGGCTTTTAAGGGCATTGCGTAACTATGAGTTTTCAGACACCATGGCTATTTTACAATTGATGTACCCCACTTTGAGAACCTAGGCATTAAGGTATGCATTTGTCAAACTGTCACTGCAATGAAAATAATTGTGTGAATGCTCCAAAACATTTACACATGTGGTTTTCTACACCAAAATGCATCTACTGTATTTATTGTTGAACTTCTTCTTCTTCTCCAGATTTTGGCACGCTCTACCTTCCACATTTTTCAACCGATTCAAATCGTTCTAACTTCAAACTGTTCAGCCTATTCGGAAATCTCGGGCTTTCCCTTGACAAATCCCAAAGATTCCCAGATTTCCCAGAATTCCAGGATTTCCGGGACATTTTTTCCATTCAAAATGAATTGGCCATTTTTCAAACTTCCACCATTTCCACATTTTTCAACCGATTCAAACCATTCCACCTTCAACATATTCCACTCATCCTGGACACAATTCCAAGTTTAAAAAAATTCCAGGAATTCCCGTTTTTGCAAACCCTTTTTTGACCCTTTTTTCTGGCGACTACTCCTTCCACATTTTTCAACCCACTTCAACCCACTTCAACCGTTCTACCGTAAAAACATTTCTCTTAATCAGGACAAATTTTCGTACTGGAAAAATTCCCGGTTCTCCCAAAATCCCAGTAATTCCTTAAAGGCCTACTGAAATGAATTTTTTTTTATTTAAACGGGGATAGCAGATCTATTCTATGTGTCATACTTGATCATTTCGCGATATTGCCATATTTTTGCTGAAAGGATTTAGTATAGAACAACGACGATAAAGATTGCAACTTTTGGTATCTGATAAAAAAAAGGCTTGCCCCTACCGGAAGTAGCGTGACGTAGTCAGTTGAACATATACGCAAAGTTCCCTATTGTTTACAATGATGGCCGCATGAAGTGAGAGAGATTCGGACCGAGAAAGCGACAATTTCCCCATTAATTTGAGCGAGGATGAAAGATTTGTGGATGAGTAAAGTGCAAGTGAAGGACTAGTGGGGAGTTGAAGCTATTCAGATAGGGAAGATGCTGTGAGAGCCGGGGGTGACCTGATATTCAGCTGGGAATGACTACAACAGTAAATAAACACAAGACATATATATACTCTATTAGCCACAACACAACCAGGCTTATATTTAATATGCCACAAATTAATCCTGCATAAAAACACCTGCGTGTTTGTTACGCTAGCTCCTAGCTCCTCTGCTAGCTCCTAGCTCCATAGAACACGCCAATACAATTCAAACACCTGATCAACACACACAATCACTCAGCCCAAAAGACCGTTCACCTAACCCAAGGTTCATAAAGCTTATATATTTTTAAAAAGTTACGTACGTGACGCGCACATACGGTCAAGCTATCACATGTTTAGCAGCCAAGGCTGCATACTCACGGTACCTGATATTCAGCTGGGAATGACTACAACAGTAAATAAACACAAGACATATATATACTCTATTAGCCACAACACAACCAGGCTTATATTTAATATGCCACAAATTAATCCTGCATAAAAACACCTGCGTGTTTGTTATGCTAGCTCCTAGCTCCTATGTTAGCTCCTAGCTCCATAGAACACGCCAATACAATTCAAACACCTGATCAACAAACACAATCACTCAGCCCAAAAGACCGTTCACCTAACCCAAGGTTCATAAAGCTTATATATTTAAAAAAAAGTTACGTACATACGCAAAAAAAAGTTGCGCACATACGGTCAAGCGATCAAATGTTTAGAAGCCAAAGCTGCATACTCACAGTAGCACGTCTGCGTCTTTGTCATCCAAATCAAAGTAATGCTGGTAAGAGTCTGTGTTTTCCCAGTTCTCTACAGGCGTCTGTGTATCGAAGTCAAAAGTCCTCCTGGTTAGAGTCTCTGTTATCCGAGTTCTTCCATCTTGACTGCATCTTTCGGGAATGTAAACAAAGAAGCGCCGGCTGTGTACTGTTGTTGCTGACTTTGTTCGAAAAATATGTCCATTTCGCACCGACAACTTTCTTCTTTGCTTGCTCAGCTTCCTTCTCCATAATGCAATGAACATGATTGCAACAGATTCACGAACACAGATGTCCAGAATACTGTGGAATTATGAAATGAAAACAGAGCTTTTTCGTATTGGCTTCAATGTGGAAGGCATACCCGTGTTCGCCGGGCCACGTCACGCGCATACGTCATCCTCAGAGGTGTTTCGAACCGGAAGTTTAGCGGCAAATTTAAAATGTCACTTTATAAGTTAACCCGGCCGTATTGGCATGTGTTATAATGTTAAGATTTCATCATTGATATATAAACTATCAGACTGCGTGGTCGGTAGTAGTGGGTTTCAGTAGGCCTTTAATACCATTTCTCAATTAAAAATGTTACTACTTCAACATTTTTTGACCGATTTGAAAAATTCCAACACCAACCATTTTCAAGATTTTCTTTACCGAAATTCCCAAACTTTTGGGAAATTTCCATTGAAATCAATGGGATATTCTTCAAAGTTCCACAACTCCCACATTTTTCATCCGATTCAAACGGTTCCAACTTCAAAATATTAGCCTGTTTGGGAATTTCGTGCTCTACTTCAACAATTCTAACAAAATTCCAGGATTTCAGTTCAACTTCAGCTTTGGAGCATTCACACGTAATTCCTTCAGGAAATGCCTCATCTAGTTAATTAAATGCAGTTCTACCTTTTTTAAAAGCTGTTATTTTCGCATTAATATAACATTGTGACAAGCACTCATCCTGTAATGTGTGACCACCAACCATGTGACGGGGTGTTGTTGATAGTTAAGGGATTCACTTTTCAAGCCAACACTTTAAGATTGATTTTCATGTAGGAATGACTATTGAAATATGTTTTGATGATAGGCAATTTTAGTGCAACAACAAACCCTGTTCTCATCTACTGTGTTCATCGTTGTTAATAATGTGTGCATTCCTTTCGGAGTGTGTACCTGGAAATCAGTGAAGGTAATGTGCCAGTTGGCAGACGTGTCAGTGTGTGAGCTGGGCACCAGCAGTGTGTCATATTTGTGCAGACTGCTGACGTGCTGGCAGTGGTAGGACGACGTAGCAGGAGCGTAGACCTCACTGGCGTTGAATGTGGCCTCCTGGGTCCAGTTGTAGTGGATGTGCACGCTGTCGAGGGTGAACCAGTTTTGACCCGCTGCTTCGTAGAAGGTGTTCGACATCTGAAGCCTGGCGGATGATTCACACAAAAAGACAAAAAATAACATCTTATTCAATAAACAAAACTCTGTGGAAATAATACCCTTTACCGTCACATGACATTTAGGTGGTTTGGTTGATTCCAATGTTTATTATCAAACTTGTGAGGCAACTGAGCTTTCATGTGGCATTTGGGGACTTTATCATTCTTCATAATAAATTATATCAAAGACTAAAAGCCAGACAGCCACCACACAGAGCCTGGGTTCTGTCCGAGGTTCATTCCCTAAGGGAAGTTTTTCCTTGCCTCCGTCACCAAGTGTTTGCTCATGAGGGGTTCAATTGGTTGTCTTTAATGTATGTGGAGTGTGGTTATTGACTTCCTCCATGTGTAAAGTCCCTTGAGATAACTTATGTTGGGATACGGCGCTATATACATTGAATAAAACTGACTTGACTTTACAAACATACAGTTACACTAATTATTTCTGTCTCATTGTAAATTCTCTTTACAGTATTTGCAATAGTGATGAACAATGAAAGCGATTCTCAGTTGAGGGTCGTGTGTGCCACTTTTACTCTGTACCAGGAAAGAAGAAATATTAGAACATGAAAAAAGTAGTTCAGAAGGTATGCTAGTACAGTTTTGCATTCACATTTTGATCATGTGCACATTTATATTGTAGACGCATTTATATGTATTACAAACTTATGCATTCAACTCTTATATTTATATTTTTTCTGAATTGTTAAAATGCCGATGGTAAACTAATTTACATGGACTTTATCTGTAGCATGCATAGATTTCATTGTGCCAGAATTTTTTTTTTCGGTATGGTAAATCTTCAAAACAGTGGTCTCATTGTCAAAGCATGGGGACATGGTACCACCTAATGAATGTTTTCATATAAAACAAAAGCCAAATTAATTAATACTATTTCAGAATAATTTACACCAATAGAGTAAATGTCGGTGGAATACGTAAATTTGAATTATTTTGACAAATCTTGTAAGTGCTACAAGTGATTTGAGTTACCTAACAAAATATATAGCAATACGCGAGTCTTTTGAACGGCTCTTTCACAGAACTGATTACTCAATTTCTGGCTCCCTTGAAAAAGCCATAAATATAATCTCCAATTTGCAAAGATTATACATTTACAGTAGTGTACATTATTTAAACCAACAAAACAAAACAATTTAATTAGTTAAACATAACTAATATTATAGATGGATGTCGCTATTCTTTTTTTAAATGTGTGATTTTTTGAAAGTTTACCCATTTTAAATAATAAACAATGTTTACAACGGTTTAAATGTTTTTGGGTGCAATTGTATGTCGTATGTGTGCTTTTTTCCCCCCCTCAAATGTACTTACTTGCTCAGGTTAAAAACCTTTCGTTTTGCGGTACACACAATCACAACAAACAAACGAAGTAAGACTAGATAAAGTACCTGATTACTAGACCTCGCAAGTCCTCCACATCACCAAACTTTAATGAAAGCCTGTAGACAAAAGATAGAATGTTGCATACTGTATATGTTGTAAACATTTCTCATTGCATTAAAGAGAGAATTAAACCGAGATTGCTACCACTACAGTGTGTTTGCAAATATATTTGACCTAGTGGGGACTCACGTGGCCTTTTCCTTGGTGCAAATAGATCCTTTGGTGTCCACAGGTGCGTTGGAATTGAACACTCTCTCAGTTAGATCAATGAAGGTGTGGTTCCTGTAGCGGATTGCCAGCCGCTTTGCCTTGAACAGAATGCACGTCTTCCCGTTGTAGGACACACTTAGGGGGCCATAAGGTCCCATCAGCGACTGGAGCAGTTTTCTCTTACTGTGAGACATTTCTGCATGATGCCACTTGAAAGGCTGTAGGAATGAAGAATGTAACAATTATTCAGCATAATAATGGGAATAGAGACACTTAAGGCATCCAGAGTTTGTGGGATGTTTGAAAGTAAATATACAGGCTAAAGTTTACATTTTATGCAAATGTGATACATGATTTAGAAATGTTGCATTGCATTATTTAGATTTTGGGCTTTATCAATATGACTTGCAGTTTAAATAGCTCACCTCCCCTTATTGGTTAGGAAGTATGCTGGCCCAAATCACTGCTTCTCAAATCATGAGATAAGTAGTAAGTAAGTACATTTTATTTATAAAGCGCTTTTCACAGATAGAATCACAAAGCGCTGTACAAAACAACAATTCAATTTAAAACAACAGGGGCAACATTATAAAAAGGATACAGAGGTGATTAAAAATGATAGCTAAAATGTGCATTGACTAAAAGCTTTACTAAAAAGAGAAGTTTTCAAATGTTTCTTAAAAGTGTCAACACAGTCAAGATCACAGCGGGACTGGTGTAAACTGTTCCAGAGTCTGGGAGCTATAGCCTGGAATGCTAGGTGTCCACGAGTTTTCGGGAGTTTTCGGGATCTTTAGAAGACCCTGGCCTGAAGACCGGTCAGTGATGTACTGAGGGGAAGCCAATGAAGACTGGATAAAACGGGGGTGATATGGGCTGTTGTAGGTGCACCGGTCAAAAGTCTGGCAGCCGCATTTTGTACAATCTGAAGTCTCTTTAGCGTCGACTTGTTGAAAAGGGTGAAGAGAGAATTGCAATAGTCAATGCAAGACGAAATGAACGCGTGATTGATCATTTCTAGATCCAATTTTGACAACAAATTTCTCTCTATAGAAATATTTCTGAGTTTTTGGTCAGTTGACGACAGTGATCTTCCAAAGACATTCACTGATCCAACACAACCCCATGGTTTCTGAGGCAAGCCAGCCTGGTTGGACGCAGCAGGATGTCAGGAGAACGTGAGAGGCAGGGGAACTTATAGAATTAGCATTTATTCACGCTTGAACAGTACACAAGACTCCAGGTATAGGTAGCAACCTGTAACCAACAGGCCGACCAGGAAACAAGGCCACCCTGTCGTATTTTACGCTCTAAGTCTTCAAGAAATGCACGGCACTTACCCGTGTAAAAAATTATCCGAGAAGGGGGACCTTAAACGATGGTTTAGTGTGGCTGACACGATGCTTAGGCTAAATAATTATTTGTTTAAAGAGTTATCCGGCTTAATGTAGACAGGGCCTTAGGACCACAACCACTAAAGGGGCCACATGATCATGGTAGATCTTTGCCACAAATCCAGCATGATACATTTTACTGTTCACACAACACAGACATCATGATGTCATCAAAGCTAACCTTTATGCAGCCAAACACAGCTCCAATGTATGGGGACCAGGTGAGGTGATAGAAGAAAGGTAAAAATAGAATACATCTATTTGTGGCAGCATCGGACAAAATTATGTTGAAGTTTAACTTTTCCAACTCATAGCATATAATTGTGGTGCATTCAAGGAACCTTTAAAAAAGTTGTAAAAAAGAGGCGTCACTAATTTATAAACATACAAAAAAGGCTTAACACTCATAAGATTCACTGAGCCGAGGATGTCGTTGTGACTTGTGCAGCCCTTTGAGACATTTGTGATTAAGGGCTACAAATGTAAACTTTGATTGATTGATTTATTGATTGATTGATAATAATAATTACAGTACAGTATAATTATAATCATGATGTACTGATGAAAATCCAACATTAAACATGTCATCTTTACTTTACACTATAGGGTAACGACAAGCTTGACATATTTATAATCATACTTAATTGAATAATGGCAGGTTGTATGGTTGTTAAAACTCCCATTCTGGCTACTTTATGTTAAATTTATGTGGCAGTATTTTGTAAAAGAAAAATAATATTATGAAAAAAGTAAGTTTTTACAAGCGTTTTAAAAAGCTGGTTTCAACCTAATGAATGAATCTGTTTTTTAGTGCATGTAAACATACTGAGTGTTTGTGTATGGGGCATTGACATTAGGTTTAGGTTGGAGTCTAATAGTAATAATAAATAAACAAATAATATTGAAGACCAAAATGGGACCACAAACAAAATATTGTTTAGGGCCACACAAAGCCTTGGAGCAGAATATGTTATCAAGCTTTATATAGCTATTGGGTTTACCGTGAATACAGTAATAGGTAATCGGGATATGCAATATGTTCAAGTAGAATAAGTTCTTTATTTGGAGCAAATGTGCGTCAACAACTAGTTTAACATATACAGATTAAATCATTAAAAATATACAAACGCCAAAGAAGGATTAACATCACTTTCTAATTGTGCCTCTTAAAATGTTGTTTACACTGCTGTCAACTGGGGTAGTCCATGAACGTGCTGATATACAACATTTTGTCCACGAGAGGGCGACAGTAACTGGAATTCTTATTGTTGAATATTTTGTTTAATCTTACTACTGTATTTGCAGTAACTGGTTGACGTTGTCTTTAAACTTGATAAATAAATCTATATCAATTGTGTAGTGGTAAACTAGCGAGTATTACAATTCCCAAGTGCGGATGATCACATGACCCAGCAAATTAAATTCTATAAAATGCCACCCCGAGTGGGACAAGCGGTATAAAATGGATAGATGGATGGATGGGTGATCCTGACAATAAATAAATGTTATTAACTTAATAAATACAGCCATATTCCAATAGTTCATACAGAAGAAAATGTAATTTTGAGTTTTCAATTTCAAGGTTCCCGTATTGCTCAATTTATGACTTTTTTATTTAAGATCTCCCTGGTAAGGAAGGTTTCAAATGAACAAAACCTTATGTTCATCTCTAAAGAAGGCTTGTAGTCTCTAGTAATAATACAAAAATATGATGATTTGATCATAATTATTGCAAAAGGCCTGTTAATTGTTCTTCCATGCTTTCAAAGGGAAACTGTACTTTCTGGGGAAATTTTGCCTATCATTGACAATCATTATGAAAGAGATGATGACATATGGATTTTTTTTTAGTACATTTTAAATATTAATTAAACTTAAATAAAAATCTGCTTACAGTGTAGCCGATGGGAGCTCCACTATTTCGCCTATAAAATCCAATAAATAACCATTCAAAAACCGCCAAAGATACTCCATTTACATTTCGGAATTTGAATATTAACCAAGTATAAGCGATATTGTTATTATAAGCGCTAACGCAGACAAACTAATTATAGCGGCGCCGTGATCACTACTGTGTGTGCCTATGTTTACATCATCAAATGGTCTGCTGCTCCTTCGCTTCCTTGATCCCTGTAAGTTTATTCTAGATCCTAAATCATGGATCTCACCTGGACAGAAGAAGTCTGAGTAGGTATTCCAACAAGTTGGTACACTTCGACAGCCATTTAGGACCGGAAAATGTCCAGAACGAAACGAAAAGAAGCTTGGTCCCCACCCCATATTCTTAATGAGGATTATGAGACATTCTTCACCTACAGTAAATGGGAATATATGAACATCCCAGCGGTTCAGCATTCTAATGACAGCAGACCTTGTACAGTAACTGATGTTTTATTATGGTTGCTGGCTCTCATAAAGTCTGCAGTGAGCAGAAATCAGTGATGAAGAAAAAAAGCAAAAGCAAACGTGATGCGTTTTTTTTTTATTATTGCGCCGCGTATGCTTAAAATGATCAAAACACATAAATGTTAAATGTTATTATAAATGTGCCTGTTACTACATTACATATATACTTACATCATGTATATAAAACCTCAATGGAGGTGTTTGAATGTTAGTTATTTTTAAGAGCTTTGTAGGTGAGTTGCGCGGCTCCCATAGGCTCCATTGTAAGCAGACTTTTGATCGCAATTATTTAATACACACATGGATTCACATCCATCGTAATGTCTTTCATAATGATTGTGAACGATAGGCAAAATAAAAAAAATAAAAAAAGTGCAGTTCCCCTTTAAAGAAACCATCTTTAGTTGTGCTGGTATTCTAGATGGAAAATTATTTTACACTGATTTACAGTAAAGAGGCTTTCCAAGTATAGTGAACATCTTTACAGTGCAGATAAGCACTAAGTTAACTTGCAGTACGTCCTGTGGTAATTAGATGGTAAATGTACAATTACAATTGGTTTCCAATAGACAACAGAAAGATACCAACCAAGCTGTAAACTCTTGTAAAATAGTACAACAATGGAAAAGATCGCAGTCTCATCATTCAAAATCCAAAAGTTCCTTCAGTACAATTTGAATTTAGATGTTTTATATCACTTAAAATAAGTTTCTACACTCTTTCAGATGTGTAGAAACACTTTGAAATATCTATATTACAATGACAGTCACAATAATATTATTGATAATTTGGACAATTTAGACCTTTTGACCAGCAATTGGGAGTGCTTAGAGCAGGGGTATCCACCAGTGTCTTCAACTTGACCAATGGGATATTTACATAATTCGAATATTTACCTTTAAATAATCACAATTGTGCAATTTAAACTAGTGGTAGTCAATAATTAGTTGTCCCATAGTGGTGGTGTTTCATGTATTTATATGTATCAATTCAAACAACCCTTTTCACCTGTGGTGCGAATAGAAAACCACCAATACATCGAGTAAAAAACAATCTTCTTAAGAGCCCTACAAGGTAACATGCCCCATGAATCATGTAGACATTATAAAAACATCTAAGCATCATACCTTTGTCATAATTATTTTCACTGAAATGCATGATGGGTAATGTGCGAAACAGTATGTCCCCACACTTCGCCATGTTTGGTGCACTTTAGCTATTGAATTTTCTGATTCATTGCAAGATGTTAAGTCGGCGTCAGGGAAGTAGGGAAAATAGGAGTCGGACTTTCACATACTCTCAATCAATGTTTTATCGTTTGTACTTCATATTGTAGTGCCGTCGCGGTCTGATGGGGGGAGTCATAAACAGATGTGCGTGGTTATGCTGTATACCAGGGGTGGGCAATGAATTTTCACCGGGGGCCGCATAAGCCACCCGAGCACTGCTGGAGGGCCACACGACAATATTTCAATTAAATTTTGCTCAATATTATTTTTGATATACCGTAAGATAAATAATAATGATGATAATAATAATAATAATTAATAATAATAATAATAATTTAATTTAACCTAACTTAACTTTATACAAAAGCAGATTGCTTTTGATGGTCACTTTATCCTGCATTATCCAACATTTTTCCCCATCAGATTTGGACAACCATCTGTTGTTAAAAATAGTTTTTAATCATATTTATTTGATATTGTTTTTTATATTGGTTTTATATGTAATTGTTTTTTCTTTTTATTCAGTCATTGGTGGAGCTAAGGATAATATTTGAATATTGCTTGTAATATTATTGTGCAGCACTTTGGAAACATTTTGTTGTTTAAATGTGCTATATAAATAAAGTGGATTGGATTGTCACACCTGCCAGCTTGTCCCAACACGCATTTACCTCTGTGAACAAGTCATTACCTGTGGTTGTCTCTTTAATTGACGGCATCAGAGCTCTCATCCAAAGTTAGCGAAAAACAATCCATGTCTCCGGGCATTATCAGCGCAACAAAGTCCAATAAGCACTCCTTAATAAACTCTCCGTCAGAAAACGCCTTACTTTTTCTGGCGCTTTTGTGAGAAATGACGAAACTTGTCCTGACGGCTGCATCTCTGGGGGTGTGAAATATGGCACAAAGTCCTTGTTGGGTTTGCAGTTTTACCATCAACGCATCAGCCTCCCTTGCGCGCGCTTCATCAGACACATTCCGGTATTTTCCCTCGTGTTTCTTCGTGTAGTGGCGATTAAAATGATATTTAAACACAGCAACCTGTGTACCACACATTAAGCACACGGCTTTATCATTAATTTATGTAAAGAAATACTTGGCAGTCCATGTCTTGTTGGAAACACGCCAGTCCTCATCAACTTTTCTTTTTTTAGCGTCTCATCACTTGTCTCTATGCACCTTCACTCACAGGTTCCCCCCGGACATACGGCATAAATAACACATTTCAAAATAAAAGCAGCACAGTTGTATTGCGCGCACGACATAGATGTTTTTTAAACTTTATTTTGTCATTTGTAATTGCGCCGTTCAATTCACTCACAATCGCACACGCGCATACGTCCACACGGAAGTAATACAAATAACGCTTTTCAAAACAAAAGCAGCACCGTTGTATTGCACACTCGACATAGATACTTTTTTAAATTTATTTTGTAATTTATGATTGGCCTCACGCGGGCCGGACAGGGATGCGCAAAGGGCCGGATGCGGCCCGCGGGCCGTACAATGCCCAGGTCTGCTGTATACTGTACCCAGATCCGTGGGAACATACTGTACATGCTGCGCTGATTCATCATTCCTCCTCCATCTTTTTAATCTCTTTGCTCTGAGGCTACAGCACATTAGAAGGCATTTGTGCTAATCCAGCATTGTTTCACAAGACATGTAAAGTCGGTGCCTTTTTTTGTTCGCATGTAAGATAATAGGTGACTGTATTGGGGCTTCTGTGTGTACATACAATGACAGCCATGCAAATGCATGACCAATGCATTGTTTCAAGTGAACCGCAAATTGCAAGGCATCCTTTAATCCATATGAGACAGCATCGGCGGATGCAACATATGGTCCCACAGACATGTCACTTTTAGAATGCCACTGTGTTCGTGTGTGTGTGTGTGTGTGTGTGTGTGTGTGTGTGTGTGTGTGTGTGTGTGTGTGTGTGTGTGTGTGTGTGAGTGTGCGTGTGTGTGCATGCGTGGGATGCAAAGATGTTTTTCCTCTGGTGAATGTGACACCAGGAATATTGTCACATCCAAGGTCACGCACCGTGGCAGAGTGCTGTGTTTGGCTCGCATGCACCCAAGTGGATGCACAAGTGTGATGTGCAGATGAAGACACAATGGCGGACAGAGAGACAGCGAGAAAGAGTGTGAGGCAGAAGAGGTGTACATGCGTACCTGCAGTATTCTCAAGAGTGGGTTTTCATCTTCAGGCGTCAAAGTAACCTCTTCAGTTTCTAAGCCAAACTCGCCGTCCTGACCTGAAAACACGTGAAAGATTATATCAGCATGCACATTAAGACGATAACAATGCTTCTGAACTATTGCAGCATAATAATAAAAGTCCAAACCATTTCAGAGAGAGAAAAAACGCATCGTACTGGCACACACACAGATGCACACAAATCCGGCCTACACCTACGTGATGGAGCTCCTTTCTATTTCAAGATGTTTTGCGTCATCACATTGACTCATCAGCTGTTGTGTTGCAGTTGAGCTATTGTCTGGTATTTACAAACATCCACATTTGGTTGCATCATAAGATCATTTAAATTGGAGCAATGTTTTTCAACAACCTATACATAGTCACACGCTGATGCCAAATTCAGGTTGCATGAATAACACCTACTGCAGTTTGCACTACAGTGATGTGGGTTAGGAACAAAATGCATTTGTCAGGACCATCTATCCACACGTCTACATTGCCATGGCAGGCTTGATTGAATCAGGCCTTCCGTCACGCCACATTGTCACTTACTTGATGTGACTCTTGTCGCGTGGTTGGCGTTTTCTTTGCTGTGGACAAAGGAGAAGACAATATAACAGATTGTGATCATTCATATAAATACAGTTGATTGTTGCAGCATTTTACCCTGGAGTTTGAGCAGGAATTTACCAAGAAACATCAAAGATATGCATAGCAGAAGCATGTAATATACAGTCGTGGTCAAAGAACATATGTAAAGAACATAATGTCATGGCTGTCTTGAGTATGAAAACAAAAATTTAGCTGTTTGGCCACAATACCCAGCAATATGTTTGGAGGAGAAAAGGTGAGGCCTTTAATCCCAGGAACACCATTCCTACCATAAAGCATGGTGGTGGTAGTATTATGCTCTGGGCCTGGTTTGCTGCCAATGGAACAGGTGCTTTACAGAGAGTAAATGAAAAAGGAGATTTACCTCCAAATTCTTCAGGACAACCTAAAATCATCAGCCCGGAGGTTGGGTCTTGGGCGCAGTTGGGTGTTCCAACAGGACAATGACCCCAAACACACGTCAAAAGTGGTAAAGGAATGGCTAAATCAGGCTAGAATGAAGGTTTTAGAATGGCCTTCCCAAAGTCCTGACTTAAACCTGTGGACAATGCTGAAGAAACAAGTCCATATCAGAAAACCAACAAATTTAGCTGAACTGCACCAATTTTGTCAAGAGGAGTGGTCAAAAATTCAACCAGAAGCTTGCCAGAAGCTTGTGGATGGCTACCAAAAGCGCCTTATTGCAGTGAAACTTGCCAAAGGACATGTAACCAAATATTAACATTGCTGTATGTATACTTTTGACCCAGCAGATTTGGTCACATTTTCAGAAGACCCATAATAAATTCATAATAGAACCAAACTTCATGAATGTTTTTTGTGACCAACAAGTATGTGCTCCAATCACTCTATCACAAAAAAATAAGAGTTGTAGAAATTATTGGAAACTCAAGACAGCCATGACATTAAGTGTATGTAAACTTTTGACCACGACTGTAAGTATTGTAATGTGATTTTGGGTGTCAATGATCATGACCGCACACACACTGTAAATATCTTTAACTGCATTTGTTTACTTGCAATGCCTTCGGTAAACATGTTTCTAGGGCAGGAAATGTCACCTGGCAACACGCAGGTGAGTCACTGATGGGAGTAAAATCAAGTTGTGACTGTACATAAATTGTTAGACATTGACCAAAAACTGACCATTTTTTAAAAGATAGTCTTACATTTTTGTTTAACTTGCAGTTCATGCAAGGAAGGGCAATATAACCTGAAGTATGGCTGGTCGATTTTGGAAAAAATCTAAAGCACGATTAAATTAAACTTTGACCTTGATTACTGCACGATTGTCCAACACTCGACTCAGTTTATTCTGTTTATTTGTATACATTTTAGACAACTAACTGAAATGAACACACACAGATGAACTGAAGATATCTAATTAAGTCGGAATAAGATATTAAATTCACAGCAAATTACTAGAATTATTGCATCTAGGGCCATCCCAGGCTTAATTAGAGTCCTAGGCTTTATTTTATTTGGCGTTCCCCCATTACAATTTTTGTTCATTCTTTTGTATTTATATCAAACCTTTTATTAATATTTTTTAAATCAAACTTGAATTTAATTTGATGCATGTTTTGTACGAAAACAAATTCACTTAGTTTGCACATTTAAAGATTAAATTTAACATACTTAAACAAATGTAATATAATTAAAACATCAATTTATAAAACCTTTCTTAATCAACTACAACCAGGATTCGAGCCCACCTTACCACAAGATGCAGATGACTTTGTGGAGCAACTTCCCATTACATTCCTATGATTGACGGGGCGGGAAGCGCTTCTTCACACGCAACGGGGCCCCCAACGCAGATGTTCTGCCCATAGGGCGGGGTCACCTTGTCACATGACTACTACTTTTTCTGCAGCTTTACTGGCAGCATTCACGCTTTGCAACACTTGGCGTCCTGCCGTCTAACAACACAACCAATCGTGTATTTGTATAAATGCTATAAATTGAAAAAAACAACAACAACAAAAAAATAACCAACTTATTAGCTATGTGTCGATTTGAAGTGGTAAATGTTTATTTTATTGTGTTTATTTTATTTTTTGGGGATAATCACCCAGCCATTTGTTAAAAGGATATTTAGGATGTTTGTATGCCTTCAGGGCACAGGCATGCAACTCAAGGCCCACCTAAATGTGTTTATAGTTTGATATTAAAAAATGTACTGCATGTTGCAGTTTTTCTGAAATGAATATTTTTTTTATCTTTTGAAGCAACAAGCTATTCCATTTTTGAGAGGCATGGTAGCGCTTTTTTAAATCAATTTTACAATAGAGATGGGCACCGAAACCCGGATCCATTAATAACACAGGTGCCAATTTAAGCAGTTGTAACCACACTGAAGGAAGAAGAAGCTATCAATGTTTCATTTCGGTACAGCCTCCTGCAACAAGTGCTTGGTGGTGATATTATACAAATAACATGTTGAAAGTAATGTAGCGTCCCGACGGTCCAGAACAGGGGTGTCCAAACGATTTCAACTGAGAGCCGCACACTAAAAAATTAAAGCAATCGGGGTCCATTTTAAAAATTTTCATTTTCATTTTATATATATTGTATCCCATCAATTTTGGTGAGTGTTAAAGGTCCCGAGGACCCAAACGGGTCTAAGTCATCAAAGTGTTAAAAATAAATCAAATGTTGATATTTTTTTACTTTCAAAGTCTAAATATCTATAGTTCAACTTCAGATTTATCCGTTGAACTACAGTTTAACATTTTCTTACGTTTCATGTCCTTTTTTGTCAAACAAACCCTGTTTTGTACAGGGATCCAAAAGGGCCCCACATATAAAAAAGTTACAAATAAGTCATATATCAATATATAATATTTTTACTTTCAAAGGCTAAACCTCTATATCAACTTCAGATCTATTCATCGATTGTATGTTTTTATTTGTGTATTTTTATGATGTATGCCCTTTTTTGTCAAAGAATACCTTGTTTTATTTATATGGCAGCAAATACACAACATAGGCAATATTTTCCCCAAAAATGATTTCAAAGTGGTATATTTTTAATTTGAGGTCATTGGAGTTGTGAGTAGATCAATAGTTTATACTAACATTTAATGGAATTAAGTATTATATTTTTTAGCAACAACAGTTTTAAAGTGAAAAACATCCTGCATTGCAGCTTTTTATTATTAGTTTCAATATTGCAACATTTTCATGTTACATTACACCTGTTTGCTCTTTTATTCCATTTTTGAATTTTTTTTTTGTAATGCAGTAGTATTTTTAAAATGTGTGGCGGGCCATAAAAAAAATTTGCGGCCCCCCCTTTGGACACACCTGGTCTAGAACCACAGTGGGCCCGACGCTGTTTTTAAACATATTATTGCCCTCAACACGCCGACAGCAGCTCTCATAATACGGCTGGCCCCACAGAGCCAGGCCAGCTAGTAGCCACAACAACAACAACAACAACAACAACAACAACAACAACAACACAGCACTTCCTCATTTTCCACCAATAACGGTTAAACGAGCGAGGTTGCATTCACCAACCCTTGTAATTATGACTATTAACAACACAAAAGTTGCTTTTTGCATATTCGCTATGTTCTGTATTGCTGTAATTATAATGACAATTTGTTGTGGATGTTATTACCTATTTTTGAATGTATACTTAGTTATCATTTAATTTATATAATTTAAAGGCCTACTGAAACCCACTACTACCGACCACGCAGTCTGATAGTTTATATATCAATGATGAAATCTTAACATTGCAACACATGCCAATACGGCCGGGTTAACTTATAAAGTGCAATTTTAAATTTCCCGCAAAACTTCCGGTTGAAAACGTCTATGTATCATGACGTATGCGCGTGACGTCAATCGTTGAAACGGAAGTATTCGGACACATCGTATCCAATACATCATGAAGTCAAATATTTGGGCATAATCATAGACTATCAGCTGAATTTTAAAAGTCACATTAAGAAGATGTGTAAAACCCTGAAGGCAAACCTAGGCTGTTTTAAGATTATAAGACACTGCTTAACTCTTAGCTGTGCTTTTACTTTTATGAATGCAATGATTCTGTCACACATATCTAATGGCTTAACCACATGGTCCCAGGCACACCAGTCATCAATCAAGACCATTGAGTGTCTTTATAACCGCACCTTGAAAGTTCTAGACAAGAAGAGTATACGATATCATCATTGCCAAATTTTAACCAAATACAATATTTTAAGTTTTACCAATTTTATTTTGTTACACACAGTCAAACTGGTTTTTAAATGCTTGCATAACTCTGCTCCTCAATTGCTCTGCAAGGCAATTACAAGACTGCAAAGTGGTACCAGATCTACCACCCGAGCAGTGTCAAAAGGCAACTGTTGTGTTCCATTCCGTAGAACATCTTTTGCCCAGACTGCCTTTTCAATAAAAGGACCACAACTATGGAACTCTTTACCGGACACTTTGAAAAGTATACCTGCACTTGTCACTTTCAAAAAACAAACAAAATTATGGCTAGTTGAGCAACAATCGTGTTCCCATGTTTAGTTTTTACTCATTTTTACTAATTGGTATTTATCTAGTCTGCACTTTGTCTGTGTTATTATTATTATTATTGGCTTTTATCTAGTTTGCACTTTGTCTGTGTTATTACTATTATCATTATTATCAACTCATTCTATTTTTTATTTTCCTATTTTAATGATGTTGGATCTGTGTTGTTGTTGTTGTTGGGGACAAGTGTTGTAAATTAGCTTTGGCTACAAACACTGTGATGCATGCATCGGATAACTGTTTCAGATGTCTATGTTTTTGTATCTGTCCCTATTTCAAATAAACCTCTATAATAATATAATAATACATTGTTTAATGAACATTGAAGACTGCAAAGAAGAAAGTTGTAGGTGGGATCGGTGTAATAGCGGCTGGCTGCAGCAACACAACCAGGAGGACTTTGACTTGGATAGCAGACGCGCTATCCGACGCTAGCCGCCGACCGCATTGATGATCGGGTGAAGTCCTTTGTCGCTCCGTCGATCGCTGGAACGCAGGTGAGCACGGGTGTTGATGAGCAGATGAGAGCTGGCTGGCGTAGGTGGATAGCTAATGTTTTTAGTATAGCTCTGTGAGGTCCCATTGCTAAGTTAGCTTCAATGGCGTCGTTAGCAACAGTATTGTTAACCTTCGCCAGGCTGGAAAGCATTAACCGTGTAGTTACATTTCCATGGTTTAATAGTATTGTTGATTTTCTGTCTATCCTTCCAGTCAGGGGTTTATTTATTTTGTTTCTATCTGCAGTTAAGCCCGATGCTATCACGTTAGCTCCGTAGCTAAAGTGCTTCGCCGATGTATTGTCGTGGAGATAAAAGTCACTGTGAATGTCCATTTCGCGTTCTCGACTCTCATTTTCAAGAGGATATAGTATCCAAGGTGGTTTAAAATACAAATCCGTGATCCACAATAGAAAAAGGAGAGAGTGTGGAATCCAATTAGCCAGCTTGTACCTAAGTTACGGTCATCCACGAATCTTTCATCCTGGCTCAAATTAATGGGGTAATCGTCGCTTTCTCGGTCCAAATCGCTCTCGCTGCTGGTGTAAACAATGGGGAAATGTGAGGAGCCTTTCAACCTGTGACGTCACGCTACTTCCGGTACACGCAAGGCTTTTTTTTATCAGCGACCAAAAGTTACAAACTTTATCGTCGATGTTCTCTACTAAATCCTTTCAGCAAAAATATGGCAATATCGCGAAATGATCAAGTATGACACATAGAATGGACCTGCTATCCCCGTTTAAATAAAAACATTTCATTTCAGTAGGCCTTTAAGTATTTCAATTACTAGTCTGTTCAACTTGAAAGTCACAAAATACCATAAATATAAAAAAGTTTTTATGTTGTTGTTTTTGTTACAAAAATATGCATGTTTTTACGGAGCCCCTAAAGGGACATGGGGGAAACTTTTTTTTATATATATGTATCTCGTGCTCACGGGAAAACATCTCGAGGGCACGAGATACATATCTAAAAAAAAAAGTTCCCCCATGTCCTTTTAGGGGCTCCGTATGTTTTCCATTTTATATGTACTTTATAAAAGTATTTTATAAAGCAGCGTTTTTAAGCATCGATTTGGTACTAATAATGATTAAATTGTAAACAAGACGTATACCTAATTATGAGGCAATACATTTATATCGTTATATGTTTCGCAACTCCAAGTGTTCCTCTGAGGGCAGCCGAAACTGTAAAGTGGCCCTGCGATTAAAAAATAAGTTTGAAACCCCTGCTTTAGGTCATGCGTCCTTACTGCAAAGAAATACTGTCATTTTCTGGTCTACATCACAAGGAACCCATCAAAAGTCATGACAGATAACTCCTAATATTTAATAGGGATTATATACTTCACTCTTTAATTCATACATTTATAAACAAGCTATAATTAATAAGAAAAAATAAAAACAAAATATTACCTTTTGAAATGTAACCTTGTGGTAGTATGAATGAAACTCAGATTACTATTTAACAAAGTCAGTAAGCAGCTTGATGACTATACTCTGAAGGACTCAAGTGTCTCGTGGACTGCAAATCATTTATGTGGTTCTGACCCATATATTGCAGCAGGGACATAGTGAACATGTATTTCCTTCACGTGTGTCCCAGCAGCTGATTCACCCTCACTCTAACTCAGTCCTGCACTGCCTTGGATTTAAGTGAAGCTAATCTTGAGCCTTTTAACCGTCCAATCAAAGACGTCATACAGCAGGAATAGGTTTATTAGACTTCGCTGGAGGGTCAACCCGTTTTACTCGTAGGGATGCTTTAGTCTGACTTTGTGGTCGGTTTTGACCTGTCAGTGATTATCTGGGTCGGCCGCTAATCCTTGCACAAAAGATAGTTATAATTGGCTTGTAAGTAAACCTAATACCCGTGTCCGGTCGCATGATGGCTACAGTCCGCCATCTGTGACACTCGTCTACTGTATAAATGTTTAACTGTATGGCACCTAATATTGGATAGAATGATAGGAAACATTGGATGAGCACACAAGATGTGGGCTAAAATTAGCATAATTGTAATCCGTACAAGGTGGAGGTAAAGATGACCTACATATGCGTGACACTTTCAAGCACTCAAAAGTAAGTCATTAGATCAGCTGCTTCTTCTAACTCTAAAATGTCTGCAAGTTTAAAACTGATTGTCATACCCAGCTGTATCATTTGCATGTGGTACACGCTTACTAGTGACGTCAGAAGAACGTATTTATTGTCTTTCTTTAAAAAAAAAAAATTACCTTGTGAAGAGTGTAGAGTTTATGAGACTTTCACTCGTTATTTTTTGTTTTAAAGTTTTGTCAACACATTTACCACGTACAGCTTTTTGTGTTGAGTTTATCATGGTGATGGGACACATGGACTGACTGTGAATAGGCGAGAGCAGAGGAGCAGTGAGCATGATTGAGGTCAGGGCTGTCCAAACTTTTTCCAGCGAGGGTCGCATAAATAAAAATTTAAGAATGTAAGGGCCATTTTGATACATTTTGTACAGTAAAGATACTAAAACCAATACAATTTAGGTCAGTCAATATATGCTAAACGCAGCGGTGTGCCGTCAGGGCCAGCAAGGCCCTCTCTGCTGGCCTAACATAACCAGAAATCATGATCATAATTAAAGATTAAATTATTTCTGTATTTACTTTCCCTAAATATCTAAAATTATTCATACTATTTTCACGTCATATTATGCACGTTCCAGTGCTGTTGTTTTTAGTTTTAGATTGTATCCAATCAGAATTCAGCTAGCTTATGTTGCTATGTTGTACCAAATCTGCCAGAGGCCTTCAGAATCAACAATGCAGGTGTCCGTGCGCTGCAAGTGAACATGGACATACAGGTGAGAGACAGTTGCGATTCCAATCAGATCACGAGTTGTTGTCAGTAAGGCCTTCTAGATGGCCTCACGTTGAACGTGACATTTACACGTCCTGTGATTGGATACTCAACGGGACTGTGAGTGGAGAGACAGTTGTGATAGCCAATCAGATCACAAGTTGCTGACAGTAGCTGTTCTGTTACAACTAAAAGTTGTAAACTCTTGTTGTTGAAGTGTGTCATGCTTGTCATTTAATTAACATTGTTACATGTGTATTTGTCGCCATCATGTGGTCAGGGCAGTTAATATATCTTTGAGAAGTGTGTACTTTGCATCAAACTTTATTGACCGGAAGTTCCATAAGCCAAGCAGATACATTTACGGTATGTTTTAATTGCTGATGCGTTATAATTTATTTTTAAATGCGCCAGAAAATAACCCGTTTTGTACACTGTTGATGCGATTCAATGCACAGTAGGGGGTAAATATGTTCCTGTATAGTATTTCTCCAGCAATGATCATGTGGTGACATCAATTATGGTATTTTGAGAGGTAATCATTAAAGTCGGAGATCACTGAAGGCCTGGGTGGGAAACACACGGCCCACCACTGGTTAAACAACTGAACACAACATCCATATCTTGGCTTTGTGTTGTTGTTGTTGTTGTGTCATCAGTACCAAAACATATTATATGTCATTTTGCCCAAAGTTTTGCATTTTCAAGCATAACAATGGGTAAATTAACTAAAAATACCAATACCACAGTAGTATTGGCCACTAGACGAGACCAAAACAATCTGACCGTACTAACATTAGCATGCTAACTTTTTTAGCCAATTTTGTAGCCGAACGCCTCAGATTGATATAACTTGGTACTTGACACATGCTAACTGTTAGCATGCTATCGTTAGCATTCTAGCATGCTAACTTTTTTTTGCCAATTTTACAGCCGAACTCCTCAGTCATATTTCTTGGTACCTGATTCATGCAAAGTTAGCATGCTAACTTTTTTAGCTAATTTTACATGCGTAGGCTTCCGAGTCATATGACTTGGTACTTAACACATTCTAACTTTTAGCATGCTAATGTTATCATTTAAGTTTGCCTTGCACATTTCAGCGGCTCGCACATTCAAGCATTCACCAGGGATTTCTCCCAAAATTGCATATTCTAGTTATTTTGTGTAATGTTCAAATCTGGAATGTTTTTATTTTGTCTTTAGAATGTGTCACAGGCATACTTGCCAACCCTCCCGATTTTTCCGGGAGACTCACAAATTTCAGTACCCCTCCCGAAAATCTCCCGGGGCAACCATTCTCCCGAATGTCTCCCGATTTCCACCCAGACAACAAAATTGGGGGCGTGCCTTAAAGGCATTGCCTTTAGCGTCCTCTACAACCTGTAGTCACGTCCGCTTTTCCTCCATACAAACAGTGTGCCAGCCCAGTCACATAATATATGCGGCTTTTATACACACATAAGTGAATGCAATGCATACTTGATCAACAGCCATACAGGTCACACTGAGGGTGACCATATAAACAACTTTAACACTGTTACAAATATGGACCACACTGTGAACCCACACCAAACAAGAATGACAAACACATTTCGGGAGAACATCCGCACCGTAACACAACATAAACACAACAGAAAAAACACCCAGAATCCCTTGCAGCCCTGACTCTTCCGGGCTACAATATACACCCCCGCTACCACCAACCCCCCCCCCCCCAACCCCGCCCACCTCAACCCACCCCCATCTCCCGAATTCGGAGGTCTCAAGGTTGGCAAGTATGGTCACAGGCCAATGAAATAAGGGCTGCCGGCTGCAAATGGCCCCCAGGCCGCACTTTGGACACCCCTGAGTTAGGTCTTTCCTGTTCATGTTATTAGTTTATTTGAACAGGGATAACACACATTCATCAACATGGCTGTAAATGTGCAAATTTTGGCTACAAAGCTTGTTTCCAACCATAGCTTTAGCTCCTCTAAAACAAAAAATATTCCCATTGTTGCATTACACTAGTTTAGATTCACAATTCTTATGTTTCAAAAAAACACATTTATAATTAAATAATTGAATAATAATTAAAAAAGCAAACCATTATTAGCAGCGGCAAGTTGTCATATATTGACTTCTTACAGTAAAGTTGTGATGTGAGAAATTAAAATATTTTCATTGAAATCCCATGAAGTTCTCTGACTATACTGTTAACCAGATTCCGGAGTGGCATAAAAATTATATCACGGATAACTTTAAAACCCACCAACCTCATGATCTAGTCTACATCATGTAGACCAAGGGCACAACGTTCTAAAAATTGGACATATAGAATAGGGCCACCTTATGGGGGAACTGCACTTTCTTTTAGAATTTTGCCTTTTATTCACAATATTTATGTGAGACGAGAACACACGTGTCTTTCTCTCTTTTATGCACTTTAAGTAGTAAATAACTGCTAGCTAGAGGCAGCTAACAATGCAGATAATGGGAATTTAATGTCTAAACTTAACATTTAATTGGGATTTTTCTTTAGAAACGAGTCCTGTTTTTAGATCACTAGATCCTGACCACTTTTATGCCTTTGTTAGAATTGGAGACTTGCGTTTTATGAATGAGCCTGACATTTATTTGAAAAAAACTGGATACTGCATATGACTGTGCCTTATGTTTTATTACTAGCTGTGGCAACCTTGTCCATAATTGCACTTTGTATGCAAAGACAAATTGTCCATTTTTGTCAGATCGCAGATTTTCTCGATGGATGGTTTTTATATATAAATCACTTCTTGATCTGGTTCCCCCTTATTTGTGTTCTTACTGCATATGTGTAGGGATTATAGTCGCTACCGCTTAAGGTCGCAGGGCATACTCAACATGTTTATTCTTGGAGCCAACACACATCTTGGAAAGAAGATTTCAGATATGCTGCTACTTAGGCATGGAATAATATATTGTATATATTATATAATAATATAATATAATAATATAATGTATCAGTTTATATTATATACTGTATATGTAATATGTAAATATTACATATACCTGTATGTTATATTTTATATTGCTAATATGGTACATTTTTAGTCTACTTTATACCTTTTGTTTTCTCCCTCTTTTTGTGCCCTTGTGTGCACGATGCTTTCCATCCTTTGTAACTGAGCTACTGTGTGGAACAATTTCCCTTGTGGATCATTAAAGTGTGTCTAAGTCTAAGTCTAATAACTTACAAAAGGATCTGAGGTTGCCTAAGCTGATCTCTTTGGTGGAATTTTAGGCCATTTTAAGGGATCTATTCGGCATTGTACTTGTTCTTAAATTGTTTTTACTGAAACATTATTATTTTACCTATCACATGTTTTTGATGTTAATATACAGTATGTAAGTTTTTTTATTATTATTTTAGTTTTTGACTGCTGCTGTTTATGTTGTTGTTGTATGTATTTCTGTAACTTTGTTTTTGCTGCCCTCTGGGTCAGGTCACTCTTGGAAAAGAGATTTTAATCTCAATGAGTTTTTTACCTGGATAAATAAATAATATTGATTGATTGATGTAATGTAGTAACAGGCACATTCACTTGTAATATTTACCAAAATTCACTTTCGTCGTGGGTAGCGTTTTGCACAGCAGCTTCCGCCATCAGTGTGTGAATGTGTGAATGTGACGTGTAACGTAAAGCGTTTTGGGTATCATTCCAGGTATAGTAAAACGCTAAATAAATGCAGACCATTTACCATTTACCAATTTTGACGGTACATTGATTCCTCAGAGGGCATAGCAATGTTGCTATTTCATTCATCAATAACAACTACTGCTAATCATGATAGACTTCATGATAGCAAATGGCAACTACTTTGGGACAAATGATGATCCGGAACCTTATCTTTTTTTGAGCCCGAATATACGAAGGATAAGCTACAACTTTTCGAAGCTGTTTGATAAGCAGGTCCAGCTCTAGTGAAACATTAAGCATCTTGTAGCACTATTGCTAAGTGCTAAACAAGAAATACAAATTACGAATATAATAAAAAAATCAGTTACTGTACAATGTCTGCTCTCACTGGGATGCCAACCCGATGTGATGTTTATGTCTTTCAGCACAAGATTTGCTTGCCCTGTTTAGATGATGAATTCATCTTAATCCTCACTCATCAGGTGAAAAATGCTGGGCGCAAACGAGCATCTTGTTGCATCCAACTAACAATGTATTTGGGTCAAAGTTGACCAACTTCTGAGCTTATGGCCACAACATTCAACTGTACAAGTGAGAGGCATTATTTATGATCTTGCACAAACTTTCACCAACACAGAGACGATGGAGCAGCAGCAGCTCAGAATGTCAATAACTGCAGCGGCTACTTTCTGGGATCAAGGTGCCGTGTTAAGAAAAATAGTTCCACTGTGTTTGCTCTTAAAATAGCAATGTCCTTATAGCTTGGTTAATATGCAGGTCACGGCATGTAAACAGAGCATTTTTTTAGATTCTCTTTTAGGGAGTTTTACAGGCAAAATAAATGACTCCCATTAGTTTCATTGTTCGTCAACTCTTGTTTGCGCTTATTTGCGATTTAGAATGCATAAAAAAGAGAAAGATGTGTGTTCTTGTCTCCAAAGGAATTGTGAATTCCCTGAAAAAAATCTCAGTGTGCGATTTCCATTTACAAGATTTTTCGAAACAAACCAGGTTTTTTATCAAAGTAAATGTCCAACTCTAATTGCAACTAAATTTAGACTTGTAAGTTTCCGTATGAGCAAAGCAAATGTAGTTTACAAAAAATGAAGCAGCAGGTCCTGCCCATCTGATAGAACTGCAAACTGGTTGCCAGATATGTCTATATATAAGTGCCCACAGTCTGGAGCAGTTATCCACCCATCTGGTGCATTATCCACCTGGGCAAGGTTGTGTAGTTTGGTGCCAGGTGGATTAGGATTAGTGGTGAACACAGGCCAGGTCCACCGGAGCCCCGCCACGAGGAAGATGATGAGATTAACCAAGTCAGAGATTATTTAAGTCTGAGTCTGCAGTATTTTGGTCAGTAAAAGTACTACTTATTGACTAACAATTCAATAAAAACATGGACAATTTATATTCAAGTACAGCCATGTCCTTGTTTTCCCAAATATAGCTTTAATTTGATATTCTACATTAGAAAATTACATGAGTTGACTCGCTGATTATAGACACCAAGCGGCTGATTTACTAAGATCTCAAATAAGGAACACTACAGAATTGTGTGTACCATTATTGGGTGAGTGATCTACTAAGACTGTGTGTACAATTGATGAATGCATAAGTTGTGCAGACCGCCCTATTTAAATAAGGTTTTTGCATTTACTACCGGATGTCACCATGGAGACACTCATTTTCCTCTTTATTTAATGGCATTTTATTATCCAGCCTGTTGCGTTTCATTATATGTTGACATGCAGCACACAAATATACGCTGTGGCACCTTTTCTGGGTTTTTAGAAGTACTCCTCCAGTGCGACCTAGACAACGGAACCAACATTTTATTCTGTGACGTTTCATTTATTGTATCTTTAGTGTGTGAGAACTGGATATGCTTGTCCATCCTGTGTGACTATAGCAATCAACATTTTGGACAGCACACCAGAATAATTACTCTTTGAGACGACGTCACCAACTGCAATGGTGCGCTGGAAGGATCCAGATACAAGAACGTGCAATGTTGCAGGAAGTTTTACCATCGGGGATTTGTCGTAGCTTCTTTTTGTGATTGGCAAATCAGAACATAAATCATCCAGGAGTTCAAAAACCACATTGCCTGATAGGCAATATTTTAGGAGTGTACCAATTAGTTTTAACAATGATTCGATTCAATTCGATATTTGTGGATTCAGGGACAACATTTTTTTAGAGCGATATGATAAGAAACGATTCAGTAAGTTGAAATCGATTGAGTAACTTTTTAGCAAAACAAATAAAGCTGTATGACAAAAATAAATATCTTGCACACTGCAGGTGACGTTTCCTAAATACCTGTTTTTTCTTGAAAAGGAATTATATAGAAATAAATTATGGATACAAACAAGCAATTAAACAACATTTAATGGCCAATGCATTCACATCTTATTTGAATAAAGTGCAACCAACACTTTAGGTTGAATAAACAATAGGAAACCCTTTCTGCTCACATTTTAAACATTGAGGCACATTTCAATAAAACTACAGTAACCGACATTTTAACAGTAGATTTACCTGCTAAATAAAGTTCCCCGACCCAGTATCAGTTGTCCGCCTTGCCGTCGCCGATGACGGACAGCGTCCCACGTGTGTGGAAGCATGTATGCCTCCTCATCCCTGTTGATGGTGTTGGTCCCTCGCTTCCTAATTTCTAAAGCCTCCTTCATCCATCTCTTCTATTTATTTATTTTTCATCAAATGACCTCTACTTGGCTGCCAGTTGTTATGTTGTCACTTCATGTTGTTGTGTTCCGGAGGTCAGTGCGTCGCTGTAACTTGCTTCACTGTCACTTCCGTTGTGTCGGTTGCGTCATTTGTGGCTTAAAGTTGTGTTGCGGCTTTATATTATTGTCTTGTGTCTCTAGTCTTTGTAGTGGCTTTTACAATCATGCTGTGGCTGAAAGTTTTTGTGTTGTAATTCATGATATTGTCTTGTGGCGCTTGTTATGACCTTTCTCGACTACCATTGGTACCGTATTTTTCGGAGTATAAGTCGCACAGGCCGAAAATGCATAATAAAGAAGGAAAAAAACATATATAAGTCGCACTGGAGTATAAGTCGCATTTTTGGGGGAAATTTATTTGATAAAACCCAACACCCAGAATAGACATTTGAAAGGCAATTTAAAATAAATAAAGAATAGTGAACAACAGGCTGAATAAGTGTACGCTATATGACGCATAAATAACCAACTGAGAACATGCCTGGTATGTTAACGTAACATATAATGGTAAGAGTCATTCAAAAAACTATAACATATAGAACATGCTATGTGATTACCAAACAATCTGTCACTCTTAATCGCTAAATCCAATGAAATCTTATACGTCTAGTCTCTTACGTGAATGAGCTAAATAATATTATTTGATATTTTACGGTAATGTGTTAATAATTTCACACATAAGTTGCTCCTGAGTATAAGTCGCACCCCCGGCCAAACTATGAAAAAAACTGCGACTAATAGTCCGAAAAATACGGTATCCGCCATTTTTGTTTTGATGATGCCACAGATGGGCAGACAGACTTGAATAACGATTAACGTCCTGATCAAAGAGGTAAACTTCATAAAAAGTCTGCCATTTTTAAATCCAAGGTTTTCTTTTTTCTAGTATTGATAAAATCGATCGATTCCCTTTAAACAATCTTGGATTGACGCCTATCTTCCGAAGGCAATGTAGTATAATCTAAGGCAGGGGTTGGCAACCCGCGGCTCCGGAGCCGCATGCGGCTCTTTGACCACTCTGATGCGGCTCAGCTGCATACTTGCCGACCCCCCTGATTTTCCCAGGAGACTTATGGATCTCAGTGTCTCTCCTAGATAACTCCCAGGGAAAATACAATCCTATTTTCACTCTAATTACTAAATTAAGGGTGTGCCCTAATTGCACTGTAGTAATTGTTCTCTATAGCATTTACAAACAGCGTGCCAGCCCGGCCACATGTTGTATGTAGCTTTTACTTGCACACATAGGCGACAGCAAAGCATACTTAGTCATCAGCCACACAGCTTACACTGAGGGTAGCCGTATCAAACAACTTTAACACTGTTACGTTACAAATATGCGCCACACTGTGAACCCACACCAAAAAAGAATGAAAAACACATTTCTGGAGAACATCCCACCGTAACACAACATAAACACAACACAACCAATACTCAGAATCCCATGCAGCCCTAACTCTTCCGGTCTAGATTATACACCCCCGCTACACATCAACCCCCCCCCCCCCCCCCTCCGTGCGTTGGTTGAGCGGAAGAGTTAGGGCTGCATGGGATTCTGGGTATTGGTTGTGTTGTG
Organism: Entelurus aequoreus; assembly: GCF_033978785.1. Classification (NCBI taxonomy): domain Eukaryota; kingdom Metazoa; phylum Chordata; class Actinopteri; order Syngnathiformes; family Syngnathidae; genus Entelurus; species Entelurus aequoreus. The sequence continues at coordinate 49,025,018 of NC_084737.1, forward strand.
TTGATGTTGTGTTACAGTGCAGATGTTCTCCAGAAATGTGTTTGTCATTCTTTTTTGGTGTGGGTTCAAAGTGTGGCGCATATTTGTAACGTACCAGTGTTAAAGTTGTTTTATAAGGCTACCGTCAGTGTAAGATGTGTGGCTGCTGACCTAGTACGCCTTGCTATCACTTACGTGAGTAAGCTGAAACTGAATTGTACATGTGGTCGAGCAGGTACACTGTTTGGGCAGGCTGTAGAGTGCGCCAAAAGCAGTGCCAGCACGCCCTGATATTCGGGAGTCTCCCTGAAATAATGAGAGGGTTGGCAAGTATGACGCTATCAAGCGCCATTCATTCTAAACTAGCGGGCCGCACTAACATTAAATCTCCACATTAAAGTGCATGCCGGTGCCTGTGTCTGAGACCTCTGGTTAACATAGCACAAAGCATTTAAGCTTTGTATGCGGTGTTTTTCATTTTAAATTAAAAAAAAATTTTTGTGGCTCCCATTATTTTCTTTAATTTGTGAAACTTGTCAAAATGGCTCTTTGAGTGGTAAAGGTTGCCGACCCCTGGTGTAGTAGATCAGCTTTGCACTTTTTTTAATACATGCAAACCTTTAAAAGATTAGGCCCAAAGTGGTTAAAGGATAAAAAAACAAACATTTTAACTCAATTTAAATACATGTGTTTTGCCTGGGTCAGGCGCTGGAGATCTTCATGTACCCATAATAATGAAAATGCCTAAGAACAATGATAATAATAACAATACAGTATGGCAACAGTTCACAACATTTGTTTGTTGATCAGCCTTTGCTGCAACAATCAGGTGTGCTCCTTGAAAAATGAAATTAGCCTGAAAGGTCCTAAGTTGCTTACATAATTGTAGGTACATTTAATTGAGTATCCTATCCCAAAAATCTATTTTGTGTTTGTTTCATCCAAAAGTTACATTAACAGACCAACTACTAAATAGGTCTGTGTTTTTTCTTAGAGCTTTGCTTGTTAACTAGATGTGTTTGCTAGTACAGTACATTACCTCAGTATAGTAAGTTTGAAGGTATTTATCTAGGTGAGAATGTTGACCAATGATACAGTGGATCCAGCATAATATTTTTCCAGTAAAATTTGATTCAATGCATTAAACATTTTCTTTTTTTCTGTCAGGGATCACCACAGTGAGTCAACCGCATGAGTGATGTTTGCTTAGTTTAAATGTCGGAAGCGCTTCCTGATGCAACCCTTCCACCTGTCCAGGCTTTGGACTGGTACTAGATATCGCCTGTGACTAGCAAAAAGATCAGCACTGTCTGCACAGAAGGCAGCAACGTGCATTAACCTACCAAGACCAAATTGTTAGTTTTAACAAATATCCATTCAGGCTTTCTATGAGACCCAGCCATAACTAAATATTGCATTTTGTTGGCAGAATAAAGCATCTACAGCACAGCATGTCCACAAGGTTTCCTGGGAATTAGATCTGCACAGAGCTGTGGTGCAGTAACCCTCATGATGCTCATGTCTTGGTTTTAGTGTAATATAGTAATGATCATACTAGATCTGTCCTATTTAAGTGTATGAGCATTAACTTGTGAAGCCTGCTCGGATAAAAGAAAAACTGAACAGTCTGTTGACAATGACATGGATGAATGAGAACATATTGTACATAGACATATATGATGAACTTGACATTGCAAAAAGTATTTGCTTCTTTGTATGATGTGATGATTTCACAGTTCATACTCCAAGTGCATGCATTGAAATCTCAACTGTTGTTTTCAACCTCTTATTTGTTCATTTCCCACGGATGTTTCTGATCTGGGTCAAGAGGTGTGGTAGGCCCTGGAACGGTTGGCAGTCAATCACAGTGCATATACAACAACCCACCAACAACAACCCTTGACACTCACCTAATTCACCTAAAATGCATATTTTCAAAGCTAGAACATTTACTGTATACACTATAGTACAGTACATGCAAACTTGACAAAGAGGTCTGCACTTTAAACCCGGAACCACCTGGCTGGAAATCACACCTGCTAACCACATGGTCCAACAAGGTGCCCAATGCAACTCATGTCTTTTTTAAGTAACAGCTGCACATGCAAGTCCACCATACTCTAGTGAATTAGTGCTCCATCCTCTGTACTCAGGTATATGATCCCTTTTAGTCAGCTGAGGCCTGAAAGGAACCACAGAAGTGAGTCTGCAAGTGTAAACTAAAGCCCTCTCGTTTGGTCTTGTGCCAGTTTCGCTAGGTCAGCAACCCGGGACTGCTGCGGCCCTGTCATTGGCTGAGCCTGTCACACGGTGCCTGAGTGCTGAGCATGCCCTTTTATATAATCGACACCACCCCTTTGGCTCACGTCGTTCCCTTTTGATATATCCCTTAATTTTGCCCACATGCAAGTGTGGATCGTCACATACACATGAGACTTGCCAACGCGCCACCTGACTAGATAAAGCTGTTATAACTTTACCAATGTCGTCAGGCAGGCTATATAGCTGTAAAACTACCATTTTTGTTCGATTTGTGGTGCTTTCTTTCTTCCACTTTATTATTAAGTTATAACAACTAACTCAGCGATACATACGTAGAGTGTTCAACTTCAGCTTAAACCCTTTCGGTCTGCAATATTTTTTTATTTTTTATTTATGAATGTACAACTGTTTGTTTATGAATGTACATCTGTTTGTTTATGTAAAACAGTTTATTTTGTTGACCATTGACCAAAGAAATAATAAACTAAAAATAAACTAACTAAAAACATATTTTTCTCACACATTTGTGTAACCACATATAGCTGAGTAGAATGCAAGGATCACAATCTTGAGTCCGAAAAATGTTTATTGAAGTACATATTAATGTTGTAAACAAAGCATTTCAGGGTGTAACGATTTGTTTTAACAAGGTTTCAATTTGATTCAGAATTTGTTGTTGCTGATATGATTAAGGGACGATATTATCTTTTTTTAGAACGGTACGTTCTGAAACAAATCAGTGAGTTGAAATCGATTCAGTAACTTCTCCAACACATTTAGTAGTCTTATCAAATTTACAAAGCACCCACACGCTTTATTTCACCACTTCACTTTCAGCTAGCTAGCTGCCAAGCCCCCACCCCCCGCTCCGAAGACAGCAAAAACCCGACTTGGTGAAAGAAATAACGTAAGTATGGCTTCCTGTTCCTCATGCACCCTTCTCATGGATAGGTTAGCTATGATAGAGCGTCATGTCCACCAGTTAGATCAGAGTAATTTTGTAACTTTAGACGCCACAGACACGTTTGCTAGTGTTAGCTGTAGCGGGCTAACTAGCCCTAAACGGTCTACAAACGACATTGAGCATAACATAACAGTCTACTGGCCACCACACCTTAGTTATAGGAGACTCCAAAACCCGGAGCGTACAGCTTAGTAAACCAGCCACAATAAAGAGTATTTCCGGGGCCCGAGCACCCGAAATTGAAGCTAACTTTAGGGAGCTCACTGGCAACAGGCCTAGTAAACATGTACGGCAGGCTAATTGCACCACTAGCTACTTGAAAATAGTTGTACTCATCGGCTCCAATGACACTAGAATGAGACAGTCAGAGATTACAGAGAAAAACATAGCTAGGACTTTTAATCTTGCCAGAAAGATGGCTCGGCATCGAGTACTTGTCTCGAACCCCTTGATTGCAAGAGGCAATGATGAGAGATAGAGCAGATTAGTCTCGCTTAACAGGTGGCTTGCTAGTATTTGTAGAGAACAGGGACTAACGTTTATTGATAATTGACCCTGGTCTCAGTGATGAACGTTTCAATGATTATTTTGTTAATATCGGAACAAATCTGGATCAAAGAATTCCAAATGCAGATGATGGGTCAGTTGAGGACTTCAGTGAGCTCATAGACAGAAATCCCAATTCCATGTTTCTTAAAAGTGTAACAAAAGAAGAAATAATCAAAATTGTAAAAAATTGTAAATACAAGACTTCAACTGACTGTCATGGAATAGATATGGTAACGATAAAAAAGGTTATAGAAGACATTTCAGAACCTCTGACATATATCACCAATGTATCATTTTTAACCGGAAAATTCCCAGACAAAATGAAAATTGCAAAAGTCGTACCAATCTATAAGAATGGAGACGTACACCAGTTTACTAACTACAGACCAGTTTCATTACTTCCACAATTCTCCAAAATCATGGAAAAATTATTCAATAGTCGATTAGATTTATTTATTAACAAAAGTGGGACGCTCGTGGAGAACCAATATGGATTTCGAGCAAATATCTCAACATCAATACCATTAATTAAAATAACAGAGGAAATTACCAATGCAATAGATGGTAAAGAATGTGCGGCAGCAGTATTCATGGACTTAACAAAAGCATTTGATACAATTAATCATGATATTTTAATACAAAAATTAGAACGATATGGCATCAGAGGTTTGGTATTGAACTGGGTAAGAAGCTATTTAACCAACAGGAAGCAATATGTGAAGATGGGTGAAAATATGTCAACACGGCTAGATATATCCTGTGGTGTGCCGCAGGGATCAATACTGGGACCAAAATTGTTTAATCTTTATATAAACGACATTTGTAAAGTTACAAAGGACTTAAAGTTAGTTTTATTTGCAGATGATACAACTGCTTTCTGTTCAGGAGAGAACACACAGAAGATAATACAAATAATAACAGAAGAAATGAACAAATTAAAAAGATGGTTTGACAAAAACAGACTATCTTTGAATCTCAGTAAAACTAAAATAATGCTATTTGGCAATAGTAGGAAAGAGCATCATACGCAAATACAAATAGACGGAGTAGACATCGAAAGGGTAAAAAAACCCAGATTTTTGGGAGTATTAATAGATGATAAAATGAACTGGAAATCTCATATACAAAACATACAACAAAAAACATTTCAATAATGAATAAAACAAAACACGTCCTGGGCCAAAAATCACTTCATATTCTCTACTGCTCACTAGTGTTACCATATCTGACTTATTGTGCAGAAATATGGGGAAATAACTACAAATGTGCGCTACATTCGTTAACCATGTTACAAAAAAGATCAGTTAGAATAATACATAATGTTGGATATAGAGAACATACAAACCCTTTATTTATTAAGTCAAAAATATTAAAGTTTGGTGATATGGTAAAATTGCAAACAGCTAAAATGATGTACAAAGCAATCTATAACCTGCTACCAAAGAATGTACAACATTTCTTCTCAACTAAAGAGGAGAAATATAACCTTAGAGGAAAAAATAATTTAAAACATTTATATGCACGTACAACACTTAAAACTTTTAGCATAACAGTATGTGGAATTAAATTATGGAATGGATTAAGTAAAGAAGTTAAACATTGTACTGACATGATCCAGTTTAAGAGGTTGTTTAAATTAATAGTGCTTACAAAGTACAAAGAAGAAGAATTATGAGAAAAACTTCCAACCTTATTGAAAATATTCTTCATCTCAGTATGTTAATAATGACTGAATTAATTAATTACATATTACAAACTGTTGTATGTACTAATTCATAGATGTTATTTTATTATATAAAAAGGTCAGTAAATGATTTTATATAATTGTAAATGCTTTGAAGTGGGAAAGAGGTAGGATTAAATAAGCTTTGCTTCTTCCTACTCCTTTTCGGGCATGATGTAAATGAAATGATATGAAATTGTGTGATGTATTATGATGTAAATGTGTTCATGTTCGAAATAAACTAAAAGAAAGAAAGAAAAGAAAGAAGACTTGGCTAAAACCAGGCATCTCCTCCTAACTATATGAGTTCAGATGTAGCTCGTCCCCTTAAAAGGAGTGGAGGAGTCACACTAATTTCCGATGAAATCCTTAACCTTAGCCCCAACCTAAGTAATAAAAATAAATCATTTGAGATGCTTACTTTGAGGTCTGTTACACCGCTACTGCTCCATCTGGCTGTTATCTATTGCCAGCCTGGTCTGAATTCGGACTTTATCAGAGAATTCTCAGAGTTTGTTATTGATCTTGTGAAGAATACAGACAACATAGTTATAATGGAAGATTTTATTACACATATGAATACCCCGTCAGACCCTTCATGCGTGACGCTCTAGTCTATAATTGATAGCTTTGGCCTTACACAAATAGTACATTAACCCACGCATTGCAACAGTAATACGATAGAGCTAATCCTTGTCCGGAGTGGGCACTACCTCTAAAGTTTTGGTACTCCTTTACACTCCTGTACACTAAAGTGTCTCTTTTTGAAGAACTCTTGCGACTCGCAAATGAGACAAAACAAACATCATGTTTACTTGACCCACTTTCTGGGAAATTTATCAAGGAGCAGTTTGTAATATTAGGACCATCAATGTTAAATATTACTAACTTCTCATTTTTCTCTTTAACCATTCCCCTAGCATTAAAAACAGCGGTGATTCATCCTCTGCTCACAAGACCTAACCTGGATTTTGAAGTCCTGCTAAACTACCAGCCGGTGTTGCATCTCCCCTTTACCTCTAAAATCCTCGAAAAAAAAAAGTTGTACAACAGCTAAATTTACACTTAGCGTCTAACAATCTCTGTGAACCCTTTCAGTCCGGTTTTAGGGCAAATCACTCTACGGAAGCAGCCCTCGCAAAAGTTACTAATTATCTATTGCCAACTACGGATGCTGATGCGTCATCCATGTTCCTGCTACAGCGCTGCTTTCGATACCATTGATCATAATATTATTTTAGAACGTATCAAAACACTTATTGATATGTCAGACCTAGCCTTTTTTTGGTTTAACTCCTATCTTACTGAAAGAATGCAGTGTTTCCCAAAACGATTCAACCTTGAAGTATGTTAAGGTATTGTGCGGCGTTCCACAGGGTTCGGTTGTTGGTCCTGCACTTCTTAGTATTTATATGCTGCCTCAAGGCAACATCATACACAAATACGGCGTTAGCTTTCACTGTTATGCGGATAAAACCCAACAGTTATGCTGATGTTATGACACATCAGTGGTCACTCTCAAGGTGTCTCATTGTTCCCATTGGGTTGTTTCTTGCCTGAATGTGGGTTAAAAGGCTAAGTAAATAAACTTTGATTGATTGATTGATTAATAACTTTTATCCAAAGATTTAACCATTGTGACTATTAAAATAAATACTGGATACTGGATACTGCAGGTGAAGTTTCCTATATTCCTATATTTTTTTGTCAGAGAATTACCGTGGATTAAAATCACCCAAGATAATTACAGCAGTGCCCGGATATATATTTGTATGCACATCATGATCATGTCACATATTTCCTTCAGTGCAGTCTCTTCCTTTGCGGAAGGGGGATGTACACAACACTCACAATAATAATGAGAGACGAGTGCAGGCTCATAACTTGAGAGGCTTTGGATATTTCTTATTGCCGAGAGCTCAAACCACTCGTAAACGTTTTTGTGTGTCTGTATGCGGAGTAAAACTATGGAACAAACTGGACTTACAACACAAGCAATGCCAAACTACTAATCGATTTAAACTATTATACAAACATGGGGTCTGGTTCAAATATAGAGATGAGGGTATTTAATTTGACCTGCTGCTGTACTCTGTCTCAAAGTGTTAACATGTGCTCAATGTTTCTTTACCATTATTGCTATGTTGTCTATTACTATTATTGCTATGTTGTCTATTACTATTGTTGGTATATTCATTATTCCTACATTATTGATACAAATTATTGTTACAGTGTAATAATTAGTGTTACCTGTGGCAATGCCACTATGATACAACATCTGTATTATAATCCTTGAACAAAGTAAGAGTGAAACTCATGTGAATAATCACTGAATGGAGAACTGGGGGTGGGATTAAATAAAGTATCTTCTTCCCACTCCCTTTCAGGCAAAACTGGACAATCATGCGTTACATACTATACATTACTTTTTTCACTATATTAACTTATATTATTATGTGTTGTCAACTTTGTACTTTTTTATGTCATTGCCTGAAATAAATAAATAAATAAATGAAAAAAATGAAAAAATGAATAATACATTTTAGTTCTCTGAACATATAAAATGCCCTTAATTTTGAAGTCAGATTATCCACATTTTCAGAGCAACAGTTCGAAATCATCTTACTGTCCGTGGGCCATGCTTGTTTAACAAGGGCAGCCGTTCCTCCTCCCCAAGTCTTGTGGCCGCTGTGTCAAGAGCGGAGGATGTGAGGCTGAAGAGAGAGAGGCGAGGCGTACAGGCGTGTTCAGGGGTTGAAATGTGTGCCTGTTTGCAGGTCTGTTATTCACTCTCCAGGTGGGGATGTCACTGATGTCATATTAATACATTGTTTTTTCTAATATTTCCGCGATCGATCGGTAGGGTCCCAAATATCGACTGGTCGATCGCGATCGACGGGTTTGCGACCCCTGCTTTAATAGATACAATGAAACACAATTAAATATATAAAGTCAGCTTGCTTTTCCACTCCACTGATACTTTAATACCGGCGCTACCACGTCGCAGTTATACAACCCATTAACAACATACATTTTTTTTATATAAAGAGACATTATAAAGAGAGGGACATTTCACATATTTTAATGAATACCATTATTACTAAACCAAGAAACCTAGTTAACCCTTTGTCTTCGACTGGCGATCAGCATGGGAATTTGGAGCTTGCGTAAACATCATGAACACCTCTAAACCTTTATATCGTCGAGAGCAGTGCATAATAAATATCAAACTAATAACAAAACGAAAACATTGATAAAATAAAATAAAATACAATTTACTTTACAGAGATACAAAATATTTAGAAAAAAAAACAACTAAGTGTATCGTCTACAAATCGCTACAGGCCATTGATCCATCCATTTTATACCGCTTGTCCCTTTCGGGGTCGCGGGGGGTGCTGGAGCCTATCTCAGCTGCATTTGGGCGGAAGGTGGGGTACACCCTGGACAAGTCGCCACCTCATCGCAGGGCCAACACAGATAAACAGACAACATTCACACTCACATTCACACATTAGTGCAAATTTAGTGTTGCCAATCAACCTATCCCCAGGTGCATGTCCTTGGAGGTGGGAGGAAGCCGGAGTACCCGGAGGGAATCCACGCAGTCACGGGGAGAACATGTAAACTCCACACAGAAAGATCCCGAACTCAGGATCTTCGTATTGTGAGGCACATGCACTAACCCCTGTGCCACCGTGTTGCAGTTTATCAAATTTGCCTTAAGAAACGGTTTTGCTCTGATCTGATAGGGCAGAAAAAAGCTGACATCATTGGACACAGGCTCGCTGGTCTTGTCAGCCAAATCTGAAGGGTTAAAGAAACAGCCTTTTTGCTATTATAATGACATCAGGCCTGCACCAGCCCCTAATTCTGATATAGAAGCTGAAATCTGATTGGACAAAAAATACAATAAAATACACATACACAAACTGAAAGCAGTGCAGCAAAAAGACACACTATGGAATAGAGCCAATAGACTTTTGGTATTAAATACACAATTTCATAAAACAAATACTAAAATTTTAATTGTAAAGGTAGGTCTGTGTTTCTGTTCAGTCCAGTTTAGTTCAGTTTAATCATATAGCACATTTGAAAACAATCCCCGTTGGCCAAAGTGCTGTACAGAAATAAGATACAATTAAGAAATAGTGCTTTGCATGTGCTATTTTCAGACAGCAGAGAAAGCCTTGCTGACCCTCATGTCCCACCACTGCTTCACTGATGCCCCAGATCCAATTGGACCTGGTATATCACTGCCCACTCTTAATACAGGTCTGTCACTGAATTTAACTTATTTTTGTTAAGACAACAAACCTGTTTCAGAATTACCACAACACTGTCTCAATTGTGTGTAAACCTAACCCATTAAAAGTACTGTGGATCCTAAACAGATAGACAACATACACCTAACAGTGACAACAAGGAGCATCATCCCAATCACCCACCTAGGACATGATTTTTCATTGATTCATGTATATGTCAAAATTCTCACTTTCTGTCTTGTTGTGATTACCTCCAGTAGACATACCTGCAGCATATGTCTAATAGTGACTGTAATACATTTTACTTTTTTGACAGAAAATTGTGAAAGAGGCAAAGGTAATACATAAAAATGTCCCAACAACAATAATCCTGTATAATGATGTTCTTGTGAAGTAAAAATAATGAATTGCTGTATGTATGCGTTAGACCTACTTCCGACGCAAGGATGATCACTGCAGTTTTTGGAAGTTCTATTCTGGGATGTAAGAGTGACATCACAAGTATTCCCTCTTAAAAACACACAAAAACTGAAAAATAAGGTTGAATGTTTCCGTAGCTTGTTTTGTGTTTAGATTGCAAATGTTGTTTTGAATTTGTTCTTCAGTTCAGAAAAAAAAACATGTTTAATCAAAACTCTGCTCTCTTTGGCATATTAGGATCATTTAAAACTACAGCTTTTTTAAAAACAACAACTGTCCCTCAGTCAAGTGCAAACCTCTGTCAAGGTCAAACCATCTTTACATGGATCATCACCAAATACTGTAGATAACCACATTCATGCTCACCGGCGGAATGAGCAAGGAAAACATTGACAAACATGACCAAAGTATTATTAAGTATTATTAACAGATATTTAACTAAATTTAATAGGTTCTTTCTTGTACCTACAGTATGAACCAACTTTATTCCTAAGACTGGCAATGGTTGTTGGTGTCCTTGTTGCAAGACAACACATATTATGCCAATGCTATGCAAGTGCCAGCCTAGATTTAATAGTAGAGAATAAGTTGAGTTAGTGCTGGTTGCTGCTGCCATTTTGGGGAAGATTTGATTACAGTTTCTCATTGCATTGCAGGTCAAGTGTTGAGGCAGACTAAATATTCCTGACTCTAAGATCAAATGGATTCACACTATCTGAGCATTATGTGACTGCTTGGGTTACTACACTGATGAGTCTATTTGCCTTTGGCTTATTTGTAATAGTCGCTCTTTGGTTTCTGAATATTTAAATAATAATATATATGATTGTGAAATTAGAGATTAGCTGTTGCTCCTTTGACTTTAGACTCTCCCTTGGAAATAGATTGGTGATCAATCTTCAACTGCAAATCCAATAATTTCATCTACAGTCTGTGTCTTAAAGTCAGACTGGCAGTATTTCAAAATCAAGCATGTTGACCCACACACAGACTAGACCAGCAAATTAACACGTAATCCTGTATACCAATGAAGGTACACCAGAGAATAATACATCACATTTTCAATAGTAATTACACAGAATCTTACAGTCGTTTTAAATGTCATTAGCTGATGTTATTTATCACTAAATAGGAGAAAATTGTAAGAATATTCTTGGGAGCACATCAATTAACAAAAATTAAAACTCACTGTTTTTAAATACCATGTTATTTTGCATCCAAGCCTTTTTTTAACAGGCAAAGTGTTGCAGTCCGTAAGTTGTGAAACATTTTGCAACATATACATACATTCACTAAAACATATTTTTAACTATAAACTTTAGATGGGCAATATGGCCTAAAATATATATCGCAATATATATTGCAGCCTCCTGTACACTGTTTATAGACACAATACATCATTTTGTATGTAAAATATAATAAATCCATTTCAAAACGGGTTCCAAAGGCTCCTAATGTGACATATGCGGTAACATATTACATAATTTCCAATTATATCATTTTGTCAAAACTATTAATATTCTACTTGCTAATTTACTGTCAATAGATGGTATTTTCTGTTGTAACATGGTTTTATCTACACATCTGTTAAAATGTAAAAAGCCATTATTTTGTTGTTGTTTGGATCCTGTACATTAGTTTGAGCGAAACTACACATTTGGGTATTGATTGCATACTTGGCATTGGCCAAGTATGCAGATACTTCATATTTTCAAGATAATTGAATGATTACATTTTTATCACAAATATAATCAGAGAAAAACACAGGATGGCGGTGTAACAATATCAATTGAATAATTAAATTATTTGCTACTATCGGCTCTGATTTAAATCCTTGGATTTTTGCCCCGACTGTCCTAATTATATTGAGTTATTTCCTGAGTTTGTTAACAATAACAAAGACAACAAAATATTTTGTGATTGTAAAAATCACTGCATATAATCACTGTAGTATCAACCATACGATACGATACTTGGCATTATTACTGTCAATATCTGTTCACACTACATTCAAGAGCTCCAGTTTAAAGTTAAAGTTAAAGTCCCAACGATTGTCACACACACTCTAGGTGTGGTGAAATGTGTCCTCTGCATTTGCCCCACCCATGTTCACCCACTGGGAGGTGAGGGGAGCAGTGAGCAGCAGCATTCACCGCGCTCGGGAATCACATGGTGATTTAACCCCCAATTACAACCCTTGATGCTGAGTGGAAAGCAGGCAATGGGTCCCATGTTTTGTAGTCTTTGGTATGCATAAAAGAAGATATTGGAGAGTGTCAGAGCTGAGAATGAAGTTGTAGAGCTGTTATGTTTCCAAAGTTATGTACAAAGTTGGATTCTGGGCCGATAGGATCAGCGTCTCTCAGGAGACAGTACTTGTCATCATAGCTGTGAAAATTAAAATCAAGGGGTTATATAAAGGACATATGGAGTTGTGATTGGAGCAATCCCAAAGATTAAACATAATTTGATCAGACGTTTCAAGTTTACTAAAAAAAAACGTTTCTATTTATATCATAATATCATAAGAAATTGGAGCAGCAATAGACATTAAGAGCCATGGTTTGAGTCCTGCTGTCAAGTGGTAACATGTTGGTTGTTTAGATCTCTGAATGGGCATCTCCATGTTTGCATTTTTTCGCTGCGCATGGGTTTTTTCCGGGTACTCTGACTTCTTTCCGCATCCCCAAACATGCACGTTCGGTTAATCTGGGTACCATAACATGTGCATGTGAATGTGAATGGTTGTTTGTCTATATGTGCCCTGCAACCAGGCAGGGTGTACCCTGCCTTTTGCCTGTTGTCAGCTTGGCTAGGCTCCAGTTTACTCATGATCTTTATGAGGACAAGCAGTATAGAAAATGCTGCAATTTTCCAAAAAACACAAATACAGACTACTCAAAAAAGCATGTGTATTTGAGTGAAATGGGTAAACTGGTGGAACTGTCTGGATGGTGAACTGAAAGAAAGTACCTCAATTAAGAGTCAAAAGGAAGTATAAATCACATATCATAAAAAAATATATGGAAGATGTAGAAGGTGTGCTATTAGCACAGAACTGAATACTATACTGTCTACAGCAGGGGTGCCCACACTTTTTCTGCAGGCAAGCTACTTTTCAATTGACCAAGTCGAAGGATCTACCTCATTCATATATATAATTTATATTTATTCATTTATGAAAGAGACATTTTTGTTAACAAGTTAAAGGTGTTTAATGATAATACAAGCATGTTTAACACATATAGATTCCTTTCTTTCATGAAGACAAGAATATAGTTGGTGTATTACCTGATTCTGATGACTTGCATTGATTGGAATCAGACAGTAGTGCTGATAATGTCCGCATTTTCAAATGGAGGAGAAAAAAAGTTCTCCTTTTTGTTCAATACCACATGAAAATGGTTGGTTTTTGGCACCATATTTGTCCAGCTTCCATACTCGTTTTTATATACTTTACAAGAAATACATTGGCGGCAAACTCCGTAGCTTGCTAGCTTTTGCACGACAGCTTTCTGAGACTCTTATTTTGTTAGCGCAGGCAGCGTGAAGCAGCGCTTTTATTGTGAAGATAGGAACTGTGCAGTCGGTCTTTAGAGTTTTTACGGCAGGTACGCCGCGAGAGTCTTTTGAAATAAAAAGTGTTTCTCGCCTTCCTGTCTGTCTTTTTTTTCTTAATACTGAGCTCGCAGCAGCCAGCGTCATCTCAGAAGACCCCCGGGTGCCGTGAATGTTAATAAAGTAACAAAACTGACGTCTTGGTGAAGATTGACGATCACTAATTTTTAGGTCTATTTTTTTTAATGCCTGGCTGGCGATCGACTGGCACACCCTCCACGATCGACAGGTAGCTTGTGATCGACGTAATGGGCACCCAACAATAACAATGTAAGGGATGGTAAAATACCTACTGTATGTAATTATCATTATGTACTGAAAATTAATACTGCCGACTATCAGGCATATTGATGATATAAATGATATGGTTAAAAAAAAATACTCTTAATTTTTATTGATATAAGTAATGTTGATGAAATTGTTATGTAATGATCATAGTGTGTCTACATTTTTTAGTTGCATTGTTGGGTTTTTGGGTGGGACTTTGGGATGGAAGTGGGCTGCACTGTGGCCTTTGCAGGTGACTCGGCCTGGCCTTCTCTGGGCCTCTGGCTGCATGTGTCTGGCTGTTGGAGGTTCGGTGCTTTCTGCATGTTTTGCTGTTCCCTAGTTAAGGGCTGGGCGGCCAGACATCAACTGCTTGCTGGTGGTGCTAACTGGAGCTCTGGGCTTAGTAGCCATTTTTCCTCTGGGAAAGGTCGAGCCTTGAGGAACTGTGGATTGGTTACTATCAATCTTGGTCCGGGGATGTCAAGCTGTGACCGACATGAACAGGACTGTTCGAAGTGCCATTCTTAACAGAGCTAGTAGTTTTGTTGGACCAGTCATGGTACGCACACCTTGTGGGGTTTGCCGTCTGCCTGGATGCTTGGGGGGCAGTGGGATGTGTGGGAGGCGCCGGGCACTGGACTTTAGGACATGTGCGGCCAGGGCTCGGGTTTGGGTTCATCTGTGAAGGCGGTGTTATGCTCACGTTCCGTCCTGATGATTCGCTTTGAGATCCAATTGTCTAAAATGTTTTAAATGGTGTATATTGAACACAAGGATTGAACAAAAATAGATTTATATTGCTCTAAAAAAATGTTGTTATGTTGAGAAAGAGTGGGATTTAATGAGCGCTGATTCTTCCTACTCCTTTTTCGGACATGTTGAAATGAAAAATGTCAACCTTAGTTTGTACACAATTGTAATTTGGTATACATAGCCGGAATAAAATTAACTGAACTGAACTTAAGACAAAAGTGGCACTAATTGCTGCCAGTCATTCACAAGGTGATTGAGTGGGAATTGAACCCACAGCAGTTGCATGGAAGTCAGCTATGTGAGCCACTGAATGCATGTTTGTATTAATTAATTGATTAGTTGTATGTGTATGTCAATTAATTATATTTATTTTTTTTGTTTTTTTCACTTAAATGAAAGTGCCGCATATTTTGGCCTTGAAGTGTTTGTGCCACAGAGGATTGTTGTGAGCCGTAATGATGGCATGGCTTCAAGAGCCTTACATGGCTCTGGTCCAACTGAGCTGCCGGCTCAGTCTTGCCCCTATAAGATTGTTGCGAGTGCTTTTTTGTTTTGGGCCTTGGACGTTTGATCCAGATTTGACCTGCAGGAATGCAACATGCAGACAAGTCTGGCTTAAAATCCCTTCCCCAATGTCCCTCTCTCATTCAGTCACCCGCCTCCTTCCCTCTCTCTCTCTCTTTCTCTCTCTCTCTCTCTCTCTCTCTCTCTCTCTCTCTTTCTCTCTCTCTCTCTCTCTCTCTCTCAATGACTGCATCAGTAAATTGACTCCAACAAACCACCCCTGATGCATCCTCTCCTCCCTGTCCCATCCTTGTTTACCTTCTCTCTATGCCCCATACTCCTCCCTTTGTATGCCCCTTGCAGGCCCACTGCCCCAGCCTTTTTCAGTACCCTGCTTTCAGACACTCCTGTACAGAGACGACAGCCTCATCTGTGATCGATGAGCGGCGTCTAATGCGGTCCCCAACAACACAGAGGCAAACAAAGGCTGGCGGTACAGCCTACTCTCAACAATATCAGCCCCCACCATGCATGTATGGTCCAGTCAAGGTGAGCTGGGTAGGCAATAACAATGGGGAGGGATGCATAGGAAAAAGGAAGCCTCCATCCCCAACAGACACACACACCACAATGAAAAGGATGGCTTTACCTTCTGTCCAAGAGTTCAGGCACTTCATCGTAGGTGAGTCCTGGCTGCAGCTCTTCCTCGGAGAAAGCGATAGCAGGCTGGTTGAGCGCAGACAGCAAGGCGATGGAGCACAGGAGGAATGCGTGTGCAGCCATTGAGACAATGAGAGGAGACTGCCGCTGCTGGAGCGCCGCTTCATAATCTGCTCTCCTAGCGGCGCCTGGCTCCCTGCTCCTGTGAGCGGCACTCGCCGCGGCCAATCACAGGCAAGCACAGACCATCAGCGTGCGTCATAGTACCCTAGTTGCATCCTCCTCCTCGTCTGCTCATCTCTCCCTCCCTCCTCACTCTGACTCTTTCACCCTCCCACATCCACTCTTGAGCTCTCCATCCACTCTGGCTCTGGCATATACACACATAGCTGCAGGCCAACCCCAGCCCATTTTATTTAACATCCCATCATACCTGTGCTGCCTCCAATGTCACACTCATGTGCACGCACGCCCGCGCATGTTCATAAGAGCAAGCACACACACACACGCACACACACACACACACACACACACACACACATACGCGCACACACCTGGGAGTGTCAAGGTCAGATTGTGAGGGAATATATAAGGTTATTGACATGACCAAGGGAGGAAGAAGATGGCATGACCTAGATATCCAGTGTGCTGCCACAATAGCAAAATTAATTCACTTGATCTATGCGTTGTTGTGAACACCACCAGAGCCCGCAGCTGAGGAAATTGTCCAGTGAGGCTGCAAATATGGATGACAGCAGCAGCTGAGCAGCGGTGAGGCAGGAGGAAAAGATCCAACCTGTGGTGACCCAGATGACGGATTTGGTTTCCTTCTAATTGTTTGCTTCTCATAAGAACCCAACTGCATAGCTTTCATTTTCATAGTCATTTTTTTTCCCAAGCAGAATATCAAAAGTGGTTATATAACTAAATGTTTGACCTACTATCGTGGTAGATTTTCTCATCGATGCATGGCGGTGAGTCACACTCACTCCGTATGTCGTGTTCCTCTCACAAAAACATTGGTTCCTCTTTTAGATAACCTAGATATGTTATGGAGAAGCATATCATCAACCTCATTGATCACACAGGTCGTGTGGGTGTAGTACACCTAGAAATAATAGGACTACATACAATTTACCCCCTGCAGGGACAAGTAACTGAAAATAGATGTATGGATGGATTTTAGTAGTTCAATTTTCATAGCTCAAATGATTCTCTTCACTCTTACAAGCAATAATAACTTATTTGCATCAAGGCAAGAACATAATTAGTTTTAAGCAATAACTGCACAAGATTCTTTGAAACGATAAATGACTATACTTACTTTATGTTGAGCCTGCTGCAGTGTTAAAAACCGGAATAATTTCATGTTACTGTAATATATCTTTAAACATGAAATAAAACAATAAACTAAACTCTGTCTTCCTCAAATGTAGTCTATGAAGGTTGCTTGTACATGTATGTCAAAGGAATGTTTGTTTTTTTAATCTTGTTGTGGATCAATTTTGAATAAACCTCTCTATACGTTCAATTTTTAATTAATTAAATAGCTAATTATCTTACAGAACATAGAAGTTCTTAAGTTTTGAAAAGGTGTAAAAACATTTTTTTTTTTTTTTTTTTGCTCAATATTATGCTCGAGGACTTTTGATCACATGATTAGGGAAGGCGTGGCGAAGTTGGTAGAGTGGCTGTGCCAGCAATCGGAGTGTTGCTGGTTACTGAGGTTCAATTACCACCTTCTACCTTCCTAGTCACGTCCGTTGTGTCCTTGGGCAAGACACTTCACCCTTTGCCTCTGATGGCTGCTGGTTAGCGCAATCAAAAGACTTCAAAGGGTTATTTATTTTATTTTTTTTAGGGTTGAAATTTATTGAAAGATTTAAAGTAAAATGAAATTATGGTTTATGTTTTAAGTTTATTTCGAACATGCATACAATTACATCATGATACATCACAATTTCAAGTTTCTCTTTTCAACATGTTCAAAAAGGAGTAGAAAGAAGCAGAGCTTATTTAATCCTGAAGCATTCACTCCCTGTTCTCAATTTGTAAACCATTTACTCCATAACTAATACAACTGTAAAAAAGTATATAAATAATAATTAATGACGGAAGTTGTATTTCATATAGTGAGATGAATAAGATTTTCTAATTTTCAATAATTTTTAAATATTTGCCATGATTCTTCTTCTTTGTACTTTTTAAACAGCTTCTTAAATAGAATCATATTAGTACTTTGTATGACTTTTTTACTTAATCCATTCCATAATTTAATTCCACATACTGATATACTAAAGGTTTAAGTGTTGTATGCATACACATTTATACATACACATTTTGTATGCAATATTTCTCTGAGATTAGATTTTAATTATTACACCCACACATTTGATTTAATTTACTCTTTCACTGTCTTCTCCATCTATTTGTATTTGTGTTTGACTTTCTCTTCTACTGTTACTAAATAGCAATTTAGTTTTATTGAGGTTCAAGGATAGTCTTTTTTGTCAAATTTTCCTTTGAATTTGTTCATTTCTTCTGTTATTATTTGTGTTAGCTTCTGTGTTCTCTCCTGAAAAAAACACAGTTCTACCATCTGTAAAAAATAATACTAACTTTACAACTTTATAAATGTTGTTTGTATATAGATTGAACAATTTTGGTTCCAATATTGATTACTGTGGTACGCCACAGGATACATTTAGCGTTGTAGAAGTGTGTTTGCCCAGCTTCACGTATTGCTTCCTGTTGGTTAAGTAGCTTCTGTCCCAGTTCAAGACCAACCCTCTGATGCCATACCGTTCTATTTTATTTTATTAGAATATTGTGATTAATTGTGTCAAATGCTTTAGTTGAATCCTTAAATACTTCCACTGCACACTGTTTACTATCTCTTGCAATGGTAATTTATTCCATTATTTCGATTAAAACCATCAATGTTGAAATATTAGCTCTGTATCCATATTGGTTGACTGCGAGTATTCTATATTTGTTCATGAAATTTTCTAATCTGTTATTGAACAGTTTTTCAATTCTTTAAGACAATTGTGGAAGTAGAGAAACAGGTCTATAATTTGTAAATTGGTGTTTGTCTCCAGTATAAATCGGTACAATTTTAGCTATTTTCATTATGTTTGGGAATTTGTCTGTTTAAAATGATAGGTTACTAATATACATTACTGGTTCTGAGATCTCTTCAACAACCGTTCTAATCGGTTGCATATCAATTCCATTACAATCAATTGAGGCCTTGGATTTGCAATTATTCAAAATTTCAACTATTTCCTCTAGTGTCACGTTCGTGAGGAACATTGACTTGGGATTCCTATCTATGGTATTATTGAAGTCCATAACTGACACTGGGTCTGGAATCCTTTCTTCTAGATTTGGTCCATTTTTTACAAAGTAGTTATTGAAGTTTTCATTTACTTCAATCATATTGTCATTATTTACATTTCTGTCTAAGAAGTATAGAGGGCATTCCATCTTGTGCATTTTTATTATATTTGCTATTGATGTGCTCTCATATTGTTTTTGTTCCTGTCTAATAATTGACTGTAGTATTCGTAGTATGTTAGTAAGCTTGTGTTTATACTTTTTGCACTTAATTTATGCACCTGTAGTTCTTTGTGTTATTAATTTTCTGTATAATGTATTTTTCTTATTGCAAGCATTTTTCAATGCCTCTCATTCATGGTTGGTTGTTCTTTTTCTGCTTTTTATTGAGTTGTTTCCATGGACAGAATTTGTCATAAAGCATCATGAACGCGTTTCAAAATGTACAATATGCTTTATCTACATCATTTTCACTGTATACATTGTTCCAATGTTGCTTTTTTAGCCTATTTTTTAAAGCAAACGTAGTCTGTGCATAGTCTTCAAAATGTATTTTTGTCATCCATGTTCCTCTTCCTGTAGGTCCCATCATAAATTCTGAAAACTGGCAGGTGATCACTGATGTCGGTTATAAGTAGAACTGTGGCGTTGTCTGTTATGCCTTTATTCTGATATAGCATACAGGATGTCCCCGACCGGATGTTACGTTATGACGCTTGTTGTTGTGACACATTGAATCCTATGCTACACTAACAGCTGGTCGGAATAAACACATTGCTTGTATAAACCGTCTGATCATTACAACCCATACCACAACATGGTGTCAGAAGTTTGGCAGCGGTAAAAAGAGCAACTTTTGAAGCTGAAAGGAGAGTTTTATAACGTCAGCGAGAGACGAGATGTCCGATGGCGGGAACGCAGTGGCTGTACCGGCAGGGGGCAACAACAACCTCCCCAACACCACTCCGGCGAGAAAATCCATCCCTCGCCTTGATGAGCAGCCGCTCAACCTGGATATAGCGGATGTCCGGAAAACCCTGTGGAGAGTGAACCCCCGGAAAGCACCAGGACCTGATGACATTCCGGGCAAGGTGCTTAAGGGATGTGCAGACCAGCTGGCTGGGGTTCTCACAGACATCTTCAACATCTCGTTGACCCAGGCTGTGGTACCATCATGTTTTAAGACGGCCACAATCATTCCAGTGCCAAAAAAAACCACAATCTCCTCCCTCAATGATTACCGCCCCGTTGCACTCACCCCCATCATAATGAAGTGCTTCGAGAGGCTGGTAAAGGAATATATTGTCTCCAGACTTCCCCCCACATTCGACCCATACCAGTTTGCTTATCGCCCTAACCGCTCTACAGAGGACGCCATCTCCTCTGCACTCCACCTGAGCTTAGAACATCTGGAAGGAAAGGACACACGTGCGGATGTTGTTCCTGAACTTCAGCTCAGCATTCAACACCACCATCCCGCAGCACTTGGTGAGCAAACTGGGCCCCCTTGAATTCAGTACCCCCCTTTGCCACTGGCTGCTTGACTTCCTCACAGACAGACCCCAGTCTGTGAGAGTGGGCAACAACACCTCCAGTGGCATCTCCCTGAGCACCGGCTCCCCCCAGGGCTGCGTCCTGAGTCCGCTGCTGTTCACGTTGATGACCCATGACTGCTGCGCCAGGTCCATTACCAACCATATTGTGAAGCATGCAGACGACACGACAGTAGTGGGCCTCATCCGTGACAACAATGACATGGACTACAGGGAGGAGGTGAAACATCTGGTTGACTAATGCAGAACCAATAACCTGGTCCTGAATATCAACAAGACCAAGGAGATCATCGTTGACTTCAGGAAGCACCAGTCCAGCCACACTCCACTCTACATCGACGGCACAGCGGTGGAGATAGTAATCAGCACCAAGTTCCTGGGGGTGCAGATAACTGACAATATAACCTGGTCCCTACACACCGGAGCTCTTGTAAGAAGAGCTCAGCAGCGCATGCACTTTTTGCGTCGGTTGAAAAGAGCACAGCTCCCTCCCCCCATTCTCACCACATTCTACAGAGGCACTATAGAGAGCCTGCTGACCAACAGCATCTTTGTCTGGACTGGAGCATGTAATGCCTCAGACTGGAAGTCTCTCCAGAGAGTGGTGAGGACGGCGGAAAAGATCATCAGGACTCCTCTTCCTCCTATCCAGGAGATCGCAAAAAGCCGCTGCCTGACCAGGAATCAGAAAATCTGCAAAGACTCCTCCCACCCCCGCCAAGGACTGTTTTCACTGCTGGACTCTAGAAAGAGGTTCCGCAGCCTCCGAAGCAGAACCTCTAGGTTCTGTAACAGCTTCTTCCCTCAAGCCGTAAGACTCTTGAACGCATCATAATTAAATTATCCCCTCAACTCCCCCCAAAATGGATTAACTCGCTGGGATAAAAAATACAATATAACATACATCCATAAACGTGGACGCATGTGAAAAATTGCAACATATTTATCTGTACAGTAATCTATTTATTTATTTATATATATTTATTTATTTTATATATATGTATATATATATATATATATATATATATATATATATATATATATATATATATATATATATATATATATATATATATATATATATATATATTATTTATATTTATTTATTTATTTATATATGCACCTTATTGCTTTTTTATCCTGCACTACCATGAGCTTATGTAACGAAATTTCGTTCTTATCTGTGCTGTAAAGTTCAAATTTGAATGACAATAAAAAAGAAGTCTAAGTCTAAGTCTAAGTCTAGCTAGCAGCTAATGCTAACGCTCCTCCGAGTGCCACGTTCTCCATACAACCACCTGAAGCGTTCAACTTTTCAAAGCCTCAGGACTGGGAAAGATGGATATGTAGGTTTGAGAGATTCCGGCTAGCCAGCAACCTCCATCTTAGCACTGAAGCTAACCAGGTGAACACTCTGATCTACTGCATGGGGGATGAAGCAGATGACATCCTGCGCGGTCATGATTTAACCGACGTACAGAGACAGCAGTACACCTCGGTGAAAGCCATGCTTCAAAGGTACTTTGTGCCGAGTAAGAACGTGATATATGAGATGGCAAGATTCAACCAAAGAGTGCAACAACCAAATGAGACTGTTGATGTTTTTATTACTGCATTGCTTGCCCTGGCAGAAAACTGCAAATACGGAGCACTCCACGACGAGTTAATAAGAGATCGCATTGTGGTGGGGCTGAGAGACGTCAGTCTATCCGAGAGGGTGCAGTTAAACGCATATTTGAAGCTGGAAAAAGCAGTCAACATGGCAAGACAGTCCGAAGTGATCAAGAGGCAGCAAACAGACCTCAGGGGAGGGGGTAGGATAGACATTGATGCAATAACAAAAGACAGCAGACAAAAAACATTCACACCCAAGACCCCTCATCACCGAAGGCACTCAGCAGCAAAGCCACAGCTATCATCTGATCGCCAGACATGCTACAGATGTTGAAAGTCCCCTGGTCATGCCAAAGCACAGTGCCCAGCCAGAGATGTCACATGTCACACATGTGGAAAGAGAGGCCATTACAACAAAGTATGTAAATCTACCAAAACAGTACATGTTGTAGAGACAGAATGTAATGATGACACTCCCTTGTTCCTAGGCTCAGTAGATGCAGGCTTAAACCCATGGTATGCTGATTTAACTGTGAGAAACCACAAAGTCAGGTTTAAGACACAGGAGCCGATGTCTCAGTTATCCCAGCTAAGATTTACTATGCTAATACAGAAAGCTACACACAGCTAGCCAAACCCGACAGACCACTGTTTGGCCCAGGCCGCATACCTCTATCTGTTTTAGGCAGATACAGAGAGTCACTATGCAAAAGGAGATCAGGTGATACAGGAATATGTTTATGTTGTCATTGACATAAATGTAGCCTTGTTAAGCAGACCAGCAAGCGTTAAGCTTAAACTAGTCTACAGAGCAGACAGCATAGACAAGTCTGAAATGGAAGAGTCCTACCCAAAACTGTGTCGGGGTTTAGGAATGATGCAGCAGCCATACACTATTAAGCTCAGGCCAGACGCCATTCCCTATTCCCTGGCCACACCAAGACGGGTCCCCATCCCTTTACTAGGCAAAGTAAAAGAGGAGCTCAAAAAAATGGGGGACATTGGAGTCATATCCAGAGTGGAAGAGCCGACTGACTAGTGTTCCGGCATGGTTCCAGTGCCTACAAAGATTGGCTCAGTGCGCATCTGCGTTGACCTCACTCGCCTCAACAAAGCGGTTTGCAGAGAGAAATACATACTGCCTTAGTGGAGCAGACAATTGGTTCTCTAGCAGGAGCGAAGGTCTTCAGCAAGTTAGATGCCAACAGAGGATTTTGGCAGATCCCATTATCCCCCGAGTTGTCACTGTACACCACGTTCATAACTCCCTTTGGCCGCTTTTACTTAAACAGGCTGCCCTTCGGCATAGCGTCAGTCCCAGAACATTTTCAGCGGCGCATGTCTATGATCATCGATGAGCTGAATGGAGTCGTATGCCACATGGATGATGTTCTCATCTGGGGAAGAGACCAACAAGAGCACGACATCAGACTACACACCGTCCTCAACAAACTCCAGGAAGCCGGGTTCACACTAAACATGGAGAAGTGTGAGCTGAGCAGAAGTGAATTCAAGTTTTTAGGCCACATTCTGTCAGCTGAAGGTGTGCAACCAGACCCAGACAAAGTAAAGGCTGTCATGTCAATGAGAGAGCTGTCCAACACAGGAGAGGTTCGCAGTTTCCTGGGAATGTTAAACCAGCTCGGAAAGTACATTCCAGGTTTGGCTGAAAAGGACAAGCCGTTGAGAGACCTTCTCTCAAAGAAGTATCAGTGGGTCTGGGGATGTGCACAACAGAGAGCGTTTGATCAGCTGAAAAATGATCTCACATCACCTCCAGTACTGACACTGTACGACCCCAACAAAGAGCTGAAACTGTCCGCAGATGCCTCTTCATACGGATTAGGGGCAGTCCTCCTACAGAAGGAGGGAGAACTGTGGAAACCATTTGCGTACGCATCACGCTCCATGGCAGACAGAACAGCGATATGCCCAGGTGGAGAAGGAGGCGCTAGGATTGACATGGGGTTGCAAGCGTTTCCGGGACTTCCTTATTGGGAGGCATTTTGCCATGGAAACTGACCACAAGCCACTTGTCAGCCTGCTAGGTCACCAGGCACTCACTGAGCTTCCTCCCAGAATCCAGCGGTTCCGACTCAGACTCATGAGGTACAGTTACACTATCTCACACACCCCTGGCAAAGACCTGTTTACAGCCGACACTCTCTCAAGCTCTCCTGTCAGCCAAAACCCAAGCACGAAACTGACAGACAGAGACGTAATGGAAGACACAAAAATCTACACAGATGAAGTCGTCACCAACATGCCCGCCAGCTCAACGTACTTGACTCAACTGAGAGGACAACTGCAGTAAGACAGTGTGTGCTCAGAGGTCATGTCATACTGTCAGAAAAGATGGCCTGACCGCAGCAAGCTCACAGGTCCAGTGAAGGCTTACTGGTCTGATAGAGCCATACTTACAGTACACAATGGACTACTGCTCAGGGGCTCCAGACTAGTTATTCCCACAGCGATGCGCAACTCTGTCCTCGACACACTCCACGAGGGACATCGGGGGATGACCAGATGCAGAGAGCGGGCCAGAGAGGCTGTATGGTGAGCAGCCAACTAAACGAGCTGGTGAGAAATTGCAACACATGCATCAAAGAACGAGCCAATCCGGTAGAGCCATTAATGTCCAGTGCGCTCCCAGAGAGACCATGGCAAAAAGTAGGTTCTGATTTATTCTCACTAAACCTAGACACCTACCTGCTTGTAGTAGACTACTACTCTGGGTTTGTAGAGATCGCCAAGCTAACTTCCACACGATCTCAGGATGTTATTATGCATCTCAAGGCAGTGTTCCAGGCCATTTTTTCAGCGATAACGGAGCTCAATACTCCAGTCAAGAATTCAAGGACTTTGCAGCAGTTTATGGGTTCACTCATTCCACCAGTAGCCCTAGGTTTGCTCAGAGTAATGGAGAGGCGGAACGTCATGTGCAGACCGTGAAAACCCTGCTAAAGAAGGCTAAAGATCCATATCTAGCTCTGTTGACTTGTAGAGCTACACCACTCGCAAATGGCTACAGTCCTGCTCAACGCCTCATGGGCAGAGGACTGCACACTCCACTGCCCCAGCATCCATCTCTCCTAACTCCAGAGCTTCCAGACACCACCGTCGTCGCAGCTAGAGAAAGGGAGAGGAGAGTAAAGGACACTGCAAGTTTCAACAAAAGGCACTGTGTGAGAGATCTGAGTCAACTCACTCCAGGTCAACCAGTGTGGATTACAAATACAAAGTCTCAAGGCACAGTGGTTTCATCCCACTCTGCCCCACATTCATACATTGTGGACTGCCCTACAGGCACGATCAGAAGGAATAGACACCACCTTGTCCCTTTTCCAGAGACTGTTCCGCACACACCTCACACAGTGACACCCAGCACTCCACCCCCAACCAGGTGAGCCCACACTGGGTTCTCCAGAACACCCCGAGTAACCTCAAACACAGACTCCCAAGGCCCTTACACCCGTCCATACACACACACATGGTCCTACCACTAGGTGTGGCAGAGTGATGAAAATACCTCACAGACTGGACTTGTGAACTGTGGGAGGGGGAGAGAGAAACAAATGTGAAAAAAAAGTGAAAAGAAAAAAAACGATGTGAAACAAGAAAGACTGTTGAATGTTTTGTGTTCTGACGATTACACTATTTGCCTCCAAAGATATTGCCTGACTATGTTTGTTTTTGTTATTTTTCTTGAGAAGTCTTAGGAGTGCATTATTCCATTCTGAGTGAATATCCATCCATCCATCCATTTTCTACCGCTTGTTCCTTTTGGGGTAGCGGGGGGTCGCTAGAGCCGATCTCAGCTACATTCGGATGGTAGGCGGGGTACACCCTGGACAAGTCGCCTACATGTTATATTTCATGCAAAGGTTTACAGATTTTACATTATCTGACATACAGCTGTAATTGTTACAGTCCGTTCAGTTTTCTTGAAAGGGAGATGCGGCGTTGTCTTTTATGCCTTTATTCTGATATAGCAAACAGGATGCCCCCGACCGGATGTCACGTTATGACGCTTGTTGTTGTGACACATTGAATCCTGTGCTACACTGACAGCTGGTCGGGGTGTCTTCTTGTTAAACAATCTTTGATGTTGTTTCCATCATTTCTATAAGTGTAGGTGGATGTGCTCCTGAATCCAGGTCTTCTTGTTTAGTGGTACCTTAGTAGTGTTGGTGTTGAATTTAAGTGTTTGTTCTACGTCAAATTCCATTATCATTGTTGTTGCTGCTGTCTCAACTTAATATTCGTCCAGATCCTTGATATCATGGATAACAAGGACTCTTAGTTCTGGACCTCCATTCAGCTTGATGTAGATTGTACAGTTGGCGCTCCAAGTTACCTGAAGTTTTCCCTGCTTTCTCAAGAGCTTTCTTGGCAATTTCAGCATTACATTTGTGAGGTGCTCATTAATGTACACATTTTTACCCTTCAACTTCTTTCCCTGTTTCAGCAGTGCCATTTTAAGTTCCCATTATAGATTCTGAAAACTGGCAGATGATCACTGATGTCGGTTATAAGTAGACCACTTGTAGTGTTATTATCAAATCATTGGTAAAAATATTATCAATAAGTGTGGCACAATGTCATGTGATTCTGCTTGGCTTTGTGATTTAAGGATATAAACTTAGGCTGTACATTGTATTAATGAAGTCATCAATGGACGTTTGCCTTCAAGAGGTCAATGTTAAAGTCACCACATAAGAAAATTACTTTTTGACCGATGTCAATAAAATGTGCCATGATATAGTCTTGAGACATTTTTATTTTATTTTTTTTAATTATTTTTTTTATTGAGACTTGAGACATTTTAACACTTGGCTTAGGTCAGGGGTCGGCAACCTTTACCACTCAAAGAGCCATTTTGGCAAGTTTCACAAATTAAAGAAAATAATGGGAGCCACAAAAAAAAAATTTAAATTTAAAATGAAAAACACCGCATACAAAGCTTAAATGCTTTGTGCTATGTTAACCAGGGGTCTCAGACACACGCACCGGCACGCACTTTAATGTGGAAATTTGATGTTAGTGCGGCCCGCGAGTTTTGAATGAATGGCGCTTGATCGCGTCATACTTGCCAACCGTCTAATTTTTTCCGGGAGACTCCCGAATATCAGGGCGTGCTGGCACTGCTTTTGGCGCCCTCTACAGCCTGCCCAAACAGTGTACCTGCTCGACCACATGTACAATTCAGTTTCAGCTTACTCACGTAAGTGATAGCAAGGCGTACTAGGTCAGCAGCCACACATCTTACACTGACGGTAGCCTTATAATAATAATAATACCTGGGATTTATATAGCGCTTTTCTAAGTACCCAAAGTCGCTTTACATGTTAAAAACCCATCATTCATTCACACCTGGTGGTGGTAAGCTACTTTCGTAGCCACAGCTGCCCTGGGGTAGACTGACGGAAGCGTGGCTGCCAATTTGCGCCTACGGCCCCTCCGACCACCACCTATCATTCATTCAACATGCATTCACCGGTGTGAGTGGCACCGGGGGCGAGGGTGAAGTGTCCTGCCCAAGGACACAACGGCATGGTAAGAGGCGGGGAGCGAACCTGCAACCCAGGTTTCTAACACGGGCGCTCTACCCACTACGCCATGCCGCCCCGTTATAAAACAACTTTAACACTGGTACGTTACAAATATGCGCCACACTTTGAACCCACACCAAAAAAGAATGACAAACACATTTCTGGAGAACATCTGCACTGGAACACAACATCAACACAACACAACCAATACCCAGAATCCCATGCAGCCCTAACTCTTCCGCTCAACCAACGCACGGGAGGGGGGGGGCGGGTAGGGGGAGGGGGGGTTGATGTGTGGGGGGATTTGGTGGTAGCGGGGGTGTATAATCTAGACCGGAAGAGTTAGGGCTGCATGGGATTCTGGGTATTGGTTGTGTTGTGTTTATGTTGTGTTACGGTGGGATGTTCTCCAGAAATGTGTTTTTCATTCTTTTTTGCTGTGGGTTCACAGTGTGGCACATATTTGTAACGTAACAGTGTTAAAGTTGTTTGATACGGCTACCGTCAGTCTAAGCTGTGTGGCTGATGACTAAGTATGCTTTTCTGTCTCCTATGTGTGCAAGTAAAAGCTACATTCAACATGTGGCCGGGCTGGCACGCTGTTTGTAAATGCTATAGAGAACAACTACTACAGTGCAATCAGGGCACTCCCTTAATTTAGTAATTAGAGTGAAAATAGGATTATATTTTCCCTGGGAGTTATCTAGGAGAGGCACTGAGATCCATAAATCTCCTGGGAAAATCGGGGGGGTCGGTAAGTATGCAGCTGAGCCACATCAGAGTGGTCAAAGAGCCGCATGCGGCTCCGGAGCCGCGGGTTGCCGACCCCTGGCTTAGGTGATCTATATACACAACTGAAGAATATATTTTTGCTTTTTTCATGACATATTTCAATGGTTATGCATACTAAGATATTATCAATAGCAAATTACATGTTTTTTACCACTTTGTAATTCAGGTTCTTCATCGCGTACACAGCTACTCCTGTTTTTGTTGGTTCTGTTGATGTAATTTAGTTGCTATCCTTCCAGATCAAAATATCTTCCTTGTTTTATCATCGATCCATGTTTCTGTGACAGCGATCACTTTGAAGGGTTGTTGAGTTGTTCTAAAAAATGCTTCATGTTGTTGTAGATTGCATACAAGCTTCTGCTGTTGAAACGAATAAATGACAAGATTTAATGTTGCTGTTTTATTGTTTAATGATGTGGAAGACAAAACTTGTATCTCGATCTATATCATTCTCCAAACCCTGGCTTTATGGTCTTTGTTCCAGAAGTTATTCAGTTCCATGTCTTCTTGTTAAACAATCTTTGATGTTGTTTCCATCATTTCTATAAGTATAGGTGGATGCGCTCCTAAATCCAGGTCTTCTTGTTTAGTGGTACCTTAGTAGTGTTGGTGTTGAATTTAAGTGTTTGTTCTACGTCAGATTCCGTTATCATTGTTGTTGCCGCAGTGTCAACGTTAATATTTGTCCAGATCCTTGATGTCATGGACAACAAGGACTCTTGCTTCTGGACCTCCCTTCAGCTTGACGTAGATTTTACAGTTGGCGCTCCAAGTCGCGTGCTTTCTTGGCAATTTCAGCATTACGTTTGTGAGGTGTTTATTCATGTTCACATTTGTTCCCTTCAGCTTCTTTCTCTGTTTCAGCGGTGCCATTTTAGATTTCCTGTTAACAAGTTTCACAAGGATGGCTGGAGTGGTGTTGTTGTTTCTCCCATTCAGTGGGATGCATGTTTCGAAGGTATTAATGTTGACTTCAATTTTCTTTGATTGCAGAAAATTGACCACTTGCTGTTCTACTGAGGCGACATCCATTTCATCTGGTTCTCCTCCATTGGGCACAGCTTTCGCCTAGGATCTTGGTTTAGTGTGTTGCCTTGTCACGATGATATCATTCATTCAATTATCCTGATCAATTTCATCCATGAATCAGGTGTGTCAAAGGACAACATGAATGCAACACAGTTTCGTGATCGTGTGCAAACAGGAGGCTGAAGTGTCATGGAGGCTGTGAGGGGTCAGTCGTGTCTCACAGGGCTCACAGTAACCGGAAGTGACTAAAGGCTGTCTCAGCCTGCCGCAGTCACTTAAGCAGGCCAGTGTGTCAGTCTGCTGGAAGGTAAGTGCAAACTAGATCGTCACCGCTGTCAGCGCAAACTGACATTAAAGTTGCGGTAGAACACATCCAGGTGGAATGTGGATATTTACCCACATTGATCGTTAATATGCTGCATAGGGTAGAAACCCATTTTCAAATATTTGTGTTTGCTCTGACTATTAACATTTTAATATAGTATTTTACAATACAGATGACATATATTAGGCAACTAGGTTCTACTTTTGGTCACCCAAGTCTGTTTTTGGCCTTGTCTCAGTGAGTCATGCAACATTTGCGATTATGAAACAGATCGAACATAAAAGGCCGTGGGGGGTCACTGCCTATTTATAGGTATGATCTCATATCCAACTTTTTAATCCTGCTCTTCATGCCCACATAGAACACTCGGCCTAGCAGTGATGTAACAGGTGTGTGTGCAGGTTTCACAGCAATGTGTCGGTTATCATACTGCTGAATATAAATCTTCTAGTAAATTAAGTTAACATTCTAATGTTGTGGGCATTTTCACCGCATTGTAAGTGTATTCACAACACATGTGTAACAAAAATTGGAACTGGCATGAACCGATGTGTTAAGTTTAAAATGACAAGGCTCAGCACTCTATGTGCATGAGCTACAAAGATCCAAATACCACATGCTAAATAGCGTGTGCAAACTATGAATTTGTGTGTAGTATTAGTGGGCGTGTTGTGTGTGATCTATTAAGACTGCATTATATAGAAATGTTAACTAACTGTTGCAAAAATGGCACAGACTGCTCTATTCAAACATTACATTATGTGCCCATGACAACACTCATTTCCCCACACATTCATGTCATCATGCGCTCAAACCTGTGTGCAATGTTGTTAAAAAAGCAGCACACATCTATAATCTGTAACACATTTTCTGCAATATAGAATCGCAATGAAGACAGCAAACGTTTTTAGCACGCTAACGATGCACTTTGCAGTGAGGTGGTGGATCATTTCAATAGCAGCGCATCCATGCATCATGAATGGTCTGAATGCAAAAAAATGTATATTGCAAGACATTTTTTTTTAAATCTCAGAGATATTATAATAAAATATTCCTTGAATTAAAAAACAAACAGCATTAAAAAAAGTGCCAGCTGACACAAACACATCAATTAATTGTGTTTTGATCAGACCCTTAAGTCAACCTGCAGCAATAAAATAATAAAGGTATATTGCTGAGTAGACGATATGTCTAATATTTTTATTTTTGACAGTCCGTATGTGTTGACAAGCCTACGTAGGATGAAGTTGCAGCACCTTTTTTTCAGAGAGAAATTTTGGTTCTATGCTGACATCACAGGTCAGAAAACGTCACAAGTAAGGTCAAATTCCAAACGGCTTGTTTGGAGAAAGTACGAAGGAAGGTAAGATTATTTTATAAATACCTCCGCAGTGCCTCAATGGTTTGATTTACATTTTTTTGGGACTTATGGGATCTCACATACACAAAAGCGGAAGTTGGTTTTGAATAATGGTCCGCTTAAGAGATGCCATCCTCTGCGCACAAGCTTAGTTGATCAGTTTTGTGCGTGCAGTTTTGATACACGCAAACCTTTGGTCAGACCTTATGCGCATAAACACTATATCATTTGTTTCATCAAGTTGATAATGACAAAGTGTTGACGATGAAAAGAGACATTTTTTCCCTAATATTTTTAATGATTGATTACTCTTTTATCATTGTGGTGTCTTAATCACACAATACCATTTTGACAATCATGTTTAACACACTGGGGACATACAATTTTAATTATCTTCAAAGGACATAAAATGCCAATCAGATAAGATTTGCAACAATCCGGAATAAAACACCATAATTGAAGAATAGATTGCTCTAAAAAAAATATAGGCAAAAATAGGTACTACAGCTTATTTACAAACCTCGTTTCCATATGAGTTGGGAAATTGTGTTAGATGTAAATACAATGATTTGTAAATCCTTTTCAACCCATATTCAATTGAATGCACTACAAAGACAAGATATTTGATGTTCAAATTCATAAACTTTTTTTTTTTTTTGCAAATAATAATTAACTTAGAATTTCATGGCTGCAACACGTGCCAAAGTAGTTGGGAAAGGGCATGTTCACCACTGTGTTACATGGCCTTTTTTTTAACAACACATAATAAACGATTGGGAACTGAGGAAACTAATTGTTGAAACTTTGAAAGTGGAATTCTTTCCCATTCTTGTTTTATGTAGAGCTTCAGTCGTTCAACAGTCCAGGGTCTCCTCTGTCGTATTTTACACTTCATAATGCGCCACACATTTTCGATGGGAGACAGGTCTGGACTGCAGGCGGACCAGGAAAGTACCCGCACTCTTTTTTTACAAAGCCACCCTGTTGTAACACGTGCTGAATGTGGCTTGGCATTGTCTTGCTGAAATAAGCAGGGGCGTCCATGAAAAAGACGGCGCTTAGATGTCAGCATATGTTGTTCCAAAACCTGTATGTACCTTTCAGCATTATTGGTGCCTTCACAGATGTGTAAGTTATCCATGCCTTGGGCACTAATGCACCCCTATACCATCACAGATGCTGGCTTTTGAACTTTGCGTCGATAACAGTCTGCATGGTTCGCTTCCCCTTTGGTCCGGATGACACGATGTCGAATATTTCCAAAAACAATTTGAAATGTGGACTCGTCAGACCACAGAACACTTTTCCACTTTGCATGAGTCCATCTTAGATGATCTCGGACCCAGAGAAGCCGGCGGAGTTTCTGGATGTTTTTGATAAATGGCTTTCGCTTTGCATAGTAGAGCTTTAACTTGCACTTACAGATGTAGCGACAAATTGTATTTAGTGACAGTGGTTTTCTGAAGTGTTTCTGAGCCTATGTGGTGATATCCTATAGAGATTGATGTTGGTTTTTGATACAGTGTCGTCTGAGGGATCGAAGGTCACGGTCATTCAATGTTGGTTTCCGGCCATGCCGCTTAAGTGGAGGGATTTCACCAGATTCTCTGAACCTCTTGATGATATTATGGACCGTAGATGTTGAAATCCCTAAATTTCTTGCAATTGCACTTTGAAAAACGTTGTTCTTAAACTGTTTGACTATTTGCTCACACAGTTGTGGACAAAGGGGTGTACCTCGCCCCATCCTTTCTTGTGAAAGACTGAGCATGTTTTGGGAAGCTGTTTTTATACCCAATCATGACACCCACCTGTTCCCAATTAGCCTGCACACCTGTGGGATGTTCCAAATAAGTGTTTGATGAGCATTCCTCAACTTTATCAGTATTTATTGCCACCTTTACCAACTTCTTTGTCACGTGTTGCTGGCATCAAATTCTAAAGTTAATGATTATTTGCAAAAAACATATTAAAAGTGAAAAAATAAAATACTTGAACTCACAATGTTCTATTCGACGCCATATAAGCCCGTGGTACCCCTGGTCGTCGGCTTATTCAAGGGGAAATGGCGAACATTTGCCCATTTCATCGCCAGGACAGCTGAGCTAGTTTCCAGGGTTGGCCGACATCGTCTCACAAGATGTAGTTTCTCTTTAAATATCCTTCTTGAAAATGGTTACGGGGCAACATTTCCCACTTCCTGCTCAATTGAAACTTGTGAATGGATACTCACTTTGGAATGACAAGTGAGTATCTAATCACAGTCTCGTTAACATCAGGCTACTTGGATAGGCTACTGTCAACAACTTGTGATCTGATTGGCTATCGCAACTGTCTATCAACTCTATGTGTTCTCAAATTCATCCGCTAACAGTCCCGATGAGTATCCAATCACAGGACGCGAAAATGTCAAGTCCAAGGTGAGGTCATCTAGAAGGCCTTACTGACAACAACTCGTGATCTGATTGGCTATCGCAAATGTCTATCAACTGTATGTCCCTGTTCACTTACAGTGCACGGACGCCTGCATTGTTGATTCTGAAGGCCTCTGGCAGATTTGGTACAGCATGGCAACATAAGCTAGCTGAATTCTGATTGGACACAAACTAAAACTAAAACAACAGCACTGGAACGAGCGTAATATGACATGAAGAGAATATGAATACTTTTAGATATTTAGGGAAAGTAAATAAAAATAATAATTTTTATCTTTAATTATGATCATGATTTCTGGTTTTGTTAGGCCAGCAGAGAAGTCCTTGCTGGCCATGACGGCACACCACTGGGACATATTGTATGCATCATTTATGTCATAAAATCATACAAAGTATATTGATCACAGCGTTTGATCACCTTTTAATACCTGTTGTTAAGACTGCTCGACACATTTGGAATATTAATCAACGTCACTGCTTTCCAGTAACTATTGTACATTGTGCTGCCCTTGTGTTCTGCCTTTAAATTATTACTGCACATATTACCTTGTAGATGTGGTTAGGATTATACACTTTTATTACTGTGGATGCTGTGTCAGTGTACCTGTAGGATACTGTAAGTGTAATAGGTTAACTATTTGAAATGAAATAAATCCCACATTTGCTTTTAGTGAACACTTTAAAAAAATATAAAAACTTCAAATGTAAACCAATTTGGAGATTAATCTAATGAGACTATACTTCCAGTGTTTCATGGTATATAGTAGTAATATTTTACTGTACCAAATAATGATTTAGATTTATTCGGTCAGTCAAGACAGAGTATAAATGTCCTATGTTTTAAGTACATATGGTTTGTCACTACATAAATTCCTTTGATTAAACATATCCAGCTGATGTCAGCATGTTGTTTTTGGTGAGCCAGAAATATGCAGCTCTACCGCTTTAAACTGGCTGGATTTATTGTGTGATGCAAATAAGAAAGCCTCTACGCAGAGAAATGCACACATTTCATTGGCTGCAACCAGTGAATGGTGAACTTTGGTACTTAAAATTCATGTCACACACTGCAGTTTCATTCAACCCTTGGCGCCTAACATTTTGCCCGACTGTGCCACTTGGGGGAGCTAAAATGTAAACCAATCCGGACACCTTCTACAAAGGCTGTTTATGTGGCACAATGAGGAAGATGTGCACAGTCTCATAGAAATATCACATCCGCAGTCCACACCCCAATGACTCAATCATGAAACACATTCAAATAAAGATCCATACTGCATTATCTTTATTAAACTGCTCATGCTATTAGTGGGTGTATTGTGGGTGATCTATTAAGACTGTGTGTGCAATTGATAACAAGCGCATTTAAATGAGTTTTTTGTGTGTACTCCTGGGTATCAGCATTCATGGCATCATGCAAAAAAACCTCTGGTGTTTTTCCACTGTTGAGGAACATTCAGCACAATAATCTTTGCCACCTTATTAAAGATTGAAGCACTCCTCGCAAAATAACTGTGATGGTGCGCAGGAATAATCCAAACGCAAGAGCATGCATGTTAAAAGAATAATGGTATTTAAAAAGAAAAACCTCAGCAGACACTAAATTGACTCAATTAAATGTGTATTGGTGTCTGGCTCCAAATCCTGTTTGTTTTATTAATTTTTTTCTGACAGTCCAAATGTGTAAACAAGGAACATGGACGGAGGATTCTCTGGAGCTGGCCAAGGTCTTGCCCAGAAAAGTACAGGCTTGTATCATCAGCAAACAGAAAAGAGTTTAGTTTCTTTAAGATTTTACAGACATCATTAATATACAATATAAACAATTTTGGTCCCATTACAGAGCCTTGGGGAACTCCATGTGTTATGATCTTTTTATCTGAATCTACATTTATATGCACAATACTGTTCTCTGCCACCAAGATAACTTTTTAACCAATCATGAATAAGACCTCGGACACCATACCTCTGCATTTTGTTTAACAGTAATGTGTGATCTATGGTGTCAAAGGCCTTGCTCAAGTCAATGAAAACCCCAACAATAAACTCTTTCTTATCAATTGCAGTGGTGTTAGGTCCCAGGCCTTTTGGATGTATTGTGGGAATGGTTTCGGAGTGGAGGCCGGCCGGGCCACCTTCTGTCTCTCTCTCCTTCTTTGCCTCTCTCTTCTCTCGCTCCATCTCTCGCCCTCTGCCTTGTCTGCAGGAGACACAGCTGTACCTTGTTGGGGTTAACCGAGAGGCGGATTTAAAGTACCAGTAGAGTGAAAAAATAAGTTGACTTTATGTGCTCAATCGTGTTTCATTGTATCCATTAAACCCTACCTAATTGTATTTACCGTGAAAATACCATCTAAACATCACAAAATTCCACAAGCTCAGTCAGCCATTTTGACTATTCCGCTCCTAATACCTTCGGCTATTTCCAGAAATTGACTTAAATGGAGAAACGCTTCTGCACTCTGACCATATTGTCAGATCAGTCATACTGGAAATACACAAAAATTAGAAAGACATGTAGAGAGAGATATGCTGTCTATCATTTACAATCCCTATGTAAGACATGAACACATGTTTTTCTTTTTTTTTTTACGCATTCTAAGTCGTAAATAACTGAATAAATAAAAAGTCTGCTAACGATCATGGAGTCAATGGGGGCTCTCTATTTTGCCCACAAAATTCTGTAAATAACCATCCAAAACCTGCAAACAATACTCTATTTCCATCTCATGACCTAAATATTAACTAACTATTAGTAATGTTGTTATAAGCGCAAACAAAGTATTTTTAAGCATTGATAACCGAGAGCTAACTCTAGTTTATGCTGCACTGGACTCAAGGAGAGACTTTAATGGAATTGTAAACTGAAGATGGCAGTAATGCAACATACATAATAAATAAATGATACATGGGTTATACTTGTATAGCGCTTTTCTACCTTCAAGGTACTCAAAGCGCTTTGACAGTATTTCCACATTCACCCATTCACACACACATTCACACACTGATGGCGGGAGCTGCCATGCAAGGCGCTAAGCAGCAGCCATCAGGAGCAAGGGTGAAGTGTCTTGCCCAAGGACACAACGGACGTGACTAGGATGGTAGAAGGTGGGGATTGAACCCCAGTAACCAGCAACCCTCCGATTGCTGGCACGGCCACTCTACCAACTTCGCCAATATGGATGCAACCTGCCGTCAAACTGTAAAAAAGAAGAAGAAGCTTATCCAGCATGACAGCAATGAGCCAGCGATGTCTTGTTCGCTGGCGTTTCTGCTACTGCTGCATCGCGTCTCGGCTCGTCAAAGTTTATTGCTTCTCATCTGGATAACAGGAGGATTTAGCCATGAATCTAGAAGTTTTTCATCTGTGGCATTCAATTTATACCCGGAGATAAAGACAAACACTGCAAC
Source organism: Entelurus aequoreus (assembly GCF_033978785.1). Lineage (NCBI taxonomy): Eukaryota > Metazoa > Chordata > Actinopteri > Syngnathiformes > Syngnathidae > Entelurus > Entelurus aequoreus. Next base: position 49,062,395 of record NC_084737.1, read on the forward strand.
AGAAGACAGTGTCAGCAGTAACTTGTTTAACTCTTGGTATTGATCAAAATTCATTCTTCATCGAAATTGGAAGATACGGACATCCTATCGGTCTTCATCACAGTGAGAGCAGACATCGTACAGTAAGCGATCGTTTTATTATGTTAGTAGTTTGTATTTCTTGTTTAGCACTTAGCGATACTGCTACATGATCATTTGTGTTTCACTAAAGCTGGATCTGTTAAACTTATAGCTCAGCCTCCTTTAATTCAGGATTAAAAATATAATGTTCTGGACCAGTATTTGTCCAAAAGTAGTCGTTGTTGACTCCCACAAAGTCTGCATGATTTACATTTTTGTTGTTGATGAAGGGATCTGCGGTTCCTACCTCTACGTCAAGCGATCACATAACTGGCAAGCCCATTATTTCTCAAAATGTCTTGGGAATCACCGTGAGATTGATACTAGTTTGATCATATCTATTTACTTGCAAACTTTGTAAGTCTTTCGTTGTTAATATACGTTTGTAGAAGCAACTTGTTTTTCCACTCTACTGGTATTCTAAGCTGCTCAAATGCTTATCTTGTGTTTTGCCCATTTGTTTGGTTGAGGCAATCATGTTAGTTTTGCCTTTGTTAAAGGCCTACTGAAATGATTTTTTTAAATTTAAACGGGGATAGCAGATCTATTCTATGTGTCATACTTGATCATTTCGCGATATTGCCATATTTTTGCTGAAAGGATTTAGTATAGAACAACGACGATAAAGATCGCAACTTTTGGTATCTGATAAAAAAAGGCTTGCCCCTACCGGAAGTAGCGTGACGTAGTCAATTGAACATATACGCAAAGTTCCCTATTGTTTACAATGATGGCCGCATGAAGTGAGAGAGATTCGGACCGAGAAAGCGACAATTTCCCCATTAATTTGAGCGAGGATGAAAGATTTGTTGATGAGTAAAGTGCAAGTGAAGGACTAGTGGGGAGTTGAAGCTATTCAGATAGGGAAGATGCTGTGAGAGCCGGGGGTGACCTGATATTCAGCTGGGAATGACTACAACAGTAAATAAACACAAGACATATATATACTCTATTAGCCACAACACAACCAGGCTTATATTTAATATGCCACAAATTAATCCTGCATAAAAACACCTACGTGTTTGTTATGCTAGCTCCTAGCTCCTCTGCTAGCTCCTAGCTCCATAGAACACGCCAATACAATTCAAACACCTGATCAACACACACAATCACTCAGCCCAAAAGACAGTTCACCTAACCCAATGTTCATAAAGCTTATATATTTTTAAAAAGTTACGTACGTGACGCGCACATACGGTCAAGCTATCAAATGTTTAGCAGCCAAGGCTGCATACTCACGGTACCTGGTATTCAGCTGGGAATGACTAAAACAGTAAATAAACACAATACATATATTTACTCTATTAGCCACAACACAACCAGGCTTATATTTAATATGACACAAATTAATCCTGCATAAAAACACCTACGTCTTTGTTATGCTAACTCCTAGCTCCTATGCTAGCTCCTAGCTCCATAGAACACGCCAATACAATTCAAACACCTGATCAACACACACAATCACTCAGCCCAAAAGACCGTTCACCTAACCCAAGGTTCATAAAGCTTATATATTTTTAAAAAGTTACGTGCATACGCAAAAAAAAAAGTTGCGCACATACGGTCAAGCGATCAAATGTTTAGAAGCCAAAGCTGCATACTCACGGTAGCACGTCTGCGTCTTTGTCATCCAAATCAAAGTAATCCTGGTAAGAATCTGTGTTGTCCCAGTTCTCTACAGGCGTCTGTATATCGAAGTCAAAAGTCCTCCTGGTTAGAGTCTCTGTTATCCGAGTTCTTCCATCTTGACTGCATCTTTTGGGAATGTAAACAAAGACGCGCCGGCTGTGTACTGTTGTTGCTGACTTCGTTCGAAAAATACGTCCGTTTCGCACCGACAACTTTCTTCTTTGCTTGCTCAGCTTCTTTCTCCATAATGCAATGAACATAATTGCAACAGATTCACGAACACAGATGTCCAGAATACTGTGGAATTATGAAATGAAAACAGAGCTTTTTTGTACTGTATTCAATGTGGAAGGCATACCTCTGTTCCCCGGGCTACGTCACGCGCATACGTCATCCTCAGAGGCGTTTCGAACCGGAAGTTTAGCGGCAAATTTAAAATGTCACTTTATAAGTTAACCCGGCCGTATTGGCATGTGTTATAATGTTAAGATTTCATCATTGATATATAAACTATCAGACTGCGTGGTCGGTAGTAGTGGGTTTCAGTAGGCCTTTAAACTGTTAACTTCACTTCTGTTTTATTAAATGTTATTTCGTGCACGTTTATTTAGGTCTCAACTCCACCTTTGTCGTTGCGGCCCTGAGCCAGCCGTAAGAGTGGTTACCTCCTCAACTGATTCCATTACTGCCATAGAAGTGGACATGTTTGATCGAAAACCGCATTTTTGTTCACTTAGAAAAGTGATGTTTATCAATAAAACTGTCAAATCACAATAAAAATATTTTTTTCTAGATTTTTTTAAAAACTGTCCGAGTAAAGAAATAGACCTATACACGGTAAACTGATGCTCATCTCCACTTTTGAAGATGGAATAACTTTTGCCGTTTTCGTTTTCATTGGAAAGACACACTTTATAAAATAAATATTGCATAGGTGAAGGGAACAGCCATACATTCAACAATGTCTTTGATCGGAGAGATGTCTGTATCACAGCAGTCTGTTGACTTTTTCGAGGAATTTACAATTTCTGTGATTCTAATTTCATGAACAGGAAAAAGGATTCTAAACTATTTTAAGTTGTTTTGAATGATGTGTTCATTCAATTTGATAGTATTTCTGGTTGTACAATTTAATTTGCTAAATTGGGTCCAACATTCAGAAAGAAGGTGTTACATGAATCAGTTATTCCCTTGGTATCATTTTTGGTTTGGTTATTTTCTATAAAATAGTTTGGATGTTCCTTATTTTTTAAGTTTTTTAATTATACCATTTAAAACGTTCCACATTCATTGGATGCTATTTTTGTGTTGTTATTATAGGTTACAGAAAAATGTTGTTCTTTTGCTTTGCTTTATTATTTTTATTAATGTATTTGTAAATGTTTTATATTTGTGTTATGTTTCTTTGGATCTGTGCTATACATTTTTTCTGTATAGATATGTTTTCTTTTTTCAGGACTTTAGTATTCCCCTTTTGATCCACAATGTCCCCTTACCAGTGATGTCTTTGATGTAAAGTTTTCTAATTAGACAGTGCTTTTAAGAACATGTTAAGGAAGGTTTCATATGCCTCATATGGGTCTGTGGAGGTATAAACCTCCCAAGGGTCCTGAGCACATAACTCAGATTTGAATGCTGCCATGGTCTCTGGTGTTTTGTGTCTGACTAATCTATAGTGAGCTGTTTTTGTTGTTTCTTTCTTGTCAAAGAAATTGTGAAAAACTCTGAAGTCTGCTGTCATTTGATTCTCTGGCTGATTGGTGAAAATGTTATTTATTAATGTGGCAAAGTCTGTTGTTATTCTGGTCGGTTTTGTGATGAGAGGAAACCAATTATTGCTGTACAATCATGTTATAAAATATGTTGTTTTGGTACTGTCCAAGGGGTTCAGAATATTAATATTAAAATCACCACACACAATATGGAGTTTGTTTGACTGACTGAACAAATACGTTTTTTGATTGAATGTGTCTAAACACAAACCAGGTGTTCCATAAACACAACTAACATTTAATTTATTTTTATCTTTTACTTCTAGTTCTACAGTTGAACATTAAAATATTCCAACAATAGCAGTTGATTTAATATTAATCTTCCTACAGTTTAAACTCTAATGACAAAAAGTGCTACTCCCCATCCCTTTTTCTAAATTTGTTTGTAGTGAATAATTCATAACCTTCTAATCGGATTTCACAACATTTGTTCTCATCCAGCCAAGTATCTGAAACTGCGATGACACTATTTTTTTTTTTTTAACTGGCTCAGATATTCTCTAATGTTTACATAGTTTTTATACAAACTTCTGCTATTAAAATGTATTACAGTAAATGATCCGTCCACATTCACACATTTAAATTGTTTATCTGTGTAGTATTCACAATTACTGTTTATACAATTATAAAGATTACAATCGGGATCCATATCACTATCACTATCAATATCAATTACATTGCAGTTGTAATTGATTTTGTCATACAAGTTTAATTGGGTGGGATTATAATTAGTGTGCAGTTCACTACTATTATTAGTCTTAATACTTCTACATTGTAATTCATTATCACCAACATTAGTAAGGATATTTTTTAATCCATTTTCATTTGCCATTCTATTTTAGTTTTGTTTTTTTTCTTTATACAAACACATTTTCATCCACTTCTACATCCACTGAAACACTCGCACTGGAAATCATACATACAAACACACGCACACAATCACACACACACACCCACACAAACGACAGGACTTTCACTCTATCATCTATGTCAGGGGTGGGCAATTAATTTTTACCTGGGGCCGCATGAGCTACCCGAGCACTGCTGGAGGGCCACATCGACAATATTTCAATCAAATTTTGCTCAATATTATTTTTGATATATACCGTAAGATAAATAATAATAATAATAATAATAATAGTAATACTTCAACATAGTGTGTGTAACAGCATTCCATGACTAATATATATAAATTAACATTAATAATAAATGACAGTAAAATAAGCACACGTATGACTGAGGAGTCATAGTGTAACTTTGTGTGGTGTTTGAGTTGTCCGACTTTTTGTGTGGCCTTAAACGCACCAGTGGTTTAGTGCTATGCGTGTTGGTGACAGATGACAAGTTGGTTTTGGCCTGGTTTGCACGGCAGAAAATGACTAGTTTTTCCAGATAGAATTGTTTTACTCATGTTTTTGGTGTGGTTATGTCCGAATATAAACAGTTTTGTTCAATAAAGTGATCGATATAATTCCTGTCCTCGAAGCATCTCGATAGACGTTACAATAATTGAACGGTGTTCAATTGAACGGTGTTGACGAACACCATTAGGGCCGCTTGTTGTCACTGTCACTCAAAGTTGCATTGCAAAATTCCATAGAATAAATATGTTTATTCTGTTTATAATTCAGATGGGATTTGATTTGGTGCGCGGCATATACTTGCTGCGCGCAGCAGACGCTTGAGCAGTGCGCAATTGCGCAGGCACGCACCTTAGGTGAGGGGACGTTGCTTTGCAGTTCATGTGTTGTTGAAAACACGGCATTCCTCATCAACTTTTCTCTTTTTGGCGTCTCGGGTGTAAACCGTGCATCACTTGTCGCTGCATGTGCACCTTCACTCGCAGGTTACACACTGACACACGCCCATAAATAATACTTTTCAAAATAAAAGCAGCACAGTTGTATTGCGCGCAGGACATAGATGTTTTTTCAACTTTATTTTGTAATTGCAGTTGTTCACATTCACTCACAATCACGCATACGTCCACACGGAAGTAATACAAATAACGATTTTCAAAACAAAAGCAGCACCGTTGTATTGCACACTCGACATAGATACTTTTTAAAATGTATTTTGTAATTTATAATTGGCCTCACGCGGGCCGGACAGGGACGCACAAAGGGCCGGATGCGGCCCGCGGGCCGCAGAATGCCCAGGTCTGATCTATGTCCTAATACCACTGCTTCCCAAGTCCAAAAGAAAAAAAGTTTATATGTGGTATCTGGCCAGTTTGTCCTTAGTGTTCAGCATATGTCCTTACGATCCAAAGTCATAAAAAATAAGAAAAACAAGAAAAAATGTCTGAGCAATTCAAAAATAAGCTCATCAAAAATCTCACTGTCATTGTCAAAATGGAACAATCAAAAAATAAGCTCGACAAAAATGTAATTGTAGCTGTCCAAATCAAAATGGAACAATCAATATTATCTGAACTCTATAAGTCTCTATAAGTTCTCTTTACCAGCAGTCCAGGCGTGATGGGCGGGCCGAGGCTGGAAACTGTTTATTTCAATTAGGTTGTGTTTTTTTTACATAGGAGCAGGTAAAAGAGAAGATCATAATCAAAACAAAGGCATGTTGTCTAAGACGATGGCAACATTAACTGACATGTTAGTTAAAGTATAAATACAAGATGATAATGTTGACAGAAACCTAAGCCAATCATATTTAAATTAATCTTGTCGATGTGTGGTACAAGTTCGGAATATATCCAATCACAGTTTTTCAATGGCGTACATTAAAAGAGAGGTGGAGGTTAGTTATGAATGAGAGCCAATCAGATGCTTTTTCTTGTGAGATAAGGAAGTCACCACCAAAACCAAAATGTGTGGATTCAACATGTTCCACATCATAATTTGTGTAGACCTGTGAGAAAGTGAACAGGATACATGCAGTTTTTACTGTTATGTGCCATCAGCAGGCGAGTCACCTATCGTGACATCGACACAATGGTATGTTAAATGTATTATTTGCCGCTATCGCTGTTGCTGGGAGCGCGTACCGCTTTCGGGCTTTTTCTGTCCATAACTGATTACTACATATACGACAAACACTTATACCTGTGGTTATCGTAAGGATATGTGTTTGAAATTATTTAAGCCTTTATCATGTCCGTTTAATGACAGCGTTCAACATTTCTGTGGTATTAATGAGAGTGTAAATGACTGTTATTGATCTGATGTTAATGTGCTAAAATCTCTTTCTTGTTTGGAAGCTACATACAATAATAACTTCTTTGTTCATGCACATAATACATATTAATCAAGTGTTTGGATGTATTCATTCAAGAGAGTTACATATATGATAATGAAGTACATACTGTACTGTTTACGTGTTGAAGTAACCAATAAAAAGCTGAAATTAACCCCAAACCACATCTTAGTGATTTAAAATATCATTTTGATATTGACACATCTCATGTGTGCATCTCCTAAGGTTATTCTAGTAATGTATGCGCAGATGAGTCAATATCAAAATACTACGTTCAATCCCTTTTTGGCAACCAACAATACATTCATGAATTAATACATCCAGACACTTTATTAATATTTATTACGTGCATGAACAAAGAACAGTTAATAACGTATGTAGCTTTTTAACAAGAAATAGGTTTTAGCACATCAACATTGGATCTACAACAGTCCCAATTAATACCATAGAAATGGGACATGGTCTTCTCCAAGTCCACAAAGCACATGTTGACTGGTTGGGCAAACTCCCATGAACCCTCGAGGATCCTGCCAAGAGTACAGAGCTGGTCCACAGTTCCACGACCGAGACGAAAACCACACTGCTCCTCGTGAATCCGAGGTTCGACTATTTGGCGTAGCCTCCTCTCCAGTACACTTGAATAGACCTTACCGGGAAGGCTGAGGAGCGTGGTCCCACGATAGATGGAACAAACACTCCGGTTACCCTTCTTAATGAGAGGAACCACCACCCCAGTCGGCCAATCCAGACGCACAGCCCCCGATGTCCACACAATGCTGCAGAGTCTTGTCAACCGCGACAGCCCTACAGCATCCAAAGCCTTAAGTAACTCCGGGAGTAACTCTCAACCACCCCTGGGGCCCTGCCACCGAGGAGCTTTTTAACTACCTCGGCAACCTCAGCCCCAGAAAAGGAAGAGTCAACCACAGATTCCCAAGGCACTACTTTCTCATAGGAAGACGTGTAGGTGGGATTGAGGAGGTTGTCGAAGAATTTCCTCCACCGATCCACAACATCCCGAGTCGGGGTCAGCAGCACACCATCCACACTGTATACAGTGTTGACAGTGCACTGCTTCTCCCTCCTGAGGCAACGGATGGTGGTCCAAAATCGCTTCGAAACCATCCGGAAGTAATTTTCATGGCTTCCCTGAACTCCTCCCATGTCCGAGTTTTTGCCTCTGTGACCGCCTAAGCTGCACACCGATCGGTCTGTCAGTAACTGTCTGCTGCCTCAGGAGTTCCACGAGCCAAAAGGATCCGATCGGACTCCTCTCAGCTTGACGGCATCTCTCACCATTCTGGGATTGCCGCCACAACAGGCTCCAACCAATAGAGGCACGGAACATGGTCCACTCGGACTCAAATGTCCAGTGCCTCCCTCGTGACATGTTCAAAGTTCCTCTGGAGGTAGGTATTGAAACTCTCTCTGGCGGGAGACTGTGAGACGTTCCCAGCAGACTGTCACAACGCGCTTGGGCCTTTCAGGTCTGACTGGTGTTCTCCCCCACCATCGGAGCCTACTCACCACCAGGGGGTGACTTTACATGTAGTAATTAGTTGTGGACAAACAAAGCCCCAGCATTGCAGCTTTTACAAGCGTGCGCACTCCCACGGCGGGAATCATTTTTTGTCTGGGGCACCCCTGAAGAAAATTAATGCCCCCCTTAAATATTTTTTCTTCAGCTGTGTCTGCTTAACAGTATCACTTTTGCTTGCTCCGGTGAAGAGCCATTCAGTTGTATTAAAACCTTGACGTTTCTTGTCCATGGAGCTCTCTCATGGAGTGCTTCCCGTGCTATGTCCAATATTTTCTTGGTCAGATGCTCGTTGATATACACCGCAGTTCCTTACCTTATGTTCTATGTGTTGTTATAAGATTCCCCTCACTTCTGTAAAAATGCACTTCATTGAAATAAAGTTTAAAAAACAACTTTGGTCTATTAAGTTTGCACGTGTTTTAATACATAAGCAAACCTCTAGTTAGTCAGGCCCTTGATCACCAGCAGGAATACATCCAGCAAGCTAACATTCAATTCATTCAAACACAAATACATCCCCTTCTGCAAAGATACATTCAAAATGGCTGTGTTATAAAATAAATAACATATCTGTCCACTGAGTAAAGTGGTTACATTATCTTTCTAAATGGGTTGTTTACTTCTCGTCACGACGAATGAATGAAGACAAAAAGACGTTTATTCATACATAAGAGGCTTCTGGATAAGAATATATTGAGATGCCTTTTGTGAATATGCTTTAAATCTATACACAGTGCTTTATTATCACTATAGCAACATTCTGACTCTAGATATTAGGTATGGGCGGTAGTAATGAGCCTTAGATATTATCTGGCATACCCCCGAAAGTCAATAACACCACAGGTAATATAAAGAAGCATTGCTCTGCCTATGTAACGGGAGTATACTCAATAACACATACTGCATCATGCTGAGTGTATGATTATTTGACAGACATTCAGATAGATGTTATATTACCTCACTAGTAATGATTAATAAAGTTCTGTTCCCCTATGGTTTGATTGTCTAGAAACTAAAATTGAAAAAGAGGCACCAGACTAAACCAAAAAGTAGTAAACAAATAAAAACATTTCTCTATATAAATATAATCTCTAGTGACCTTAATGCACACCGATATAAAAACAGAAATTCTGGAACAAATTGTTCAAGTCAACACCTCCCTGCTTTCTAACAGTTGCCACAAGGCAGGAGAAGTCAAAGGAATCTCATGTTGGTACCAGTTTATAAAAGCGCTTTAAAAGAGACAAGGCACTAGTTTCTTCCAGAGTATGCTGCACAATGCAGTCATTCTCTTAATTTTCCCAACCTACTTTCTGAAAGCATCCTGAAAACCACTTGGATCCCTATCAATGCCTGGAAAACTGCAAAGCTGAGATAACTTGCCTTTACCACTAAGTCCACCATCTTTGAATCTCTTTAGTGCTACATGTGAGGTGTATGCACATTTGTTTTCTCTTGTGTCGTTTCATTAGCTGCCTTTGTCCGAATAGGTACTGTCTTCACGCCTTCGAGTCTGCTCACAGAGACATTTACCACCACGGACTCTTTGCTCACTAATGTTTTTGTCTCCTGATTGTCCTTGAGTCTGGTCTTGGAGGCGCTACTTTTTACCACTACGGACTCTTTGCTCGCTACTGTTTCTATCTCCTGGTTGTCCTTGGCTACGGTCTTGGAGGCACTACCTTTTTGCACAGAGTTGGTATTTTCCCCCCGATGTTGATGAGAGTCTTCTCCAATGTTGACAGTGAGGTTTGTGTAGAGTGGCTCCAGCTCTTTGGAAAGGAGCTCATAAGTCAAAGAATTGAGGCCGTCGGAGCGCCAGTTAAGTCTGGTCCTTTTTAGAAGGTCAAATCTAAAATGGTAAATGCAGTTTACGTTTAAAGACTGGTCAGGTTTTATGGTTCAGGGGCAAGTTGCGCGTGCAAATTGTACCTGTGTGGGTTTTGCTCATTGCCTCGGTCTCCTCTGTGCTTGATCATTTTGTAATGGCCGATGGCCACTGGGGGGCGCACAATCTTCATGCCAGACAGACGCACTCTGTATGAACAGTCAAGAAAAAAGAGCAGCACGTTATTGGAAAACCAATCAAAGAGAACAACAACAAACATATAAAGGGGCTACAAATGCTATGGTACCAATATCACAATATGCACTGTACTCTCATAAAAACTCCCCATCTCTACTAAGTCTACCCCAGGGCAGGTGTGGCTACAAATGTAGCTTACCACCACCAGGTGTGAGTGTGGAGTGAATGAATGATGAGTTCTCACTTCTCTGTGAAGCGCTTTGAGACCAGAAAAGCGCTATATAAATCTAATCCATTATTATTATTAAGTCTCTCATTTCGGATTAGTGGACATCCTGTTTTGGATGAAGTTTCCTTTCCACTGTCAAATATGCTTTCTCGTGTGGCAATCTGCTGATTTATGTTTATCAAGCATGGCTCCATATTTCAAAAAATGTAACTCATCGGTCAGTCACGCGCAAAACTGCATGCAAATGATTGAAGTGATGCCCAGGGTTTTGGACTATGGAGCAGGACTGACAATGTCAGCTTTAAAAGTTATCATCACAAACATTTAATGCACGCATGTCTTGTTACTTAGTAGAGCAGGGGTGGGCAATTAATTTTTACCGGGGGCCGCATAAGCAACCCGAGCACTGCTGGAGGGACATAAAGACAATATGTCAATTAAATTTTGCTCAATATTATTTTTTATATACCGTAAGATAAATAATATAATAATAATTATAATAATAATAATTAATAATAAAAATAATGATTTCATTTAACCTAACTTAACTTTATACAAAAGCAGATTGCTTTTGATGGTTTTATTTTTAACACTGTCTTACACAACACTTCCTGATGTATAATACAATGCAAAAATGTCCATTTCTGCACAGGGTTAATTTCTGTCACTTTATCCTGCATTATCCAACATTTTTCCCCGTCAGATTTGGACAACCATCTGTTGTTAAAAATAGTTTTTAATCATATTTATTTTATATTGTTTTTTATATTGGTTTTATATGTAATTATTCTTTGTTTTTATTCAGTCATTGGTGGAGCTAAGGATAATATTTGAATATTGTTTTTAATATTGTTGTGCAGCACTTTTGAAACATTTTGTTGTTTAAATGTGCTATATAAATAAAGTGGATTGGATTGGATTGTCACACCTGCCAGCTTGTCCCATTTCAGTCCTAACATGTCCAAACACGCATTTACCTATGTGAACAAGTCATTACCTGTGGTTGTCTCTTTAATTGACTGCATGGCTGCCAGCTCCTCTGTGATTTGAAAGTCTGTAGTTATCTCACGTAAGAAGATGAGCAGCTGGGCGGTGTCACGTACATTTCAGCTCTCATCCAAAGCCAGCGAAAAACAGCCCATGTCTCCGGCCATATCAGCGCAACAGAGTCCAATAAGCACTCCTTAATAAACTCTCCGTCAGAAAACGCCTTACTTTTTCTGGCGATTTTGTGAGAAATGACAAAACTTGTCCTGACGGCTGCATCTCTGGGGGTGTGAAATTTGGCAAAAAGTCCTTGCAGTTTGCAGTTTTACCATCAACGCATCAGCCTCCCTTGCGCGCGCTTCATCAGACCGATTCCGGTATTTTTCCTTGTGCTTCGTCGTGTAGTGGCGATTCAAATTATATTCTTTAAACACAGCAACCTGTGTACCACAAATTAAGCACACGGCTTTACCTTTAATTTCTGTAAAGAAATACTTGGCGGTCCATGTCTTGTTGGAAACACGCCATTCGTCATTAACTTTTCTCTTTTTAGCGTCTCATCACTTGTCGCTGTGCACCTTCACTCACAGGTTACACCCGGACATACGCCCATAAATAACACTTTTCAAAATAAAAGCAGCACAGTTGTATTGCGCACACGACATAGATGTTTTTTAAACTTTATTTTGTAATTTGTGATTGCCGCTGTTCACATTCACTCACAATCACACACGCGCATACGTCCACACGGGAGTAATACAAATAACGCTTTTCAAAACAAAAGCAGCACAGTTGTATTGCACACTCGACATAGATACTTTTTTAAATTTATTTTGTAATTTATGATTGGCCTCACGCGGGCCGGACAGGGACGCACAAAGGGCCAGATGTGGCCTGCGGGCCGCAGAATGCCCAGGTCTGTAGTAGAGTGTCGCTGCAAAAGCAAGTCACAATATTTAAAATAAATATATTATTGCAATGTTGGATATGGACAGTGTTCTGAAATTTGACTTATAAAAACTTGTTACTTTACCAAAAAAGTAATTGAATTACTTTACCAAAAAAGTAATTGAATTACTAACGGAATTACATTACTTAATAAATGGAATTAATTACTAGGGAAATTAAATTATACATTTTGTCACGGCGCGGACTCGAACCCGCTTTTCTCCAGCAGCTGAGTCTTCCAATTCCTCCTCTGGCTGCGTGCCCAGACAAGCCCCTGCTTGCGCTGGGCGCAGCACGCCCACGCAGCAACAAAGCTGCAAACAATTGCGAATCAGCACACCTGGACCTGACGAGAGGGAGCGGCATAAAAGCCAGCGGACCCAAAAGACCTTTGCCAGAACGTAGCCAATCTTTCACAGTAAGCATCACGTCTGGCACCACTCCCTCGTTCCTTGCTCGCCGATACGCGAACTGTATCGCACTGACGCCTCCTCTGTGCCCTGTGAGCAACGTTCCCTCTAAGGTGCGCGCCTGCGCAATTGCGCAGTGCTCAAGCGTCCTCCGCGCACACCGTGCGCCGCACAGCCAATATATGCCGCGCACCAAATCAAACCCATCTGAATTCTAAACAAAATAAACACATTTATTCTGTGTAATTTTGAAATGCAACTTTGAGTGACAGTGACAACAAGCGGCCCTAACGGTGTTCGTCAACAACATGCATTGCGCCGCTTCCTAATAAACACAGTTTGGCGCGCAGGCGTCAGTGCGATACAGTTCATGAGCGGTCACGTGACCAGAACAGCTCATGAGCGGTCACGTGACCAAAACAGCTCGTGTTCGGTCACGTGACTTTCTAAAAGCGATACGCGCACCGACACAGGGTATCGCTCTATGAGCTCGACACATGCGCTGATGCATCGGTGTTGCCGGACCCATCACTAGTGTCTTCCACAGTGTCTTCCCTGCTGCCTGTGATCGTGTCCTGCCTCACAACCTCCACCTGGATCTCTGCTTGCTTCCCTCGACCCTTGACCTCTGCTTGGACTCGGAAATCGTTGCCTCTCTCCAGCCCCGGACTGCTTGCCTCCCTGCTGACTACCTCTTCGCCTTGCCTCTTGGATTCCACGAAAGATTCAAACAACACGCACCAACAACAACCCCTGGTAAAACTTACATTGTTCATTCTACACATCGTCCGCACTCATTCACTTGTGGTAGCATACACACCCCACACACTCATCAAGGTTTTCAATAAACCTAGTAAACCGCAGTCCTGCCTTGGTGTCGCCTCCTTCCCTTTGCCCGGTACACAACACATTTCTTAAAAAAACAGACTTTAATTACCTGGCAAATGCATTTGAGAGATGCTTCATATAATACCACAGTGTGCAGAGTCCGTGCTTTTAAAAGGCGGGGCCTGTAATGTCTTCAAGGGTTTCAACGGAGCTATGTTTTTTAGCTGTAACAATTAGCAGCGCACTTTGACGCCAGCTCTTTTGAATATTTTCACCGGATTGTGTTACCTCTGATTAATAAATAGATCGAATGTGCTTCGATGGCTGTCATGTCTTCTTGTCAACAAACGGGGTATATTTTGGATGGCAAGTTCTGTCACTTCAATCATTGATTTGTTGTTCAATGTTCCCATAGTGTACGTGTGCGTATGTTGTTGTCTGTTGTGTCACAGTGGGATGGTACCTCTTCCTATTTGATATCAAGTTCCTTCTAGTGCGGTGCTGCTTGTTGCTTTCACTAGTAAAAAGATATTTCCTGCAATGAACTTGCTGCACTTATGACGCTGTCTTGTTGTTGACATAAAACCACATCGAAAGTAGCGTCCCACGTCACATGAAGCTACGGCTAACGACATTGTAACGGACCTAAAAGTAATAATTAGATTACTCGTTACTAGTAAAAGTCATCGCCGTTATGTAATATCCAATGTTACAAACATTGGATATGGATACTTGTGTTAAACAATGCCAAAGCGTCTGAACATCAGGTTCATGCATTTAGCATGAGCTTGCGTCAAGTTCCTTCAGGCTATGAGGAAATACAAAAACAAGGTAGGATAAAGTAATTAAATGTATTTCTATATTATTTAATTTAATTCAATAATAAAGTATTATTTATAATAACACCGACATGTGACGTGCAGTGACATAAATGCTGCAAAATGCAGCTGCATTTTATTCAGGTGTAAATTGATCAGAGTGTGTGTACCTAATGTTGTGAGTGGGTAAATCTTTATACAATGTTTATTTTCGACCGTGTTTGAAAAAAAAAAAATAGTGACGACGAATTCAAGATATTCAGATACTGGCAGGACGGTAGAGCTCGTGTTTGTGCCCCACAGCCTGGGTTCGATTCCAGAGCTTGGGGTCTTTCTGTGTGGAGTTTGCATGTTCCTCGCGTGACTGCCTGGGTTTTCTCTGCTTTCCTCCCACCTCCAAAGACGTGCACTTGTTGATAGGTACACATATTTGCCCCCCGCTACTCCAAGAGGGACAAGCAGTAGAAAATGGATGGTTGGATGGATGGATAAATTCTGATTATTTTGGAGAAGGAGGGGCATGGTTTCATTTACATTCTGGAAAACCGCCTCCAGAAACAACAGACCCAAAAAACGGGTTATAAAAGTGACTGTGGACCAAAATTTACACCAAAGCATTTCCAATACATATTAACACACAAGGAAGTGTGTTAAATGTACCGTAATTTCCGGACTATAAGCCGCTACTTTTTCCCCTCGTTCTGGTCCCTGCGGCTTATACAACGGTGCGGCTTATTTACGGCCTGTTCTTCTCCGACACCGACGAAGAGGATTTCGGTGGTTTTAGTACGCAGGAGGAAGACGATGACACAATGATTAAAGACTGACTTTTCATATACCGGTAGGCTGGTTATTTTGATAACGTACAGGCGAGCACTTTGTATTACTTTGCACCGTTGTATTATTTGTACTCTGCACGAATGCTGTTCGCCATGTCAAAGATGTGAAAGTTTGATTGAATGATTGAAAGATTTATTATTAATAAATGGGACGCTTTGCGTTCCCAAACAGTCATCTCTGTCCCGACAATCCCCTCCGTGGTAGCAGGAACCCCTATATACTACGGTAATTACACATCAAAACCCTGCGGCTTATAGTCTGGTGCGGCTTATATATGGAGCAATCTGTATTTTCCCCTAAATTTAGCTGGTGCGGCTTATAGTCAGGTGCGGTTTATAGTCCGGAAATTACGGTACATTGAAATCGTCATCGGTCCTCTTAAAGGCAGTTTATTTTTTCGGTAGCTTTTGGTGTGAATTGTGGGGTTTTTTCACAACCTCCCAACTTGGTAGTTTAAAACGGTTCTTTGTCAGGGATCATTTGTGTCGTTATGCAGATAATGTCCACTTCTGCTCTCTACTGAGTGCCTTGAGTTTTATAACGTGACCTTGGGCTGGCTGACTCTTGGCTGCACTCGCCTGCCCACCAGGAGAGATGTGACATTTGCGAACGAATGGAGTCTTTTGAAAGTCTCGTTTAAGGTAACGATGAGAATTGATTCGCAGTTGCCAGCCATTCATTTGGGAGCCGTTGTTTACGCACACCGATACAATGTCACCCGACTGGCAACTAGACTAGAAAATGAGTTGAAGTCAAAGGAAACGTAACAGCATTTGGATTCACTTTTTTTATTAATCTTATTTGTATTTGTTTATTTATTCATTTATTTATTTATACATTTGTTGTATTCACTTTTCTAGTAATTGTTTTGAAGTAGTTCAATCATGAAGGGTAGTTCTACTTTGTATTCACATTTTTATCATGTCCTAGTTTTTATTCTATTTTTTTTCATACTTTTTGTTGGCATTTTATTCTTAGTTATTATTTTTGTATTTTTTCGGTATTGTCATAATGTTCTTGTTTTTTTAGGAAGGAAAAATTCAAAATAGTGATGTTACTGTCAAAGCATGGTGACATGATGCAATCTTTATGGAATGTTTACATTGAAAACATGACAAAAATACAATTATAACCAATATTTCAGAATAATTCCCACCAACACAGTAATATTTGTATAAATGTAAATTATTCTGATCTACAGCTTATCTTATAACTGCTTCCAGTGTGTGTGTCCTTGGTAAAAAAAATTAAAAAAAACAGAACTATAACAACTTAACCAGTCATTTGAACGGCTCTTTGAAAGGAACAGCTCCTAAAGATCCAGCTCACTTTAAATAGCCATAAATCCCATCTCTACTCACCACTTCATGTTTGGATGTGATGCATTCAGTGTGGAAGGCACAGAGAGCAGGGCGAGGGAAAAAAAATGATGCAACATTCAGCTCAGCCCATGCATACATACTTACTGAGCCCACTCCAAAAGACACATGGCAATACCAGAGCAATAGGAGGTGATGTGATGATGAGAGAAGAATAAGAGTGACAAAAAAATCATGCAGTAGTGAAAGTACAAACAGAAACATATGATGAATAAAAATATGAATGAATCAATAAATGTGTGAACAAATGAATATGATTCAAATGAGCTCATTCAAAGTTGTTACCTTGCAGCGATATCATCGTCCTCTCCCCCCCAACCCCAGTACTGGTTAGGGAAGCCATTCATTTTCATATACTGGTCTGGGGTCACTGCAGACACCCCACCAAAATATTGTGGGTAGGGAAGCCTAGAAAGGTCACATTGTCAACATATGTTAATTATAACATATCAAGACAGTATCACACATACATAAACAATTCTGTTTTTATTGTGAGTTCAAAAAAGGTATATGTTGCCGTTGAACCCGGTAATTAAACCTATGTGGTACATTTTTTTAAGTGCATAATTAAGTTCTACTGTACTACTATTTAGTTAGTGTAACCCTAACTTACTTATTAAACTTAACGCCAAGCAAATGTAAATAGCACAGTCATCTTGGTGGAAAATAGTTAACTATTTGACAAGATATTAGGGTTGTCTCCAACTAAAGATTGTCATAGTTTAATCTGATTTGTTAGATTTTGCCCATAGTTTAATCTATGGCGCTGTTTTTTAAGACAAATAAACAGAGTTTGATGACCGTAGTGTATTCTGAGTGCGACAAGACATCAAAGTTGACTAAATAGAAGACGTAAAAGTCGCAACAAATTTTCTGTATCTGAACATTTTTGCAAGTGTAACGGAGGCCAGTCAACCTCAAGAATAGTTCTGGCGACCCGAGAGATTGCCTTTGCTTTTAGCTCAGTAAAAAACAGCCGAGAGTGAGAGAGAGAGTACACAATCGCTACATAAAGCTGAGCTGTCTGTAATTATAAGCTATGAGTACCAATCATTGCATTCCACCGTCAAAATTGGGCGGCCGCAGTTTTTACCCAGATAAGCTTGTCCGTTAAGGTGGCTGTGCTGAAGGATCATTACCTTTACCAGCAAAAAGCGCTACAACTCCGCGTGAGGCGGCGTGGGTACTCGATTTCCGGTGAATGACACAGAGGGCTTTGTGTCTGACTGTGACGCGTCCCGACGAGCCTGATCCCCCATGTAGAAACACCTTACAAACACTATAGGCAAAATATTATTGTGGGCATGCAAATAGTCTTTATAGAAAGAGAAGTGGGAGGCTCAAACACACGGCCAGCTGTTTTAAACATCTGATGTCATACCAGCCGTCAGCGACTGGAAGCAGTGACCGCTTTCTAGTGACAGCCAAAATTGTAAGCAGATAGAATGATCTTGTACTCTCTGAAAACTATTTGTCTGCACACAAGAGTCTTTTACTAACTATGAACGCAATCGTCCATCCTCCAATACAACCTGCTGTACGTGGGGGCTTCAGCATGTTCCTTAACTCCCTCCCACGGAGAGAGAAGGAGGGTTACATGTCAGATGATTGGTGAGAAGAGGGGTTGATAGTCGAATTAGACTCCTCTGAATCGAATTGTAGAATAATTGACTATTTAAAGACTCTTCTTACTGAATACGCTGCTTAACTTTTTGTTTCCAACTAAAGAAGTTCAGTGTGAAGAAAAAGTCGCGCACACACACATGCACACACACTAGTGGGTCACGACCTGTATCTGAACTTGTCCATGGCCACAGACAGGTGTGTGGGAAACTGCTTGTGGCAGGTGTAGGTGTTGTGGTCGTTCTCGGGCAGCAGGTCAACATCATGGAGGAAGATACAGCTCCAGTCTTCATCTCGGAGGGCTTCCCTCACCCCGACATTCAGCAGCTTGGCTCGGTTGAAAGTGCTGTTCCCCCACTGCAATGTACAAAGTATTTTCAAAAAGAGGAAGAAAGTAAACATACTCAATGAGTAACAAGTGGACTCAAGTAGTCTTGGGAATTCTGTAGCTTTAGAACCACCAGACCCGTTACTACAACCCTTTAACATGTTTACACCAGAGCATCATTTTATTGAAGTCTGTAAATGATGTGTTAATAAACTGCTGTGATGAACCTCCAGACCTGCTGCACTATGTAGATGCTGTAGTGGATCTGTTGCCTTTGCAAAAAAGGATGAAGGTGGTAGAGGAGGGCACGGAGGTGAGTCTGCCGGTTCCGGTATGGTACCACAATGGCAGTGTGGTGTCGAGGTTCACAGTCGGGTGGACCGTAGCGTCCGCCTGGCAGCACTAATGGGTTCTTCTGTCTGATCTCCTCTAGCGTCAGAGGCGAGGAAAAATGTACGGAGACAGGCCCGACTGTTGGAAGAGAAGAGGTCTTAGTAATATTTTCATCCAGTTGAACCTTCACACCGAAATTCCTATATTCATTCCCTCACCCAGCAGAGGAGAGATAACTTGACAATCTGGTAGCGGCGGTCCCGTTGCAGGGGGTCCAGTGCCAGAGTTCAGAGGCTGGGGAGGTGGTGCTCTCAGATAACTGAGGTTGGTGTAGACGTCGTGGGGACGTGAGTAATCAAACTCAGACTCTGTGGTGTGAACTAGCACGGATACCAAGCCTTTGAAGCCCCCGAGGGAGAAGTAGAGCACAAAGGCAAACTGGAAGCCCACCAGCAAAGCCAATGTGCACGGTGAGTCCAGAGAGCGCCCCCAACATGCCATAATAAATAAATTCAAATGGCGAGAAAGTGAGCGTCCGAACAGGGGAAACGGGATGGGAGCAGTCATGGGGTGGAGCAAGATGGAGGGGGTGGCAGGAAATTAACAAGAATAGGAAGAAGAAGGGAGGGAGGGGCAGCACAAGGTGAAAACTCAGGTGAGCACAAGGTAGATGATCATCATCAGGAACAGTTGGTCGTCATGGTGAAACTCAGTCTGCACTGCCATCACCTGTGATCACAGCAAAGACAAAGAAGACATTGACAAGACACGTTCAATAAACACACTCAGCAAAGATTAGCCAAATATTAATGTGGATACATTGTCAAGTTATTTTGTAATTTTTGAATTGGGTTTATTATGATAAACCATACTTTTATTATAATTATTTTAAGTATAGATTATTTTTATGTCTATGAGGCAAAAGATTAGGGACACTTAAGGAAGCAGGTCTGCACCTGGGTTTTAACGTAATCAAAGAACCCAAAAAAACAAAGCAAATCAAAACACAGAATATCAATAAACAAAGCCGGATCTCGAAAAATGACAGAACGAAAGGGATAAAAACGATAAAAACAAGGACTGGACATTATTCAGGCTGATATATTATTATGATTATTATGATATATTATTCAGGCTGGATAATCCCTGCACACATAGCAATTCTCTTAGAATAAAACACAACTCACATAATGTTTTTTCTTTTGTGACCGTGTCAGAGGCAGTCACACATTGTACTGAGGTGGCTAACTATGATGCGTTCAGTTTATCGCAGCATCAAGCAAACAATCTGCAAATTCCCATCGTATCAATTCCTAGATTTGGTCGAAACTATTTAAAGTGCACTACGCATAATAAACGCAACATTATTAATATTGCTACTTCGGATAATTTCAACAAACAATCCTCAAAACAGCCCACTACCTATAATATGGGCTTTTTAAACATAAGATCATTATCTTCCAAAACGTTATTAGTTAATGAGGTCATTGGAGACAACAAACTTGACGTCGTTGGTCTCGCCGAGACCTGGCTCAAACCAGACAATTTTTTTGCGCTAAATGAGGCATCTCCTCCTAACTATACCAATGCACATGTTGCCCGTCCTCTTAAAAGGGGAGGGGGTGTCGCACTAATATACAATGAAAACTTTAATTTTACACCTAACCTAAATAATAAATATAACTCGTTTGAGCTCACTTTGAGGTTTGTCACACCGCTACCTCTCGACCTGGCTGTTATCTACCGCCCCCCTGGGCCCTATTCAGACTTCATCAGTGAATTCTCAGAGTTTGTTGTTGATCTAGTGACGCACGCCGACAATATAATCATAATGGGGGACTTTAATATCCATATGAATACCCCATCGGACCCTCCATGCGTGGCGTTCCAGACTATAATTGATAGCTGTGGTCTTACACAAATAATAAATGAACCCACGCATCGCAACGGTAATACGATAGATCTAGTGCTTGTCAGGGGTGTCACCACCTCTAAAGTTACGATACTCCCGTACACTAAAGTAATGTCCGATCATTACCTTATAAAATTCGAAGTTCTGACTCATTGTCAACAAACTAATAATAATAATAATAACTACTATAGCAGCCGCAACATTAATGCTGCCACAACGACGACTCTTACTGACCTACTGCCTTCGGTAATGGCACCATTCCCAAATTATGTGGGCTCTATTGATAACCTCACTAACAAATTTAACGACGCCCTGCGCAACACCATAGATAGTGTAGCACCGCTAAAGCTAAAAAGGGCCCCTAAAAGGCGTACCCCATGGTTTACAGAAGAAACTAAAGCACAGAAATTATCATGTAGAAAGCTGGAACGCAAATGGCGTGCGACTAAACTTAAAGTTTTCCATCAAGCATTGAGTGATAGTTTAATAACTTATAAACGCATGCTTACCTCAGCTAAAGCTAAATATTACTCAAATCTCATCCACCTCAACAAAAATGATCCTACATTTTTGTTTAGTACAGTAGCATCGCTAACCCAACAAGGGACTCCTCCAAGTAGCTCCACCCACTCAGCAGATGACTTTATGAATTTCTTTAATAAGAAAATTGAAGTCATTAGAAAAGAGATTAAAGACAATGCATCTCAGCTACAACTGGGTTCTATTAACACAGATACGATTGTATATACGACGGACACTGCCCTCCAAAATAGTTTCTCTCTCTTTGATGAAATAACATTGGAGGAATTGTTAAAATGTGTAAATGGGACAAAACAAACAACATGTTTACTTGACCCAATTCCTGGGAAACTTATCAAGGAGCTTTTTGTATTATTAGGTCCATCAGTGTTAAATATTATAAACTTATCACTTTCCTCTGGCACTGTTCCCCTAGCATTCAAAAAAGCGGTTATTCATCCTCTCCTCAAAAGACCTAACCTCGATCCTGATCTCTTGGTAAACTACCGGCCGGTGTCCCACCTTCCGTTTATCTCGAAAATCCTCGAAAAAATTGTTGCACAGCAGCTAAATGAACACTTAGTGTCTAACAATCTCTGTAAACATTTTCAATCTGGTTTCAGGGCAAATCACTCTACGGAGACAGCCCTCGCAAAAATGACTAAAGATCTATTGCTAACGATGGATTCTGATGCGTCATCTATGTTGCTGCTTCTTGATCTTAGCGCCGCTTTCGATACTGTTGATCATAATATTTTATTAGAGCGTATCAAAACGCGTATTGGGATGTCAGACTTAGCCTTGTCTTGGTTTAACTCTTATCTTACTGACAGGATGCAGTGCGTCTCCCATAACAATGTGACCTCGGACTATGTTAAGGTAACGTGCGGAGTTCCCCAGGGTTCGGTTCTTGGCCCTGCACTCTTTAGTATTTACATGCTGCCGCTAGGTGACATCATACGCAAATACGGTGTTAGCTTTCACTGTTATGCTGATGACACTCAACTCTACATGCCCCTAAAGCTGACCAACACGCCGGATTGTAGTCACCTGGAGGCGTGTCTTAATGAAATTAAACAATGGATGTCCGCTAACTTTTTGCAACTCAACGCTAAGAAAACGGAAATGCTGATTATCGGTCCTGCTCAACACCGACATCTATTTAATAATACCACCTTAACATTTGACAACCAAACAATTAAACAAGGCGACTCAGTAAAGAATCTGGGTATTATATTCGACCCAACTCTCTCGTTTGAGTCACACATTAAGAGTGTTACTAAAACGGCCTTCTTTCATCTCCATAATATCGCTAAAATGTGTTCCATTTTGTCCACAAGCGATGCTGAGATCATTATCCATGCGTTCGTTACATCTCGTCTCGATTACTGTAACGTTTTATTTTCGGGTCTCCCTATGTCTAGCATTAAAAGATTACAGTTGGTACAAAATGCGGCTGCTAGACTTTTGACAAAAACAAGAAAGTTTGATCATATTACGCCTATACTGGCTCACTTGCACTGGCTTCCTGTGCACCTAAGATGCGACTTTAAGGTTTTACTACTTACGTATAAAATACTACACGGTCAAGCTCCTGCCTATCTTGCCGATTGTATTGTACCATATGTCCCGGCAAGAAATCTGCGTTAAAAGAACTCCGGCTTATTAGTGATTCCCAGAGCCCAAAAAAAGTATGCGGGCTGTAGAGCGTTTTCTATTCGGGCTCCAATACTATGGAATGCCCTCCCGGTAAAAGTTAGAGATGCTACCTCAGTAGAAGCATTTAAGTCTCATCTTAGAACTCATTTGTATACTCTAGCCTTTAAATAGACTCCCTTTTTAGACCAGTTGATCTGCCGTTTCTTTTCTTTTCTTTTCTACTCTGCTCCCAACCCGGGGTGGACCGCTAGCCTGTGCATCGGATGGGGACATCTCTACGCTGCTGACCCATCTCCGCTCGGGATGGTTCCTGCTGGCCCCACTATGGACTGGACTCTCGCTGATGTGTTGGACTTTCACAATATTATGTCAGACCCACTCGACATCCATTGCTTTCGGTCTCCCCTGGAGGGGAGGGGGGCTACCCACATATGCGGTCCTCTCCAAGGTTTCTCATAGTCATTCACATCGACGTCCCACTTGGGTGAGTTTTTCCTTGCCCGTATGTGGGCTCTGTACCGAGGATGTCGTTGTGGCTTGTGCAGCTCTTTGAGACACTTGTGATTTAGGGCTATATAAATAAACATTGATTGATTGATTGATTTATTGATTATTCAGGGCCTTTTTGTTGGAAGATTCAAAAGAGTGGACTGGAGGACTGGAGTTTAAAGTAGTCTGGCTTATCTTCGAAAATATTATGTTTAATAATTGTATTGTTATCCTTATTCAACTGTATACATCACCATCTTGTGGTTAATCATATACATTGCTGCTTCTACATAATGACATTCATGAGCTGCATTTCCCAGTGTCGACAGGACTCCGGCAACCCCAGAATAGGACGCTACCACCACCATGCTTTGACTGTAGAACATTTTAATCAATTTACATAAAACTTTCAATGAAAGCTTAAAACAGTTTGGCAAGAATTGAATAGCAACAACAGGAGTCCTGCCATGAAAAGATTTGATAAAAAGAGGTTCTGAGGGACAAGCGGTAGAAAATTGATGGATGGATGGGTTCCGCCAAGAACATAGGTTAAACATGTCCTGAGTCTATGGTAGTACATTGTGTATAAGTTATGGTCAAGAAGGTCAGAAGTCGCCAATTTCTGTTATCCAACCCTGCACAAAAATTGTCGTCATCGGCACTGCCGCTTTCTCGGCGAACCTTCACTTCCCATGTTTCTTTATCCTGGGTTGTGGAGAAAGTGATGCCAATGCTTCCCGCAGTGTTTGCGAGTGGAGCAGCCACATGCTGCCAAACAGGGCAATAAAACTCTCCAATTAAAATACATGTCCAATGAGGAAGTGCAGTGCACGCATAGCGCCAGCTCTGGCCAGCTCAATGTTGGTAGCCAACATGGCGCCCTAAAATCATGTGAGGGCTTTTGACCAATCATTTAGGAGATGGTCTGAAAACTGAGTTGTCCATACTCTCTGTGCACAGCTCTGGGCTGTCTTCCCTCGATCTGAGTTTTCAAAAGGTGCTGGCACACCAAATGTAAATAATAAATGGGTTATACTTGTATAGCGCTTTTCTACCTTCAAGGTACTCAAAGCGCTTTGACAGTATTTCCACATTCACCCATTCACACACACATTCACACACTGATGGCGGGAGCTGCCATGCAAGGCGCTAAGCAGCAGCCATCAGGAGCAAGGGTGAAGTGTCTTTCCCAAGGACACAACGGACGTGACTAGGATGGTAGAAGGTGGGGATTGAACCCCAGTAACCAGCAACACTCCGATTGCTGGCACAGCCACTCTACCAACTTCGCCACGCCGTCATGTAGTTGTTACCTTCCTTGGCACAAACAAAAAATACAACATTTTCCACCACTCCTTCATTAGTTTGTTTCAACTTTTTGTAGGTATGTGGCAAGGGCATAGAAAGAGCTTATTTATTTTCAATGAAGATCCTGATAAAGGTGCACAAAAAAATCAAAGATTTAATATTAACCCGTCACTCTTTCCGTCACTGTTGAGCAGAGGTGTGGACTCGAGTCACATGACTTGGACTCGAGTCAGACTCGAGTCATGAATTTGATGACTTTAGACTCGACTTGACAAAATGTAAAGAGACTTGCAACTCGACTTAGACTTTAACATCAATGACTTGTGACTTCACTTGGACTTGAGGCTTTTGACTTGACATGACTTGCTACTTTCCCCAAAACCCAAAGATTAAAAAGTTATTTGGGAGCGCTCCGTATCTTTCATTTTCTACGTCTGTGTCTATAAGCGTGTGTGCTGCTTGTCAGCTGGTGTGCTGTCAGTACAATAGCCAATCAAATTAGATCTACGTTGTTTTCATCCCACAGCTCTCATCCAATCAAATTGCAGGACAACCACCGAACATGAGTTGTAAAACAACGCGGCAGTGAGAAACAATAATGCCAAAGTTGGTTTCGTTCGGGTATAAAAACTACGACTTGGTCAACAAAAAACGAATTGCCGTATGCAAATCACGCAGTTCGAATATTACAGACGGAGACGCAACAACTTCCAACTTCGTTCGACATTTGAAGTTCCACAAAGAAGGGTAAGTTTTGAATGTAAGTTTATTGGCTAAGTAACATGACTTTTATTTGCTGTGTAGTTAAATCAGTGAGGCTGTAAACTCACTGCTAACGTTATAACCATAGACATCTTATAAGGGTACGCAGCATTGAGCGCTACTGCCTACTGGCGCAGACGAGACGCGGGGCCGCCATCTTGGAGTGGTGATCCGCTCCACTCAGTGCAATTCATTTGGCAGGAGCAATGAACTGTCAGCGAATTTAATTCATCTTACCTCACTGAATACCACTGATTTTCACGCGCTTTTTTTGTCAAACATGTAGCTATGATAACGGACACATACTTTGGCGTTTTTATTATTCATAGTTTGCTTAACAGTAATATAATATTCTTATATGCTATAAATGGCCAGACGTCCGAGATCAAAACTGGGAATATAATCCCACAGAAGGGGGAAAAAAACGGTCAGCTATTTTTAAATTGAAGAAACAATATGATTAGGTTATATATACATGCGTATATCCTACATAAACAATGTATGAATACATTAGATATCTATATATCTTAGGGACCTATAGACTGCAGCAGCAGAGAGTTTATTCTGTCTTGACACTTTGTATTGATATTTTCTATAACATTCTTCCCTTAAATGATAATGTTTACAGTGATTGTTTTATATGTATTTTTTATGTATGTCGCTTTGAATAAAAGCGTCTGCCAAATACTTAAACATAAACATATATAAACACCTGAAAGTCTTTATATCAGCTAAAACCACCAATCTGTTTCACTGGATTCAGAATAAAACCAAATGCTGTCTTACCCAACAATGTTAGTATTTGAATATTGTTACTTGAAGACTTATTCCTGGTTACAATTATACTGTTAAGAAAGTATTGTCTTATATTTTGCCTAAAATGAGAATGCATCATAATCAGTGGCGGCTGGTGAATTTTGTTTTAGGTGGGGCTGAAAGTTTGTAAACCAAACCCCTGTAGGGGGGTCATCTCCCCCGGAAGATTTCTTTGTGATTTTCACATACAAATATTGAAGATCTTTGCTCCTTCTCAACTCTGTGGTTATATTATTTTCATAAAATACAACCAATAGTATGTTAATGTTTGTTTTTGCAAATGTGTTTATTCTGTAAAGGAGTGAGTTAAATGTTTAAAATTGTTTAAACTATTAAAATGACTGGTTAATAGTGCTATTATGAATTGCAATGTCAGCACTATTTTTTTCCCTGCAATTTCAAATGCACTTGTTTTAATAAATAAATACAGCGTTTTAAAAGCATACACAATCTGTGTAAAAATATTAGTCTGTGGTTAAAAGGACTTGAAAAGACTCGAAACTCAAAATGCAGGACTTGGGACTTGACTTGAGACTTTCTAGTCTTGACTTTGGACTTGACTCGGGACTTGCCTGTCTTGACTCGGGACTTGACTCGAGACTTGAGGGCAAAGACTTGAGACTTACTTGTGACTTGCAAAGCAATGACTTGGTCCCACCTCTGCTGTTGAGTATATCAATGTGATACAATCTGTATATTCATAACGCAGAAACTGGTAATATTTTGTCTGTTTGCCCTTGGTGAATGCCTGCACTCTTTTGAGGGCTATTTAAAGTACATTATGGAATAAAGAAATACGACATCTTTCTCACTATAGTCGAGCTAAAATCGTTCCAGAAATCACCATTAATGCTTTTTCTGGATTTGTTCACTGCAAACTTTCTCATTGACTTCCTGTCAATGAGAAAGGACGCAAAAGAGAAAGGCTCCGCTCTTGCTACCGGAGTTTTTTGTTAAATCTGAAGATTTTGACCACTGATTTGCGATCACAGCCACAGGAGAGTACCCTGGCATCTTCAATCTGATTTTGGTCAGTTGAGAGGCACTGATACGCTGAAAGAAGGCGAGTTGGGAGAGCCGTTAGACTCAAGCCAAAGGCGCCTTGCCGCAGTTCAAAGCGGTTGCCTAGCAACCAAAAGCTACGGCGAGTTTACAGCTGTTTTAAAGTGATCCCGACGTCGCAGAGTGATATAAGTTGACAGGCTGACACCTCAAATTCATCTCTTAACGGCGCAAGATATGAAATTGTTGGAAAAAACAAGTTAAAGTGCCGCAAGTCGCTAAAGAAGCAACTGCCGTTAAGACACAAGCAAGAGACATTGACGTCAGTGACTGCCGCGATGCGAAAAGGTAAAGGAAAGATTGAAATCCCGAAACCTTCGGGGTCAGCTGTTACAGAACACAACTGGGAACAAGATTTGAGGTTGGACACAGGACATGATGGGAATCAAGAAGTGATACTACAAATACTTGAAGAAATGAAAGAAGAAATGAAAGAAATTTAAAAAGAAATGAAAGAAATGAAAGAAATGAAAGAAGAAATTAAAGAAATGAAAAAAGAAATGAAAGAAATGAAAGAAGAAATTAAAGAAATGAAAAAAGAAATGAAAGAAATGAAAGAAGAAATGAAAGAATTGAAAGAATATCTGAAAAAAGTAACAACAGAACACCAACAAGATGTGAAAAGTCTGCAGGAAAATATAGAAAATCTGCAATCTCAGAACAACAGAAGAAATAATGAAGCCACTGAAATGGGCAAACGAATGAAGACCCTTCAAGAAGACAACAACATGTTGAGGAATATCATAGATGAAATGGATCAGGACAAACGAATGAATGATATCATTGTGACTGGGCACCGAATTAAACCAAGATCCTATGCGAAAGCTGTGAATAATGAAGGTGAACCAGATGAAATGGATATGATCTCAGCAGAACAGCAAGTGGTCAACTTTCTGCAATCAAAGGAAATTGAAATTGACATTAATACCATCGAAACATGCATCCCACTGAACGGAAGAAACAACAACGCCACTCCAGTCGTGCTCGTGAAACTCGTAAACAGAAAATCTAAAATGGCATTGCTGAGACAGGGAAAGAAGCTGGAGGGAACAAATGTGTACATGAATGAGCATCTCACAAAACGTAATGCTGGAATCGCCAAGAAAGCATGCGACTTGAGAAGGCAGGGAAAATCCAGGGAACTTGGAGCACCAACTGTAAAATCTACATCAAGCTGAATGGAGGTCCAGAAGCAAGAGTAATTGTTGTCCATGACATCAAGGACCTGGACAATTTTTAAAGTTTACACAGCTACCAAAACAACGATGATAATGGACTTTGACAGAAAACAAATACCCAAATTCAGCATCGACACTACTATGTTCCAAGGGACGACTAAACAAGAGGACCTACATTCAGGATTGCATCCACCTACACTTATTGAGATTATTGAAACAACATCAAAGATTGTTGAACAAGAAAATATGGAACTAAAAAATTTCTGCAACAAAGATTACAAAAACCAGGATTTGGAAAATGATATAGATACAGATACAAATTTTTTCTCCCACATCAGTAATAATTGTTTTTATTATACAGATGATCAATATAATAGCAACATTACATGCGATAACAAATTGTCAATTATTCATTTTAATAGCAGAAGCTTGTATGCAAACTACAACAACATTAAGAACTTTTTGGAACACATCAACGAACCATTCAAAGTGATTGCTGTCACAGAAACATGGATTGATGATAAAAAAGGAATAGATTTTGATCTGGAGGGATATGAACTAAACTACATCAACAGAACCAACAAAAATGGAGGAGGAGTAGCTGTGTACGTGATGAAGAACCTGAACTACAAAGTGGTAAAAAACATGTCATTTGCTATAGATAATATCTTAGAATGTATAACCATTGAAATATGTCAGGAAAAAAGCAAAAACATTTTCATCAGTTGTATATATAGATCACCTAAGTCAAGTATAGAAACATTTGAAGAATGGATCAAGGCTACTTACATGGATAATGGTCAAAGAATAATGTTCTTATGTGGTGACTTTAATATTGACTTATTGAACCCTAACAAGCAAAAGTATATTGATGACTTCATTGATACAATGTACAGCATCAGTTTATATCCAAAAATCACAAAGCCAAGTGGAATCACAGCACACTGTGCCACGCTTATTGATAATATTTTTACCAATGAGTTTGACAATAACACTACAAGTGGTCTACTTATAACCGACGTTAGTGATCATCTGCCAGTTTTTACAATATATGATGGACACTACAAGAAGAACATGGAAGACAAAAGGACATTTCGAAGACTATGCACAGAGAAGAGGATGACTGCTTTCAAAATTGAGCTACAAAAGCAAGATTGGGACAATGTGTACAATGAAAAAGAGGTTGATGAAGCATATGAACATTTCTTAAACAAGTTCATAATACTTTATGACAAACATTGTCCATGGATACAACTTAGTAATAAACAGAGAAAGAATAATCAACCATGGATGACAAAAGGATTAAAAAATGCTTGTAAGAAGAAGAATACACTATATAGAGAATTTATAACACAAAGAACTATAGAGGCAGAAATTAAGTACAAAAAGTATAAAAACAAGTTAACAGACATACTACGATCATGTAGAAAAGAATATTACAGTGAATTATTGGACAGGAACAAAAATAATATGAGAGCAACATGGGGCATCCTCAATAGCATTATTAAAAATGGCACAAAGAGGGACTACCCTCAATACTTTTTAGACGGAAATAAAAACAATGACAACATAAAGGAAGTAGTTGAAAGCTTCAATAATTATTTTGTAAATATTGGACCAAAATTGGAAGAAAGGATTCCAGACCCAGTTCCAATTGAGGACTATAATGATACCATAGAGCAAAATCCCAACTCCATGTTCCTCAGTAATGTGACACAGGAGGAAATAGTTACAATCGTGAACAAATGTAAATCTAAGACTTCAACTGATTGTAATGGAATTGATATGGAAACGATAAAAAAGGTTATAGAAGAGATCTCAGGACCATTAATGTATATTAGTAATCTATCATTTCAAACAGGTACATTCCCAAACAAAATGAAAATAGCTAAAGTTGCACCAATTTATAAGACTGGAGACAAACATCAATTTACAAATTATAGACCTGTTTCTTTACTTCCACAATTTTCTAAAATCATTGAAAAACTGTTTAATAACAGATTAGAGAGTTTCATAAATAAAAATAGAATACTCGAAGAGAACCAATATGTATACAGAGCTAATGTCTCAACTTCAATGGCTTCAATTGAAATTACAGAAGAAATTACCAATGCAATAGACAGTAAAAAATGTGCAGCAGCAGTTTTTATGGATCTAACTAAAGCATTTGACACAATTAATCACAATATTTTAATCAAAAAACTAGAACGATATGGCATCAGAGGGTTAGTCTTAAACTGGATAAGAAGTTATCTAACGAACAGGAAACAATACGTGAAGCTAGGCGAACACACGTCTACAACGCTAAATATATCCTGTGGTGTACCTCAGGGATCAATATTAGGACCTAAATTATTCAATCTCTATATAAATTACATTTGTAAAGTTACAAAAGATTTAAAGTTAGTATTATTTGCGGATGATACAACAGCGTTTTGTTCAGGAGAGAACACACAGGAGATAATACAAATAATAACAGAAGAAATTAACAAATTAAAAAGATGGTTTGACAAAAACAGACTATCGTTGAATCTTAGTAAAACTAAAATAATGCTATTTGGTAATAGTAGAAGAGAAAGTCAAACACAAATACAAATAGACGGAATAGAAATTGAAAGAGTAAATGAAACCAAATTTCTAGGTATAATGATTGATGATAAATTGAACTGGAAATCTCACGTAAAAAATATACAACATAAAGTAGCAAGAAACACGTCAATAATGAATAAAGCAAAACATGTTCTAGACAAAAAATCACTTCATATTCTCTACTGCTCACTAGTGTTACCATATCTGAGCTACTGTGTAGAAATATGGGGAAATAATTACAAAAGTGCACTTCATTCATTAACGGTGTTACAAAAAAGATCAGTTAGAATAATACATAATGTTGGATATAGAGAACATACAAATCCTTTATTTATTGAATCAAAAATACTGAAATTCCACGACATAGTGAATTTGCAAACAGCTAAAATTATGCACAAAGCAAACCCACTACTACCCTGTTACCCAAGAATATACAACAATTCTTCTCAACAAAAGAGGAGAAATGTAATCTTAGAGAAAAATGTAATTTAAAACATTTGTACGCACGTACAACACTTAAGACCTTCAGTATATCAATATGTGGAATTAAATTATGGAATGGATTAAGCAAAGCAATCAAACAATGTACTAATATGATCCACTTCAAGAAACTCTTCAAACTTAAAGTGTTTACAAAGTACAAAGAAGAAGAACCATGACAAACATTCTCAATTTATTTCATCCATCCATTCATTCATTCTTAAAGTAATCTTACTTATCTCATCATATTAAATATGACTTTCTTCACCAATTATTATTATTAAATTCTTACTATTATTTATTTATTTTTATTGTGATTACCTATGGAGTTTATTGTGAATAAATTGAGAACAGGAAGTGAATAAAAAAGTTTCAGCAATTGTTATGTAAATAAAAGGGGTAGGATTAAATAAGCTCTGCTTCTTCCTACTCCTTTTCGAACATGTTGAAAAGAGAAACTGGAAATTGTGATGTATCTTGTTGTATGCTTGCATGTTCGAAATAAACTCAAACTCTAACTCTAACTCTAACTATTTTCCTCTTGCGAAGAATGTATTTCTAGAAATGTCCCTAGTTTTAAAAGCTTCCTTATTATTAGTCTTTGGATTTACATCATAATCTTAAATTTAGCATAAACAATTATATTTTGTCTATTCTAGTTCAAAAATGTTAAAATTAAGAAAATAACTATTGAAATAGGATATTTTGATTTTCCCCACATAGAAAATCTTGTTTAAAGATTCTGCAACATCCCGAGGATGCTTAATTTAAGAATTCCAAGTTGAATAATGCTTCCATCCATCCATCCATTTTCTACCGCTTGTCCCTTTCGGGGTCCCGGAGGGTGCTGGAGCCTATCTCAGCTGCATTCAGGCGGTCGGCGGGGTACACCCTGGACAAGTCGCCACCTCATCGCAGGGCCAACACAGATAGACAGACAACATTCACACACTAGGGCCAATTTAGTGTTGCCAATCAACCTATCCCCAGGTGCATGTCTTTGGAGGTGGGAGGAAGCCGGAGTACCCGGAGGGAACCCACGCAGTCACGGGGAGAACATGCAAACCCCACACAGAAAGATCCCAAGCCCGGGATTGAACTCAGGACCTTTGTATTGTGAGTCACATGCACTAACCCCTGTACCACCGTGCTGCCTTGACTTTACACCATAAACAATTATATTTTGTCTATTCTAGTTCAAAAATGGCCCGGGAACGCCTCGGGATCCTCCGGCAGGAGCTGGACAAAGTGGCTGGGGAGAGGGAAATCTGGGGGTCCCTGCTTAGGCTGCTGCCCCCGTGACCCGACCTCGGATAAGCGGAACAAGATGGATGGATGGATGGATGGACAGTTTAAAAATGTTAAAATTAAGAAAATAACTACAATAATAATCGAAATGGGATAGTCCCCTACATAGAAAATCTTGTTTAAAGATTCTGTAACATCCGTAGGATGCTTAATTTTAAGAATTCCAAGTTGAATAATACTTGTTTTAGGAATAAAATATGTGTTTACAGTATACCTTAAAGGTCCGGCTAGTTTGTAGGTTCAAGGTTCAAAGTTCAAGGTTTTATTCGTCACATGCAGAGTACACCGAAGTGAAATGCTTTTTTCCATGCTCTTCAGATATTGCGTACAGTGGGATCCAAACACTAGTTGCAGAATCTAATACAAAAATACAAAAATTTGAATAGCTCTGATGTACATTAATTACAAGACAGTAAGATGCACAATAAGTCACAGTAGTTATGGTAGAAGTATCAGTACAAGTAGAAGTACAGTAGTCAAATACAGTACCAGTGCAATATCAAATAGTATAACAGTATATACAGTATATACGGTATAGGAAGCAACAAATATTAAGGTGTCTACAGTTCTTTGGCAGTTGAGTAGTGACAGTAGTATGAACAAAGGTAATGGAACAGTATGACTTCTTTATACTCTTGTTTTTACATTATTTACAGTCATTGAATGAAGAGTATTTACAGTGGTAAGTAAGTGATTCTTGTGCGTGCGGTTTTGTGCAATTGTGATCTAGAGATACAAATCCTAATTTAAGATGTGTTATCAGGTAAAATGAACTACTGCATTCACTAGATTTTAGTATTTCTATCCAAAAATCGAGTCTTTTTTAATTTTAATTTTGTCAGTTTTGTCTGCAGTGTTTAATAAATGCATGTTATGAATGTATACAGTAAATGTCAGATAATGATATGACTATTATAGGTTTTACACATGTATCTTAAAGGCCTACTGAAATGAATTTGTTTTATTTAAACGGGGATAGCAGATCCATTCTATGTGTCATACTTGATCATTTCCCGATATTGCCATATTTTTGCTGAAAGGAATTAGTAGAGAACAACAACGATAAAGTTTGCAACTTTTGGTCGCTGATAAAAAAAAGCCTTGCCTGTACCGGAAGTAGCGTGACGTCACAGGAGGAAGGACTCCTCACATGTTCCTATTGTTTACAATGCAGCGAGAGAGATTCGGACCGAGAAAGCGACGATTACCCCATTAATTTGAGCGAGGATGAAAGATTCTTGGATGAGGAAAGTGAGAGTGATGGACTAGAGAGGCATTGCAGGACGTATCTTTTTTCGCTCTGACCGTAACTTAGGTACAAGGGTTCATTGGATTCCACACTTTCTCCTTTTTCTATTGTGGATCACAGATTTGTATTTTAAACCACCTCGGATACTATATCCTCTTGAAAATGAGAGTCGAGAACGCAAAATGGACATTCACAATGACTTTTACCTCCACGACAATACATCGGCGAAGCTCTTTAGCTACTGAGCTAACGTGATAGCATCGGGCTCAATTGCAGATGGAAACAAAATATATAAACCCCTGACTGGAAGGATAGACAGAAAATCAACAATACTATTAAACCATGGACATGTAAATACACGGTTAATAATTTCCAGCTTGGTGAAGCTTAACAATGCTGTTGCTAACGACGCCATTGAAGCTAACTTAGCTACGGGACGGCGGCGGCGGCGGGCGTTGTAGCTTTCGACGACACCCCGGCCGCCATCAGTCGGCAAGAAACATATATTTTCCCAAAGTTGCGTACGTGACATGCACATAGCGACACGCACGTACGGGCAAGCGATCAAACGTTTGGAAGCCAAAGCTGTACTCACGGTAGCGCGTCTGCTATCCACCTCAAAGTCCTCCTGGTTGTGTTGCCGTAGTCCGTCGCTAATACACCGATCGCACCTACAGCTTTCTTCTTTGCAGTCTCCATTGTTCATTACACAAATTGCAAAAGATTCATCAACACAGATGTCCAGAATACTGTGGAATTTTGGGATGAAAACAGAGCTTTTTTGTATTGGATTCAATGGGTCCGAATACTTCCATATCAACCATTGACACGCGCATACGTCATCATATCTAGACGTTTTCAACCGGAAGTGTGGCGGGAAATTTAAAATTGCACTTTATAAGTTAACCCGGCCGTATTGGCATGTTGCAATGTTAAGATTTCATCACTGATATATAAACTATCAGACTGCGTGGTCGGTAGTAGTGGGTTTCAGTAGGCCTTTAACCTAATTAAACCTTCTGTGTGACAGGAAGTGTTCTCTCCTCTTACTCCTGTCATCTTTATGCACTCTGCAAATAATGAAGCTGGCACTGTAGCTACAACAGTCTGCTACACACTTATAATGAAGCATGGCCATGACACCTAAAAGGATGTGTTGTTGTTTTTTTAAGTGTATTTAAAATCAACTATTTTTAGAGGTGGCATTTCCATGGGGGGTATTTAAGGCGAGAAGAGTCGCTGCTGGCAGATCAAATTAATCCAACGTCAAGTTCTGCGTGTATAATTGTCACATATCAGCCTGCACGAGCGCCGTGACGACGTCCACGCTGGAGTGACATGCAGCGTGCAGAGTGGGATGTTTATGATGTAGCTGCTGGTCTGAGAGCAGCGTGTAATTCTGCAGCGTTTCCAAGCTGCGCTGCACCGGCCTATACTCACCAGCTCCTCGCTGCGACATTTGCAATCCTGCCCGGGGCTTCCGCTCACAATCCACGGGCCGATTCCCCCCCCACCATCACCCCCACCCAAAAAAAAAAGGCGATGGAGCAAAAAGAAGCAATTAGGCTGCAGAGGCTACTCACTCCTCCTCGTCTCCCCCTCCCCCCGATCGCTCATCTGGGGTGAAATCGGCACTGCTTCAACCGCTGCTCTCACACGCAATGATAGCATGACAGCACAGCGCGTCCGTGCTGGCATCGCCGAGTACGCTCGTACTGCGTCCTGGGCTGCGTGACTGCGTCCATGGGCGGAGGAGGGAGGGGGAGCCGGGGGGAGGTGCGCGCCCCCCCCCCCCCCCACACACACACACACACACACACACGCCAATATTGGAGACTGACGCATTTGTCACTTTGTTTGAAATGAAATATTTAACACTGCTTTAATCAAGTCCCTGGCCCACCTACCCCCTGACTGCATGGATCTTTGAATTGTTGTAACAGGGGTGTCCAAAGTGCGGCCACAACCAAACAATTACACAAGGCGACTCGGTAAAGAATCTGGGTATTATCTTCGACCCAACTCTCTTGTTTGAGTCACACATTAAGAGTGTTACTAAAACGGCCTCCTTTCATCTCTGTAATATTGCAAAAATGTGTTCCATTGTGTCCACTAGCGACGCTGAGATCATTATTCACCCGGGGTGGGCCGCTAGCCTGTGCATTGGTTGGGGACATCTCTGCGCTGCTGAACCGTCTCCACTCAGGACGGTTTCCTGCTGGCCCCACTATGGACTGGACTCTCGCTGATGTGTTGGATCCACTGTGGACTGGACTTTCACAATATTATGTCAGACCCACTCGACATCCATTGCTTTCGGTCTCCCCTGGAGGGGGGGGGGGGTTACCCACATATGCGGTCCTCTCCAAGGTTTCTCATAGTCATTCACATCGACGTCCCACTGGGGTGAGTTTTTCCTTGCCCGTATGTGGGCTCTGTACCGAGGATGTCGTTGTGGCTTGTGCAGCCCTTTGAGACACTTGTGATTTAGGGCTATATAAATAAACATTGATTGATTGATTGATTGATTGATACTTTAAAACAATTTCTATCTTTAACAACCAAAAAGCTGTGAAAACTATGATGCTGTGTTCCAAATTTGGATTATTTACGGAACGTGTGTGAGCTTACGGCTTTACACTTTGTTATATATGTATATTTTGCATTCTACGTTAGTTAGTTTATTGAGTTTACAACCCCCTGGCGCTGTTGTGTCCTGTTAGTGTACTGTTTCTGTACTTGTTTTGATTATTATTGTTTTGTTGCTTGTTTGTAAATGTTGAATATTATAAATAAAGGTTTATAAAAAAAATTTAAAAAGTAAACATGGCTCCAATTCTAGTAGGTCTCAGTTATGGCGCATTTGTGGCAATTTCAAGGATTTTTGTGCAATCAAAGCCCACATTTTCTGAGCAGAATTCTTGCGTGTAGAAGATTAGGAAGGAAGAGAGCAAGAATTTTGACCCTCGCAGTTTGCGGACATTTGTTTTGATGTCTGCTCCGAAGCGCGTGTGAACAAGCAGTCGGAGACAGGAGTGGTGGAACATTGACGTGAGTTCCTATAAAAAAAAAAAATCGCCTATTTTCACCTTTTTATTTTGCAACCATCTTTTTTGGGGAAGAATAGCAAGCTTATTGCTTTTTGATGACGAATCGGTCGGATCAATAAAACCGGAGCTGCTGCAGTTGCAATTATACATATCCGATTTGTATCCACATACGAAAGAGGCCTGGGTCAAATTTGAAAAATTTGGAATTGCACTGTTGACATTGACATGAAAAAATCTAATACAGGTCACATACGTGCCAAAAAATCGAAATTGACCTGCAGTGTGAACGAGGCCTAAGTTGATGCATGTTTTGTACTAAAATTCGTGGGAAAAAATGTTTTAATTAAAATTGTGCAAAATAAAAATTTTAATAACATACATTTCTAAACCTTTCAAGCCAACATTGTTCTGAAAAAATGTGCTGCTTCATAAAAAAAAATTCAAAAAGTTCCCAAAATAGGTCCTGAAACAAGTGCTTTTGTAGTATTTATTATTTAAGATATGAACTTGTCAAAATACTTATTGTTGACATTCATTCTGTCACCATACAGTGTAGATTAACAACCAGCAAGGAAGATTAATCAATGTTTATCCTGTTTTTTTTTTGGTTTGTTTCCTGGTATATAAAATAATGCTAAAAAAATAACCACAATATAGCAAAGTGTTTTACCCTAATTGATTGGGTTATTTTGTTCGAAGAAACCTTTAGTGTTGATGTGCATGCCTGTGCATGCTCAGTAGAAGACTATAAAAATGGGACCCATTACCTCCCTGCTTGGCACTCAGCATCAAGGGTTGGAATTGGGGGTTAAATAACCAAAAAATGATACCCGGGCACGGCCACCGCTGCTGCCCACTGCTCCCCTCACCTCCCAGGGGGTGATCAATGGTGATGGGTCAAATGCAGAGAATAATTTCGCCACACCTAGTGTGTGTGTGACAATCATTGGTACATTAACTTTAACTTTAGCCTTGGGTAGCAATTTTTTATGGGTAGCACATTTTCTCAGAATACCTACATTCGAACATAGTACCTCTTACCTACAAAACATGGTGCAATGCTGCGCATCACGAGAGCCAGTGTGACTAGATCAGGAAATAGTTATTATATTCCTGATGAGGTGGGATATGGCCAGGAATACATTTTCGGGGAAATATGTGTGCGCTTCTTTACACAACACTGGGCCCTATGCACAGCACGTGTTTTTCTGTTTTGCCTGTAGTTTTTATTCATATTTACGAACCACGTCTTTTGAGTTCAGTCATCTTAACCCTGGTATGGTCACTCATCCATTATTTGATTGTTAATTGTAGTAGTATTTCAACTTGCGAGCTCTTTTGACTCAAAACTTTTGTATTTCAAATCAACGTCATTATGACATTATTTGAAATAAATGTCTGACACACCAGGCACATAGCATAATTGGTATAATTAAAACAGCTAATCCCTTAGCTTTTACTAATAATTACGGATATATACCGAGTACCGGTGTCTTTTGGTACCCGTTCTTATTTGGCTCGGTCCAGGAGGCCCGTTAGGATCCTGGACAAATGATACGGCTATCGGTAAATTATTTAGCTGATCGTCGGAATGATGACACGCTGTCACATTAACTTCAGGTGTTGCTGCTACGCGTAAAAAAAACGATCTGATAATCAGCTTGGCATAATCACAAATAAGGAAGCAATACCACACAAAAGTCTCTCACTCACGATCAGCTGTCTAGCGATCAAGTAATCCACAGGCCAATATTAAGCCACTCAAAAAAGTGAAAATTAAAGTAATATAATAATTCAAAAAGTTCCTGAGAAGCAAGATAACATCTGCTGACAGGTCTGTAGTCGTTGTATGACGACACTCCATTGTGCTGCGTTTATGTGGCATCAAAACACACCTTGGCTATATGCACACTCACGACCCACCTAACATGCTAATCGATTGTATTGATTTATATTATATATTTTATATGATAAATCATGTAAAAGGTCTGCGCTCTGCACAATAATAATATGAGTATAGTGTGGTATGATTTGTTTGTGTCAAGACATTCTTGAAAAGTTAAAGAAATATCGTGGTCACATTTGCACAAGTCAACATGTCCAAAAAGCTATTCTCCTTCTTGTCTATTACTGAGAATTTGTTCATGTTTCGGCATGATGTGGTGTTAGCGTTTCAAATGATGCGGAAGACAGCAGGTCGTTTGCAGGTAAGATAATGATTTCATTCCAAGACGCAAGGTAAAACATAAAACCTAGGTGCAAATCCAAGTTTGGCATGAACTTTGAGCGTAGTTCGAGGCTAACTTAGCATAGCGTGACACAATACATGAAAAGTGAAGCAGTGGCAAATAGCTTGCATAACCATTCTGTTAGTCGTGTATAGCAAATGACAAACCTGTGTCGAGTGAACGGCGACACATGTATTTAATGGGGCATGATTAGCATCAATCCTTAGGTTGGAACACTAATCACAAAGTAAATGCAGGTGCGTAAGCTTAGCATCCCTGGCAACAAAACAAAAATGAAGGAGCCAAGTGGCGCTAGGAACAAAACTAAACTTCGATATACAGTATAAAGAATAATAGTTAGCATAAGTAAGCCAAGACATG
Organism: Entelurus aequoreus; assembly: GCF_033978785.1. Lineage (NCBI taxonomy): Eukaryota > Metazoa > Chordata > Actinopteri > Syngnathiformes > Syngnathidae > Entelurus > Entelurus aequoreus. The sequence goes on from NC_084737.1 coordinate 49,102,408, forward strand.
ACAGTAATTTTTCTTCCAACCTATATATTTGCTCACAAAGTGTTGTATCATTTCTCACTTTCTCTATGCATTTTGATAACAATTTAATGGCCTCGTCTTGTCTATCAATCCTGTCATTCAACCTAGCTCATGTATTGTTTAACATCAATAATATTTCTTGGAGACTACCTGGTTCCCGACTCTCTTGCACATCCTTCTCCTCTGCATTTGTTGCGACAGAAACCTTTTTTCTGCCCATGTTGCTGGTGGTCAATGGCTTTGAATTTCAGAGTTTAGCGATGGTGTTAGCTTTTCTTACCAGAGTTTCTCTCACTAAGCCAAAGAGCTCTGTAATTATGGTCAAAATCCGTGGTCAGGTGCGATGCTTAAATAGACTGAAAACCAGGAGTAATAAAGAAATGGAGATAAAGTTAATTTGGTTTCAATGAATATAGTTCTTGAGAAATATGTGTCTTGTAGTGGTTGTGGTTGGCCTCTCTCAAAGCCATATTAAATGGATTATACTTGTATAGCGCTTTTCTACTCTCAAGGTAATCAAAGCGCTTTAATACTATTTCCACATTCACCCATTCACACACACATTCACACACTAATGGCAGGACCTGCCATGCAAGGCGCTAACCACGACCCATCAGGAGCAAGGGTGAAGTGTCTTGCCCAAGGACACAGCATACGTGAAGAGGATGGCAGAAGCTGGAATCGGACTTGGAACCCTCAAGTTGCTGGCACGGCCGCTCTACCACCCAAGCCACGCCGTTCCCAATTATATTAGATCCCTAAAATATTAGCAACATGATGCAATGCAGTTTACATCAGTGCAACAACAACCACAATTATATATATTGTTTATTATTGTGAACATATTCTAAAAGCCCCTATGTTTGACTTCCTTTCATTTTTAGACTGGACATTGCATGATGAATTAACATTAACTTTTACACACCATTAACAATAATGCTTGTTCCACATTAGGATCATAAGCTATTACAATACTGAAATGTATTAAACAGTGAGTGGATGGTTACATGGACGACGCCTGGGCGGATGGATAAAATAGGCACTCAGGTAGAAGGTAAGATAATGGAGGAGTCCTGAATGAATCGGATGGATAGTTTACTTCAATTGATCTATCTCTGCAAAATGGCACGTAGACATCTTTGACATAATTTATTTGCATTCTGTTGATAATATTGGTTAGAATCTGTGAAAGTTTACACTGTAAAAATGTACATATAGCACCATTCAAACATAAAATATGGATGTAAAGTCATGTGTTCAAGCCAGTATGTGTAAAAGGGGAATTTAAGATCCAACAAGGACCCAAAACATCATGCCCGAAGTATACCGAAAATAATAATTGCAATTATACTTTCATGATAATAATAATAATAATATTCAAATGTTTGATTCATTCTTTCAAATGTTACCCTCATTATAAGTTCTTTAATATGATATTCAACGCAGGTGTTGCTCTCTGGCTTAATGCAGCAAGTTAGAAACGTCTTTATTCACATGCAGCAGAAGCTTTTCAGATTACAGAGCGGAGACAGGATAACACATCTATGGTCAAAGCGACTTTGCACTACCAAGCAGATGGAGCTCAAACTGTGCAAAACAATGCATGAACGTCACTTTAGTTTGCAGCACTATTTGTACACTATCCCTTTAATGTACCCAAGCAAAGCTGATGTGTGTGTTGCTCAATCTGGGGCACACCCTGCGACTTTGGTGTGCCCCCTTAAGGGATATTTACAGATAGCGAAATATTCATTAATTCATTCAAGAGAGCCTCTTGACACAGAAAAGACTGGGGGTTCAGTCAGATCAATTAAAACTGCTGAGGAGAGGCTGCTCTGTATTGTGAACCCCAAGTAAAAACAAAACATTAAATGAACAACATAAAGTTTGATTAGTAACTAAAATTCCTGTATGTTGTGTTGTTGTGTGCAAAAAGGACTGTGCACACATTTTCAGATATTACCCATGGATCGCAGAATTTAAAGACAAAATGGCATCAACTTTCCCTATGAAAAATGTATTTTTAAAATTAAACCTTATTGCATGTGGCTTTTCTATTTATTCACTAGTAATCTTCACAACAAAGACATCAACATTGTGTAAGGGAAAATTACAGCTTTATACTGTATATTTTTTTATGATTTTGGCAGGAACCAAACATTATTGGTTCTACACTGGCCACATGATGTCTATTATATTCACTTTATTCTCTTCAAACACAAATAATCAATTAAAAAAAACTAATATTTCCAAATAATTTTGCAGTTTATTAATTGTCCCCTAATACGCTGCATCTCCAGGCAAACCCTCTTCCTCTATTTCTTGTAGTTTCCAAACTGAATAGCATTCCGGTTGCTGGCACAGCGGAATGTTGCAGGCTGCACCTCCCAGTAGTTGACAGGGTTGCCGAAGAGGCTGATGCCATTGTAGAAAGCCCTCTTTGTTCCTAATGCCTTAGGGCAGAAGTCATCCATCTTCACTTTGCCAATGTTGTTGGAATGGAGGTACACAACCTTGCAAAACAAACAGCCAAACATTAATGGCACATTGTTATTATTGTCCTGCTAAAATGGACAAGCGTGGTTGTACTGTGGACTCACTTGTAAGTATTTCATGTCTGGGAGGCCCTTGGGAACATTGGAGAGACGGTTGTTGTCCAGGTGCAGTTCTCTAAGCCTTGACACATAGGCAAGACTTCCGCTTTCGATGTTACGGATGTGGTTAAAACTAAGACCCAACCTGGAACAAAATGAGACAGGAGTATGAAATGACCAATTGCTTCACTGTTGAAGAGTCCTGTTAAAATGATAAGAGTTGTTTATATTTACATTGCGGAATAAAATACATGAAATGCCTCTAGCAGGTGGTTACCTGAACAGGTTCTTATAGCGTTTCAGGTCCTCCAGTTCCACTGCCTGGATCTCATTGTGGTCAAGATGAAGCTCATGGAGACTCTCCGGGAGATCTGAAAAACAAGCATCATCACTAAAAGACTACACAGCAATGGACTCTTTGAAGTTGATGCTGGGAGAACATAAGAAAGATAACTAAAGGAAGAACATCTCAAAAATATCAGTCAAGAATAATGAGCTTATTCTAGTTTAGATGTGTATGTTATAGATCGTCTGATTCAATACTAGGTGATTGGTATCGAATGGTACCTGATCTAAAAGCACAGACTATCACCTAAATGTTCAAATTAATGTTTATTTTCCGTAAACCGAGACATTTTCTAACACAGTTGCTAGAGCGTAAGTCAATTCGTCCAGCTTAGCGCCTTTGTCATGGCAGCTCTTACTTTACTAAATTCTAACATTTTTAACAAGAGTGGCGAAAGAGAGAATGCAGAGAGTACCCGTTATTATTAGGAGGAGGGCAGGTAGTGGGTCCATTGTACATTTTCAATTGGATATGCTATTATTTAAGTTATAGTTATTTAAGTTATTGTCAACTATTCTTGCTATGTTATTGACATAAAGGCTATGTTGAGTCTAAATGACAATCCCTTTTCATTTGTATTACAGAAATACTTTAATGTAATCTTTTTTTTTTCAATTCATTAAATTTTATTTTGAATTTAGCAATCACATAGGCTATTAAAAGCTATGTGTTTTTAAAGTTCAAATTAAAAGCAGCAGCAGGAAAGCTTAACTTGGGTCATGTTAAAGTCCTTCCTTTATGGTAGCAGCATATTAGTTGCACATTTGAACATGATGTTATTTTACTGTCAATATTAAGAAACGTATATAGAATAGAATATAATAGAAAGTGCTTTATTGATCCCTGGGGGAAATTCAGCTGATGTATATGCATATACATCAGTCTAATAAACTATAACAAAGAAGTAGAAAATATTTGGTTGGTATCTGGGTTTTTTTGTGCACATTTTTAATTGAGTAGTGTGAAATTTCACCTTCAATAAAAAAAGGTGAAGACCTGAGCGAAACATGCTCTATGGCCTGTGGGTTCAGAGCAAAGACTTGCAGATTTAGGTGCAAGACCATGTTGAATAATGTAAGCTTTAGATGTATCAAATTGCAGCAGGACACCGTGCGCATGTTAGAACATAGTAGTGTGCAAAAGCCTTAGGTCACTGCTCTTGTAGTTTTATTATTTAAAATATATTGTTATAGCACATATCTTTAGGGATGGTACCTTTCACATATGAACCCATACAGTACTAATTCTCTGTACCCTTGGAATCCATACCGGTACTCAATGATACTAATATTTGGTACTTCATTGTGTCTCGGTGTGTTCATAGATGTAAATTGTATAATATTAAAATATATTTTTATCAGTAAACTGATAATGATAACTGTTTTTACATCTTGTTTTCTTACGCCTCTGAGTCTCATTTGCATGCATTATATAGTAGACTTTGCATGCAGTTCCAATCCCAATACATTAGATAGCAGTAGTGTATAGAATGCAATGTGTAGTAGTCTTTGCCTTTAAGTTGAATGTGCCAGTCTTGTCTTTTGTTGAGCCCTAAAAAGTGTTTATACTTGTAGTGTATTTCTTACACACCAGTTGTTTGATTGTGACGTGCATCTTAGTTGTTTTGATGTCCAAATGTGGATGTTTTGAAAGCCACCCCAAATGTACTGTACATGCCATATCCAATGTAAATTAGCATTGAGCTTGCACATTTTAAAAAGTGCAGCCTTACTGTACTTCTAAGCGCTTCCTATCAGGCATGCTTGCTTTGTTGGCATGGAAAATTGCAATATTAGCTGAAATTAATTAATTATTTAAATTTGATGGTCAGTTTGCATGGTAAACTCCAATATTCCAGCAAGGATTCAGACCACATATCCATCCATGCAACGTTCTTCTTTTTACTTATTTCATGCAATTTAGAATCTTCTATGAACTAACATTTCTTTGACATGATGTCTTTGGACCCAAAGGGAACAGAATGCTCTGAAGTTTATCAACATAATGCCTTTATGAGTTGTTACCTTTGGGCACTCCAGTCAGTCTGCTGTCTGATATGCGCAAATAGTTCAGTTTGAGTCCTTTGAAGGCACCTGGCTCAAAACCACTGTTCTGGATAGGGTTTGCTCCCATTTCTGCAAAAGAGAGGCAACATTTTTTCAAAATACTCTTTAATCATTTAAAATCCACTGGAATGACAAAGACAAGAATAGTTTTGTTCAGTAATTTTGACCTATGCAGTTCATGTTGACCAGTCCTGAGAAGGCACCAGCTGGCACCTTCCTGATGAGGTTCTCGTGGATCCGAATCTCCACCAAGGAGGCAGGCAGGTTCTTGGGGATAGTGGTCAGGAGATTCTTGGAGAAGTAGAGCTTCTGCATGCTCTTCAACGGGACAAAGGTCCTGGGGTGGACTCTGGAGATGTAGTTGTTCCTCAAAGACAAGCCCTATGAAAAATGAGTCATTGTAATAAATGTATTTGTCTTCAAATAGCAACACAAGCAAGATGAATAAAGTTCCACATGAAACATTGGAACCTCAAATTACAAACCCCTCATTGTACAAAGTTTTTGTTTTTAAAAAAACACAAACCGAATAGAAATATGCTTTGTTGTAGAAACCTTGTCTGTGTGTACAAACTTTTCACCTATTGTGTGCCTCCATGGCAGCCATTTTGTGCCTGCAGCACAGCCATTGTGGGCAAACTTATCGATCTCCGTCAGCGGAGAAGTCAGCAGAGCGATGTCGCAGTTAGCTACTGTGCTAATTATTAATTTTTAGGCATTTTACAACAATTTCCAACGTCTGCAAGATCCACGAGTCCAAAAAAAGCAATGGACAAGTGATGTGTATTTTGAAACATTTAGGAACTATCCACAACGTTGTCGACACTGCCTCCCAAGCCTCCCACTTTCTTCGGCGGAACACAAGGAAGATAAGAAAACACTGTTATGTGTATTTTATTTTTCTTTATTCGTAATTATTGTAGCAACCTGGCTGTTAAGGAGTTTTGTGATTTCAAACCGAGAGTGCACCACAGGGCTATAGTGACAATGTGTGTGCATGTGGCGGCTACATAGAAACAGGACCAGTTCAGCGGTTATTTTTTGGCTTTGTTATTAAAGTAGAAAGTTGATTCATCACCCCATTGTTACAGTTTGTTTGATATACAGTACTGTGTAGCACTTTATATTGTGTTCAAAGTGTACAAACCTTTACTGAAATATGGACTTTGTCGAGGCTGGAACCTATTGTTCATATGTATAGTGTTTCTTTTGGGTACATTTGCTACAAATTGTTTTATTTACAAACACTGTTGAAGAAACAATACATTTCATAAATGGGGGGTCCACTGTACCGAGATCATTACTTCAACGAGGTTTTTCTATATTGCATTTATGTCAAGCTGAATATTGATGCTCCGCAGAGTGAATGCTGTTAAGGAGCTTTTCTGCAAGCTTGTCTACTCCCATTTGGCCTGAGATTTAATTTTTCACACAATTAAATCTCTCATAGCGAGGTGTGGAGGGTGAGAAAAAAAAGTAAAGGATGTAAGTCACTAAGTCTTTTGGGAAGTGGAAGTTCTTAATGATATTTCACACCACCAGTGAAGCCAATCTAAGCTGACTGTATTATACAACCAGGAAAGCTGAAAGTGAATGCAAACATTCAGTGTGATTATCTTACGTATAAATTGGTGAGACCCTTGAAGTCATCCTCTCTAAGCTCGGTGATATGGTTGTTCTGAAGGTCCAGGAACCTAGTGTCAGGAGGAATTTTACTTGGCACCTCAGTCAGACCTGGAGACCAATAAAAACACAGAAGGGAACCATACTTCATTAAACACTTCCATGGGTGACTTGTGAACCAACACCCTAAAAGCTGGTTTGTGTTCACTCTGCAGCCACTTTGGAAAATGAGGAGGCAACGTGTGTGTTAAAACCTGTCTCAGGCCTGAGAATTAAACCAATCACGGTGCCACACAATGTCAAATGAGCACTTTGGGCTTCCTAAGCTATTATTTTAATGAGAGGTGGACATAGACACAACCCTGGAGGTCAGTCGCAGACGTCACAGCAGCACATATGTCACAGTCATGGTTTGTCTCAGACTAAGACATACACACTCATGCACACACACCAGATGGGGACACCAGATGTTTTCTGTCTGGTTTCCGTTTGACCAAAGTCACAGAGGCGGCAATTTAAAGACTATCAGCGTAAAGCTCTCGCAAAATCAAAAGGAGATGGCATAAGCTCACAGTAGGCAGTGTGTTTGTATGTGTAGAGGAAAGCTGGCACCAAGGAGAATTACCTTTTTGGGCTTCTTTAGAAAAATGAAGTGCAAAGAAATTGTGAAAATGTGCAGTTAACGATGTGAGTGACAGCCATGGCTTTCAAGGGAGCACTTAACACGGCAGGTACGGAATTCAAATTTTCAACTGAAGATATCCAAATCAACGGATTTCCTTTTGATTTAGAAATAATTATTTTGTTTTTATTGATCGCCACAAGGTAAAATCTCTTTATGCTCTATGAATAAATGCTCTATATTTTCAAATGCTTACACACTCATCAAGACAAAGACTGCACACACCCGCTCATTGTTTTGTTTTGTGATGATTGCTTGCAAAAAAAAAATCATGCCTTATTAGTGAGGTGTGCATAGTCCATATTGAAGTCCCGCTTAAGTTCCCAAAACGTATTCAACAATTACACCTGAGCCTCACTATTAAGTCATTTGAGTAGAACAACATGTTAGTTAGTCCTGATTATTAGCCACATCACAGAGCCATGTATCAAATGCGGTCAGTTGCTAAAACTGACCACAAAAATCAAATCCAGACCAGAGTGGACCTCATCTGGACCACGAGCATGATGCAAGCGGGTCATCTAAGCTGCAAAGTGCCAGCTGTCCAACTGGGATTCAGCGTGCCACCAACCACATCTACCGGTCCGAGCTGTCCAGCAGAGTTAAGTTTAGATACGGCTCTGGCTTTACTGAGCCACACCCTCTGTGTCACCACACGGGATCGAACTCAGTCCAGTTTCGGTTCAAATCCCATGCAGGCTTTATAGAAGCATGGCAAGATGCGTGGCAGCCTATCTCATTCAGTAATGCATCTGCAGGGATCAAAGTTAGTATCCTGAGCATTGTGCTGTATATTAAAACATTCCAGACTGGTTATGACCTATATGGTCCTCTGGGAGCAAAGCATCCATGCCAGAGGAGCTTTGAGCATATATGATACCACCTGGATGAACCTTAAATGCGGAATGTAGTATCAAAGCTGATAGACCTTATGAACAAAGTTGAAAAAAAATATACACTGATAAAATGAATCTTCAAGCACCCTAAAACCCCACACTGCAGTTTTTCACCTACAAAGCCACAAAGCTTAAAGCCGTTACCACAGACCGACAAAACTAGCACCCTCTGCAACCCCACAACCCCTTCACACAAATACTTAACATCATGCGGAGATGCACACTGAGAGGAGACAGACGACGCCACCGAATACACATCTGTTCCAAATAACCATCCAGGAAATTATATGCTTCCACATTTACCCTCTGCAGAAACACCAGGGTTCCACAGTAAATACAGAGGGTTCACAAAGTGATGAATAAACAAAACCATTATGTTGAAACACGCTCAATGGAGAAAGTCAAAGATTTTCAAACCTGTAAATGTGGCAGATGTGGCAAATTTAAAACTTGATTTTGAAAACTTTGATTTGAAAATAAATGACTCTTACTTTAACAATAATAATCATAACGTTAACTTTCATATTAAAGGGGAACTGCCCGTTTTGGGATTGTTTTGCTTCTGCCATTCACAATCCCTATGTGAGATAGGAACACATTTTCGTCTTTTTTCTGCATTCTAAATTGTAAAATAAGGCTCGTGCTAGACGGCTAACAATGTAGCTAATCGGACTCATCTATTCCCCCTACAAAGCCCTCTAAATAACATTCTAAAGCCGCTAACAATACTCCATTTCAATTCCGTGACCTGCATACTGGCCAAGTATTAGCGACATTGTTATTATAAGAGCTAGGGCCGAGGAACAGCGCATATGACCACGAGGTAACTGCATATGCAGCTAATGACATAGTAAGCTGCTGCTGCTACATCACCTGTGAGTTGGTGAAAGTTTGTGCCAGATTATAAATCATGCCTCTCGCTTGTTTAACAGAATGTTGTGGCCATAAACGGAGAAGTTGGTCATCTTTGAATTTTCAATTTAGACCTAAAGACATTAAGAAGGACATGACAAAACACTTGTTTTCTCTCTTTCTTTTTTTTTACCAGACGATTAGGGATTTTCTAACATGTATCATTTAAACAGGGAACACAAGTCCTGTGCTGAAAGATACAACCATCCCATAAGTCATCATCCCAGTGAGGGCAGACGTTATAGAATAAGTGATTGTTTTATTATGTTCATAGTTTAGCACTTAGCAATAGTGCTAAATGATACGTAGTGTTTTGGTATAGTTGGATCTGCTTATCACTGAGCTTCTAAAACTTATAGCTCATCATCCATATAGTCAGATTTAATAATATAAGGTTATAGATCATCATTTATACCAAAGTAGCTATTGTTGTCTCTCATGAAGTCTGCCATGATTGGCACTAGTTGCTTTTGTTGAAGGCAATAGCAAACGTTGCGATGCGCTCTGTGAAATGAATGCGCTACCGTAATGCTTAAAATTACCACAATACGTAAATATTACATGTTATTATGAATGAGCCTGTAATTACATTACATATATACAGTACTTACAGCATGTATGATAAACGTTGATGGAGGGTGTTGGATTTTTTTAGGGCACTTTATAGGCAAATAGATCAAATCCCCTCTGCCTGCATTGTTACCACCCATTGCTAGTGTTTATTTAAGTTTAGAATGCATAAAAAAGAAGGAGATGTGTTCTTGTCTCACATAAGGATTGTGAATGTTGTGCAAAATATGAAAAAAATGTAAGCCATTTTGAGATCGACATAAATCTAATTTTCGACTGCTTCCCTTGGATTAAACAAACTGATATTCCTCATGGAGCCTTTCTTACGTGAATTGTGTTGACTTTATTTATCATAAAGTATAACTAAAGAGGTTTTTGCATGGAAACAACACATGTGACATTCATGTTGCTGGGAATTGTTTAAACATACCGTCCTTTCCAGACTATAAGCGGCTACTTTCCCCCCACGCTTTCAACCCCTCGTTTTGTACAATGTTAATAATAATAATATGTATCTGTCTTATTAATATTAATTAATTATTCATTAATTTAAGATTATAGTATTGTAGTTATTAATTAATGGATTTTTCCATGTTTAGAACTGACAAATGAAATTGAAGAATCGGTCACGGTGGACCAATGAAATTGTTCACATTTGATCAAGCGCACTCTCACAATCATTAAGTCAGCCATTTAAAACGTCATCCACTTACCTTCATCATAAAGAACATATGTCAAAATGCACACGACACACCCCTAAAGCCGAAGATGATCGACTTGGCAATTGAAAAAGGAAAGAAAAACCTGGAAAAACCGAACGACCACGCGCCGAAGAAGACGACTTTGTGATTCCAGCAGGAGGAGGAGAAAGACGAACGCCGCACCCAATGACCTCTCCGGTGTGCTGCTGAATGCCGTGTTCCAGGCACTAACCTTTGCTAAGTATGCGAATGAACACAAGCGCCTGTGTACAGTATATATTTCATGTTGCAACGTGTACACACTAATAGATTTGTGCTGTCAATATATGTACAAAATAAAACGTGTCCAAAAATCAGGTGAGTGCGGCTTATACTGTATATAGGTGGGCTCTATAGACCGGAAATTACGGTAATGCACGTGTAGATTCCCAGTTTTTAAGGTTCTAATGGCCTTTAAGGTCCATCCAATCCAAGTCCTTAAAAGTTGAATTGTAGGCATTTGTACTTTATAATTGTTGAAGACGGGCAGCACGGTGCCTCACAATAAGAAGGTCCGGGGCTCAATCCCTGGGCTCAGGGTCTTTCTGTGTGGAGTTTGTACATTCTCCCCCTGGCTGTGTGGGTTCCCTCCGGGTACTCCAGCTTCCTCCCACCTCCAAAGACATGCACCTGGGGATAGGTTTATTGGCAACACTAAATAGTCCCTGGTGTGTGCATGTGAGTGTGAATGTTGTCTGTCTATCTGTGTTGGCCCTGTGATGAGGTGGTGACTGTACCCTTCCTTCAGCCCGAATGCAGCTGGGATAGGAAACCCCCGGAAACCCAATTGGGACAGGCGGTAGAAAATGGATGGGTTGTTGAAGATGCTCATCCGAAAGAGAACTGAAGAAATAATTAAGCATCTTGGTCAAGCAAGTCCTTAGATTCAACTTTTGAGAACTTCGGTAGTTCAACCACTTGTATATTTTTTGACTAAATTCTTGTGAGAAGGCATTGCCCTAAACATAAACAAGCTTGTCTCCTCCTATTATTATGTCTATTATTTGTTCATGATTATGTTGTTTTTCTTCTCTGCTGCCCTCAAACTACATCCTTCACTCTTTGCTTCCTCTCAATACATCAACTCTCTCACTTTTCACCACAGCTTAGTTTTTTTTCATGTACAAATTCCTGTTCTTCCACTTTGTATCTGCACAAAAAGTCTGGAACAGAAAATCCTTCAAAGCGATGCCTCCCCTTATCAAAATATACTTGCAGTATCCCCAGGGATACATTTCTCTATTTGAAATTAGAAAAAAAAAAAAAGATGGCTTTGCTCTCTGGAATATGAAAGTCATGCAAAGCTCAGACTTTTAGTCAGTGTGTGACTCAATCATATTATCACAGATACATTTCCATGTTGCTCCTTTTCCTTTACACACACACACAGGCGCACACATCCACTCAAACACTTTCACCAACCGAGGTCAGAACACTGGACCACATGGAGTCGACAGTGGCAGCCGAAGGGGCACACGGGCAAATCAGGCCGGGGCACCTCTCCGATGGCCGAGCCCTCTTCCTCATCCTTCATCATGGCCATCATATCAATACTGTCCAGACTGTCCAAGGCAAAATCCCAGAAGCCTTTCTGCTCGAAGGGCAGGGCAGTGGAGGGGGAGAGCAGCTGGGCTATGCATAGTAACAGCAAGAAGGAACAACAGGACTGCATTTTTGTTTGACACACCTGGAAAAACAAAGAAAGAGGAGCAGAATTAGATTATATTGCAAAGTGCAAATGGATAAAGTCAAACATGGAATATAAAAGTTTCAATGATCACATTTTGCTGGTACTTTGGTCATTAAAGCTATATGAACTGGCATATACAGTGAATGGTACCTAAACTCTACATTCAGTAGCCTAGAGTGAATTTATGTAAAAGCTGCTTTCAGCAAGTTGCTGCATAGGGCTAAAGTTGCTAAACCATTCTGGGGAAAATATTTGCAATTTTTCTTGCAGATTTCAATTTGATTCACGATTTTCTTCAAATCAAGCTTCAGTGCAATATTTATCATGTACATTAACATTTGCAGACTAAAGTTGGAAGAACAACGTTTTAAACATTTTCACCTCACCATTAACACATCTCGTCATTGGCGAGCGTTTGTCATGAGCATTGTCAAAATACAAAACCCGAGACGAACCAGACTCGATGAGACTCACAGCGCCATCATTGCTTGCAACACTGCATTCTACTCTCACCTCTCAGCAGCTGTCTGGGCAATGCTAAAGTGAGATGAATTTGTCAAAATTAACTTAATCTTTGACATCGATAAAACAGCTTTGACCTGATCAATGTGGAATTCCAAGGCTAACATGGAATGCTAAGGTCACAGCTACAGATCGTATAACTGCGACTGTTGGCAACGTTTTTGCAGAGCAACACACAACCATGGTTTCAGTGCATGGAAGCCCAGTTCTAACTTTACTCATGAGGTCTCCCTGTATTTTCTTGTAAATACTCAAGGCAACACTATTTTCTGTGTATAGCGCATGGTTGCTCTCTGCTGTCATACAGGTCCAGCTAGACCTTTTGTTCAAGTGTACAAAACATTCTGCTGTTGTTTTTGCTACTTTACGTTCAAGCTAGCTAAGCTGTTAGCATGGCTTCTATTGTTTTCTGTTCTCTTTATTTATGTGTCGCGTGGTTAACTATTTGTTGTCCTTAAGTGACAATATTTGTAAAAAAAAGTTTTATGACAAAATGGAGGTGAGAATTAGGATTTTAGGACCACTTTAGGATCACTTTGGCTGCACAAGCTAGCTACCTCTTGTAGGATGCTTTGACAGTATGTTCGTGGAAGCCTGATGCTGCTCGTCGTTCAATAAGAGATCAACATTTGATCGATTCAAAAAATGTCGTTGACTAACTTTAATGGTTAATGGCGACTAAGTTGACTCATCACGGCAGCACTAGCAGTGTAAGGAAAGTAACTACTGGCTGTCCGAAAAGTCGCCGGATGACTTCATCACGTCGTTTGCCGAATTCATTGCAAGTGACAATGTGGGAGGAAGGACTAACTCTTGGGAGAGATTAAAAGTTTGAATTTTTTAAAAAAGATGATTATAATTATACTGTAAATTTGTCTGTTGATTCTTAGCTTGTTTTCTTTAAACTAAAATAAATGTTGTTCTGTGTTGTTAAATGTTAGTGTATCAAATTTGATCAAAAGAATGGAAGGATATTCCTGATATTCACTGCACAGTGATATGTGCTTTTATGTCTCCAAGACATCCAAAAACAGTCTCTCAGACGTGAACCAACAGCCAATGTTTTCCTTGTTTTCAATGGTTAATGTCAATGATTGCGAGTACTTTGTGAGCTATGTATAGTTGTCGGTGAATAATGGATTTTGTAATAATACGATACAGTCTGATGATCCTAAACTACATAGTCTAAAAATTTATACCACACCAAAAATCAGGCAATTGAAGCCACTCAAACCACAAAATGTCGCTGTTCGCTTCCTGCACACCCAGCTGAGGTCGGCTTTCTCTGTGGGCCTAGCCGTGGAAATTATTGCAATGGTGCAGCCTAACAAAGCTGCAATTCATTTACAGAGGAAACTCCCTATGAGGAAGTGCAAGTGTGTGCATGTTCCTCTCACACAGATGCGTGTCAGCAAGGCTCCATGATGTCAAGGCTGCATGTGCATACACTGCTAATTGAATTCTCGCGATGTGTTATTCTGCCAGTGCTGACTAACCAACACTATAGTGTAGACACCATTTTCTATTTAGACTAATCCCTATAAAAAGAAAATAAGTGACTGGGCCAATTGATCCATGCGACTGGAAATTTGGACCTTAACCATAGAGGCTAATGGCATGAAGCAAAGTGCAGCCTCTTTCTGGAGCCCAGGGTGATCTAAAACCCTTCAGTCTTAAACATTGTCGTGTTAACTGCTTTTTTCAACCACAGCTGCATAATCCGACAGAGCTGGAACAGTTCTTCGCGTTATGGTGCCAATGGTTTCTGGTTTTAAACATAATTAAGACAATTAAAAATTGGTGACAAGTATCAGTGTGGAAAAGTGTGAGGATCTGACAGCAGCTACTCAGTTGATGTACAGTTCCACACTCACTTAGTTGAATTCAAGATCTTGGTTTAGTTAATATTACCGTATTTTCTGGACTCTAAGCTGCTACTTCGCTACTACGATTTGAACCATGCAGTTTATAAAACGGCGAGGCTCATTCATGAATTAAATAGTTTGTATTCAACAAATAATGTTCATACTACATGGACAAAGACACTGGAAGGGATAATATTGTTTGTGCTATGTTGCGAACTTTTGAACGAGTTTGTTCACTTCAGGTGCTGCGGGTTGAAATGGTACTTCCTGCTTCGTGCCTTGAACCGGAAATATAACCGTCCATAGCATTTTTGTGCAAAAGAATTCCTCCTTCAGTACTCGAAGCAACGTTTGTAAGTTTTAGAGTATAACTAAAACAATTCATCCTTACTAAAATGTCCCATGTCTGTATGAGTGTTTTTATGCATATTTATAAGTGCTATTGTAATGTAATCAAGCTAGCATCGCTACATTAGCTAACACCTTTACAAGTGTCTTTGTTAGTATTATTAACTTACAATATATATCTGCTTACAGTCCCGTACAGCTAATATATGTAAAACTATTTTTTCTTCTAAAATTTGGTGGGTGCGGTTTAATTCCTGATGCGCTCTATAGCCTGGAAAATACAGTATATAAGAGATTAAGACATTATATCAATATTATGCACTATTATGTTGAAAAAAAGTGCTTCGAAATTATTTGGAGACCTTGTCGGCTTACAAAATGAAGCTTTTCTGTCTCTTTCGTAATATATAATTTCAGGCCTGCCTGGATATATTTCCGGGGGATAGAATTATTGTTTGGAGTTGTTTGTGGCCCTCGTTTAAGGGTGCCATATGTAATAATTTCATGTCAAGTCATCATTAAATGGCCCTGATATGTCAAAAGGCATTAATAAAACATGTTCTTTTCGAATACCTTTATTTTGGGATATGCTCATTTGAAAATTTGATTTACAGCCCCAAAAATGTTTTATTGTTTTTATTTCGATGCCCCGTCCTCCACCGTTTGACCAATTAGAAGTCAGTGAGTGTGTCACATCCAGGTTGCCAGTTATGCACCACCCTCTTCGTCTGGCTACTGCCACTGGTAAAGTTACTAAACATGTCAGACCTTAGTCAATCTAAAAGGTGTAGTTACGATTCTCAACGTATTCATGACAAAGCCAGGAACAAAACGAGGATTTGTATCGGGGATGCCTTTGAAAGAAGGCGGAGAAGATTTTTTAATCTGACGCCATACTTGCTAATTTTCTCTTTGATAGGTAAGTCAGGCATTTGCGTTTTCTTATTACTTGTAATAAATGGAAATGGACATTTCGTATGTAAACTATATTGTCCAATACAGTCGGGGATCTTGTCTAACAAAGCTAGTATGTTCGTGCAACGAATGCTTATAGTGTGATGCTTAGCATGCTAGCCCGGTCAATGACACATTGACATACAGGGAAATATATGCCCGTTAGCCTGTATGTTGATATGTATTCGAACTGACAGGTCAAAACATTATTTTGACAAATAAAACCTATGTGGATATGGATAGTGTCAGTGCCTATTTCGTTCTCAATATGCTTAAACGCTGAGGAAATAGGTTCCAACATTAGCACGGCGAATTGCGGTTTCTGGTACTGTATGTGCATCAAACACATATGGGGTCGCTTGGCACAATATAATGCATTACTTGTAATGATGTTCTACTTTGTGTTTTGACATGGTAGTAGGCTATTAGATTTATGCGTTACATTGTTTTTGCGTAACGTGGGTTGGCTCATAGAATCGCACTCTGCACTGAAAGATGATGATTTGCGTACGTGGAAGAGAATGCAGTGCGTCAGGTTAGATGCAACATGGAGTTATGCTGAACGGAATGTGGCGGTAATTGTACTGTTGACCTTGGCTTGCCATCAAAGTAGGCCCATGCGATATAAAACACATTATATATAATTATTTCGATGATGGTCCGTGCGGTCAAACTAGATATTTTAGCAGGGTAATGCCAACAATCTGTCCCGACTCCCGACGAAAATATTGCTGCGTAACTTTACAAATACATTTAGCTAATCGACATCAGTAAAATGTGGCGTATTTACTTGGTAAACCATCTTGCAAGACGGATAAACAACAGAAACCTACAGTGTAGGGCTCGTCGATTGCCATTTGAAGTTCCTTGGAGTAGAATTCGGATTCGGCTGCGTATCTGGCAACCTCAGTCATGGAGAGTGGGAGGGGACTACAGAATTTTGACCGTGATTGCAGTACCATTTCTGGCCACATTACTACATCTGGCACCTTTAATGATTGTCACAAACTAAAATAACGACACAATGTATAACTGTATAATATAATTTTGTATATGTTTTACTACTGTCTGCAGTAAATTGTTCTTGTTTTGGGGCAAAAATACTCCATTGTCCCTTTCTTCTACTTTAAATCAACGATACAAAAAAAGCCTCTATGACGTGGACCCGATCTGGCCCCTTCGTTTGTTCCCTGCAATATAAATAGAATCCAAATTATACCATTTTGAAGCAAAGAAAAAACCCCAGTGGGCTTGGCTTGGTCAGAAGAATGTAGCCAACAGGACAGAACCAGGGCGCATGCACAGTGGTGCACAATGACACACACAGAAAATCTGGAACGTTGCACCAACAGACACCTACAATTTCTGCAACATGTGCAGTGCAAAATTATGGAAGAAAGCTCAAATATATTGTTAATCTGAAAAAGGGTGCACTTCTCTGAGGTTTTTAGACGCTCAAACCGATGATTTGTCTGTTTTTGTTGGGCTTTGGCGCCAAATGAGGTGGATTGGAATAAAAGCAAGCAGAAGCAGACTACCGTCTCCCCAGAGTAACTGGTAACAACAAGATGGTAAAACTATGAGACATCCCTGGGTCATGGTGGAGAAAAACTTACTTATTTGTTCTTTGAGAAATCCTCGCTTCCATCCTTCCAGTTAGGCCATGCAGCTTCTCATGTGAGATGTAAACAAACAAATATTTTGTTGTTTGTTTGTTTACTGGCCAAGTTTCAATACATAAGTCAAATGCTTCGATTGAACTACTAGTAGCTGTATGTTTGAATGTGTGTAAAAAGTTAAGAGGAAATTGTATATTTTAAAGGAATTCACATTGATGTAGAATCAGAAAGCATTGTACAGTACAAAATATTATCATTATGAATGTAAAATAAATAGAAAAATTAAGCTACCAAACTGGACAAAACCCATAATGTTAATAAACTGTGAACTGATGAGACGCCAATGAATTAAATATAAATTCTGAAAGGATTGGATGCAAGAAAAATAGGAATTGGCAGATAAGACATAGGAATAATATTCATATATTCAAACTTAATTCCATCCCAAATGAAACTAATAAATAACCCCCTGACCACACTTCAATTTTTGGAGATTGTTAGTGCCAATAATGTTAAAGCATCAACATACTTTTGGATCAAACTGTCAATTCTCAGACTGTTCGTCAAAACTCTTCACTGTTAGACAATTCTGCATCTTCACCAGCTTCTATTCCAGCTCAGAAGCATTTAGGGATTCATTGCCCAGACAGGTATAAAAGTTTATAGAGGAATGAATTCCAGTGGTTTAGTTATATTTAAAAGAGAATGAGATGATTGAAGGGTGTGAAAACCAACTCGTTAACACTGTAGCCTCCAGTATATTGGTGGTTTAAGGTTTGAGAGGTTGGCTTCATATTTTCTATATGGACTATCCATCTTCCATCAAGCGGTCATACCTTCCATCCATCACTAATATCTGATCCAACTGTCAATACCATAAGGCAGGTTTTGCCCTTGCCAAACTCAGTATCTATTTAAGACTTCAATCTGTCTGTGTGACAAGAGTAATTACCCTGGCATGCTGTGAGTGAGTCAGAAGACTCACATAACTAATTAAGTCACATTGTTACACTTTGAATTTCTTGATTTGGATTCAAGTCTCATAAAAACAATTAAGGAATTTGAGTGACGTGGTGATATTTGATGACTATGTTTCCACAATATTTGAAAATAGGTAGCCATCTTAAATTTGTTCCCCCTCTGTGGCTTTGTCACACTGCCAAACCGTCAGATGATACGGACTGGAAGAGGAGTTAAGACGGGGTCATGAGTTTAACAAAAGCTGCCACGTCATGTCTCCACCAGCGCAGTAGAACACCCCTGAAAAGTATGGAGGCTGGTTGCATAATATTAGTTTTAAAAATTGGCTATTAAGGTAAGGTTTAATGTAAGTAGGCGCAAAGTTATTTAGATAAGTATTTAACGTTCCTAAATTGGCACTGCAGACAAGTTTTAGGGTTGATAGTGTTGATCCAGGTACGTAAAGTAGTTAATTAGAGACATAGGAAATGTTAAGGTTGGTAGTTAAGTCTTTAGTCAGAGAAAAGACGATCCAATTGCTAAATCAATTATTTGGAGAGTTTGCATGTATTGAAGTTAGGTTTGTAGGAAGGTAGGTATTGGTATTTCAGAAAAAAGTTAGGTTGGTAATTAATGATAACATCAACAAGATAAAACAAGAAGAGTGTAGTTAAGGAGGAGTATAAAATGTCATAAAAGTTGCCATGTCTAGGCTCTACTAAACGCCTGAAAACCTTTCTGAGTTAGTTTTCTATTGTTGCGCCAAGAGGGAATCTAATTATATCCTGGGATTTAATTGTGTTTACAGAAAGTGTTTTGTAACAAGTCCATGTTATTTTGAACGGGAAGCCAATATAAAACACAATCCAATAAAGCTAAACCAACACAAACGTAAAACTCTCAAGTATTCGCCTCAGGGCCAAGCACTAGCAAAAATACATTATGGAGGTGTTTTGTTTCGAAAAACCCTCCTTAAAAGGGGTTGGTTTATGTGCCTATTTTTTCAAGACATTTTTTTTTGTGTCCACGCAGGCAATTCCACACAAACTAAGCACATATACACAGGACAAACTACTGTATAGGCGGGTCCAGTAGAAGTCTCCGGGTGGAGTTAAGTGCCTCACGGTGGCTGTAATTTGGTGACTGCTGCCCCTAAAAAAGGAACTGCTTGGCAACTTCATGAGGCGGCCGAGCTTGGATGTGGTGGCAGGATGCAGAGACAAAGTCAAACTAGAGCAGAGAGCAGAGCTGCATGCAAAAGAGTCAAAAGGAGGGAAGAATGCAGAGTTGTCAGATGTACTTTCTTCTCATAAATAATGACCCATTCAAAATATAGAGTGGTACTTTGAGATGGCTGCTGAGACAAACAGGTGGATGGAGACGCACACACCAACCCACAGGGTGGCTAATAAGCAGGCTAAGTAAAAGTGGCAGGAAACAGACACGCTTCATTTTCGGTGTCTGGCCAGGGACACCACACTGTTTGCTGTGTCTCTGCACAGTTAAGGTGACTCACTGTTGGACGTGAGGTCACAGTAACAGGAGCAATGGGGCCACCAGGGGAGGCAGCCCTATACCTTTTAAAAGTGTTTGCATCAGAATAAAACCCAGGTTGCTGACGACAAAGTAATCATCTTGCTGTGGTAATATTTGTATTACCTTCATCCTATGACGCATGAACAGAACAAACAGAGGCTGATTATGACCTGAGACAGACAGATGCATTTGTTGCTGCAGTCAATTATATATCAAGTCTGGTATAAGGAGAAGGGTGTGCTGATTTCAAGGTACAGAGCGCAAACAATAATTATGTCCTTTTTGGCAACACATTGCACCATCTAGTGTAAATGTGGAGAGAAGGAGGCAATCAGAGTACAGTCAAGTGTCTCAGATCATGCAAATATTAGTCCAATTTTTGAGGAAAGGTAAATTAGTAAAAAACTTGTCACATATATTACCATTACCATTACCATACGTGCACAGGTGAGAGAGTTTAAACTCTAATGCCTCACTACAAAAACAGTTTAGAAATTGTATATTACGGTGAAACTGTATGTGCAGCTTTATATTGCTATGAAAAAATAAGAGTTACAATTTGATGACTGAAATGAAAAACAGGATAATTCATTGTTCCCTACCTTTTGAGTAGAAATATAATATTAATTCCAAATTCCAAGATTGTTGCCTCCCTCTGTGCGTCAGATTATCCTGCAGATTATTGGTTTTCTATGTTCATCACATTCAGGGATTATTACAGTATTTCTCTGTGGTCCTCTGACATCCAGCCTCTGCTCCTCCACCACCGTGTGCCTCTGTGAGCCAAGTCAGGACTTACAGCCCATAAAGTCAACAAGCCAGCCTCCTTTCTCCCCTTTTTTGGATGGAGGAGGAGGAGGAGAAGTAAGAGTATACTCTCTTCTGCCGTATAAAAAAAAAAAAAAAACGCAACACTAATTAAATGTATTGCATCTGATGAACACCTTTGGAGCTCTGTGACTGTTTTGACAGGTGCATTGCTCTCTTCAAAATAAGAATAGCATTTTCAAATGTCAGTTAAAAGTTATCATTAGAAGTCTTACAGTATTTACATAATTTTAACATGCTTATTATTGTTTATTGCTCAATTCTAACTGACGGCCAGGCCTATCAAATCAATAATAAATGTTTACTTCTTGTTGGTTGTTGAAAAATTTGAAATGTCAGGTAAATTACAACCACAAAACTATTATAATTACATAAAAAATGGATGTGTCAAATTGTATATTACTGAGAGAAGTAGGGAAGTTATGTTTATACTGGTGTGTTTATCCTCAGTTTTTTTTACACATTAGCTTATAAACAGATCAGATACCTTTAAAATGAGAGAGTCAATCCACATACTAAAATACAAGAATGTAATCAATGGTAATAAGATCTTACTCTTTCGAATTCCATACACAAAAATGAATCACATTTAAGATTACTAGACATATGCATGATTGATGAAATCAGATTATGATGCAATTTGTTGTGCTCATTGCTGACTTTAGCCATTTTGGATTTAGAAGATTCTATAAAAATGATTAAAATGTAAACTTTTTTCTGGCTATTGAGAGCCTCTCATTGCTCTTGAGATGTGTTATCTTTCCCATCCTTAGCAGTAGACAGTTGTGTAACAGTACTGTAATCCATTGAGGGCACATGGTGTCACATCAAGGCTCCATGAGGACCGTAGATATATTTTTTTTATATATTTGTGCAAGAAAGTGCAGGTTGTAAAACACTATCCCACTGTTTTCTCTAAGATTTTGTTCTGACAGGATGAACACTCTCACTCATTGGCTTTTTGCAGGTTGCCCGCGCCCTGCAGAACGAGGCAGTGTGTTTGGCGAGCCGCACCATCTGAGAGCTTTTCCCACTTCTTTCAACGGCAGCCACACAAACATTTTCAGCTCACTACATGCCGTCCTTGAGCGCCATTGTTCGCGGCTTTTGAATGTCACATCATGTTATTTACTCTCGCCATCTATTTAGATAGTAACTTCCTGTCCTTTTAACAGTGGACTATCCGTTGTTGTCAATCAGCCTGATGTCCTGTGGGGCCTTGGCAGGGAGATAGAGTTTAGATTGAGGCCTTTGCAGATAATTTTTTTTTTTTTTTTTGGCTTCCTCTCACTCTCAGTTTGTAGATTCAAGCTTTTGCTGTGCTTCTTGTTTTTATCCCTCTCTCTCTTGCTGTGGCTTAGTTGATTATAGTGTTGGTTTGCTGCTCGAGGGCTTGGCATCCAAATTAAACTTTTTTTTCTCTCTCTCCTTTGGGTATCCACACATTAGTGCACAGTGCGTCCACTTGTTAGCTCTAAATTACTTCAGGGGCAACTATACAGGAAACTTTTTTGTCTTTGTTTTCTTTGGTGAGCAGCAGGGGAAATGTTCATTATTTTTGTCTAACTCTAGTATTCGTGTTCGAACAATACACAAGCCTACAGCTAGGTGGCAGGGGTGTTCAAATAAATCAACAGGCTCCCTGTACTACCCATAGGCGCCGATATACATTTCTGCCAGTGGGTGCTCGGACGGGCGGTAAATCTGACGCTACTTTTCTGAGGCTATGTCTACACTAAGACGGATAACCCCTTAAACGAATAATTATTTAGCCTAAGCCCCGTTTCAGCCACACAAAACTATCGTTTAAGGTTCCCCTCCTCGGACAATTTTTTACACGGCTAAGTGCGCCGTGTATTTCTTGAATCTCCAGCTCTTAGCTTTGTATGTACTCATTGATCGTTTACAAACTGAGTTTGGAGAGGAAGTGACGCCAGGAAGACCGCGCTCCACACCGGAAGTGCCGTCAGAAAGAACGCGCCACAGCTAGCTTCATAATAAGCTGTTTCGTAACTCGCAGCTAACCACTGGAAATATGAAGGCGAGTCATCCAGACATGCCCGTGTTTCTCCTTCTGCCTGTACAGACGCTTGTAGACATCACACATGAATACCTTAAGAGAAAGCGACAACAACACTTCTCAGACGGCAAGAGAACTTTCGAATGTCGAGGTCAGCTGTGATTCTACTTACCGAAAAACTCTGTCCATTTGTCGAAGGAGAGTCAACAAAAATGCGGGCTCCCGTGGGTGTGATAAAAAAGGTAGCGTGTGTTTTGTATTGCATGGCCGTCGAGGGAAGACTACGGAAAAAGGGCGAATGCTTTTGGACTGGCAAAGCAGACTGTATCAGTTATTGTCCGCCATGTATGTCGCAGACTCAACGTCTAGGTCCAGAGTATATAAAGTCACCAAAAACTAATGGACAATGGAGGTGAAGGCAAAAGAGTGAGGAGTGTCCTGATCAGATATCTAGATCCCTAGTTTGATTGTTGTCAAATGTTTTTTATCACATTGTGTACTTTCGTGTCCAATAAAGATCTGATTAATTTATGGTGGCTCAGGTGTGATTCACTACAATAGGGCCCCGCAGCACACTGGATTCCAGTTAATTGAAATACAACAACACTGGATATTGTTCAGATAAGTTAAATTTAAGAACTTGCACACAAAGCAACACTGAAGGTGACAGTGACGTGTGCATTTTCCGCGCATGCGTAGTAGGTCGCGTTGCGCTGGCTGACGGAGGGAGGAGGGGTCTTAAACAACCATTGTGTGTGTGTGGACAAGGATAAGGTTAGGTGGGATTTATCCTGGATAACCTCTCTCCTCTCTTAGTGTAGAAGGGGCCTCAGCATGCACGGTTTTTGCTTGGTGGTGAGAAAGAATTTGCCATCAATCCCACGTGGGTGCTCAGCATTGTCCGTTGGTGCTCGGGCCCCGGAGCACCCACGGGATCGGCGTCTATGGTACTACCCACTAATAGTAGTAAATGCACAGGAACCCATGTGTACATTCTACTACTACGTAGTAGTAGCAGTAAGTACACAGGAACATATGTGTACTTACAAGTATTAACCGGTAAAAGTAGTAAATACACAGGAACACATGTGTACATTCTACTACTACCCAGTAGGAGTAGTGAGTACACAGGAACACATGTGTACTTACAAGTATTAGCCGGTAAAAGTAGTAAATACACAGGAACACATGCGTACTTACTTTACCACTACCCAGTAGGAGTAGTGAGTACACAGGAACACATGTATGTTTACTACTACTACCCAGTAAAAGTAGTGAGTAGTAAATACACCGGTGATTATGAGCGTGTGAAGGAGATGTTGAAGGAGGCTTTTGAACAAAGGCAGTTTCTCTCAGTGCATCTCAGCACGGCCCCGCTAGCCGGACATACGTTTGGATGACTATGCGGAGGTTTTTTCCAAAATATGACAAACAGCCAGAGATGGTAAGACTTTTAGGCGCTTTCTGGCTGGCTTTGACCCAGCTCTCCAAGCAAAGTGTTATGGGAAGGGGGCTGCAGACATGACAGAAGCATTGATCTTTTGGGGCCATTGTGAACGCACCAGGCACACCCGTAATGCCCTACTCCATCCCGCAGCATGTTGTGAATTATAATGCACATGTTACTGAAAAGCTTGTGCCTGCCTTGTATCGGCTCACTACAAAAACGGACAACTTGCAGACAGAAGTGAAGGATTTAAGAGCACGCACAGGTGAAGCCAAGTGCAGCAGTCTTCACTTCTCTTTTCCTTGGGCGTGTCAGCACAGTTCTGGGCATCACAGGAAGCAACATCCCTCCTGTGGCTGTGCCTGTGGCAAGTACGGCTGCGGGTCCAACGCCAGGAGCCTCCGACTGGACAAGGGCACGAGGGGCTGGTCTCCGAAGATTAGGCACCAAGATGAATACGACCGCAAGGAATGTCTATGAATGTTTTCATTCGTCCAGGTCATTGTAATCTTAGGACATTCAATCGATCGCAACTGGACTGCTTGGTTTGTCTTGCAAGACGTTTCTCTTCTCATACAAGTACGCTTCATCAGTTCGTGCTCATAGACTTAGATTGGTCTGATCTAGTCTCGCGGCTGGTGCCATAACCCCAAATGTTTATACTCAAAAACCAGGAGGGTGGGCCTGGGCAAGGATGGATTTGCCCTATCGTAGTGAGAAAAAACAACTCTTTTGATGCAAACAAGCAGTCCTACTGTCAAAACCAACAACAGTGATTGAAGTGTAATTTCCACTCGTTACCATTGAGGTATTGTGTGGCAGAACGATCGCTGTGGATCGACTACTACCTGTCCAAAATAGTCGGAATCCCCCACGTAAGCATTCCATTCAGTTGTAAACAAATGGCACAAATGGCATACAGTGACCAGAATCTTTATAACTCCTGTTATTTGTTGGCGGCTAAATTGCAGAGCCTTTTAGGAATGGTTGAAGGGATAGTGTTGTATGTGGGACACAAGTGGTGTCGCAGACCACCTCCTCTGTTCAGGGATGGTTTTTCAACCTTGACATAGATGACTTCCCTCACTTCTCTTTCTTACCATCCATCCTCCTCGTCCAGAATATGTACATGTTTGTTATCAAAGGAGTGCTGTTTCTTGGGTGCAGGTAGACAGTTGAGTCTTGGCCTGAACAGTTATCCCGTCTATGCTGTGCCATGCGTCGACTTAGTGGTTGTTATGTTTCCCCAATATATGAATCAGTGCATTCATCATTACACTGGATAGCATACACCAGATTGTTTTTGTGGGTCTGGGGCGTCCGGTCTTTTTAATGCACCAGTCTCAGGGTGTTGTCTGGTTTAAAGTGTACTGGGATGTTGTGTTGTGCTGGTTAAAAATGTTCTCAGATAGACCTGATACATATGGAATGACAATATTTTTGTGTCTGTCACCCTTTTCTTCCTCAACAACTCTGTTCTTGCTTCTTCTGGAATTGGATTTCACAAACAACCAACTGGTGAAAACCACAGGGTTTATTTGTCAAGAGGCATTTAAGTTCCTGCGGTACACTCTCTGTGCTGAACCAATTATGAGACTTCCAGACTTCCACTATTGTTTCATTCTTTATACAGATGCTTCACTTGTGGCTGTCAATGCAGTGTTGGCGCAGGATGCTGATGGTCTGGAGAGAGTTGTGGCGTATTCTAGTTGTTCCCTCACGGCAGTTGAACGTCGGTGGTCTACATACGATTGGGAGTCGTAGGCGATTTCATGGGCCTTTATCTGGGTTAATTGCTGCCGCGTGTCTCAGCCGTTGGGCTCTTGAACTTGACCCATATGACTTGGTGATTGTGCACAAAAGTGGGCCTTAATGTCACAATGCAATTAAATGCAGGACAAAGGAACCCAAGGATGCAGATGGACGGTGAGTAAAACAGTTCTTTTACTTAAGGAAAACATACTCACAACAATGATCCAAACAGGAAATAACAAAAAGTGACGGTGTGAAAAAGAGAAAACAAAATGAGCACCGTGGAAAAAAGAACAAAAGCTAATATACAAAAATGACTAAACTTGGGTTGGAGTTGCAAGATGTGCAAACTACCACACAACACGAAGCTGGATGGCAAGAATGTAAGCATCAAAAACTTGGGAAGCATAAGAGTCTTCTGACATGGAGAGTCGAGGAGTGGAATTGCCGAGTGCCATCCAGCTGTCAAGGTACTGCTTAAGTAGTGTCGGGAAGATTGGACACAGCTGTGCACATCTCACAACTCCGCCCACAAGGGGAACACAGGAACTCTAGGGGTAAGAAAAAATGTAAGAGCCAGGTCTACTGCGCCTACAAAGGAAAACTGAACATACAAACCACAAGGTGGCAGCAGGCGGTGACACCTAACACACTAATGCGGATGCTCTTTCGCGCAGGCCCGTCCCCAATGCAGAGTTGGTGGACGGGGATTCCCGACTTTCATACACACGGATACTCATAGATGGCGCCCCCAGCACGGTGTGTGCGGTAGAGACCCCCACCACGGCCCCTGCGGTGGACCCTAGTTTCAGCCTAGGGTGCCAGTTACCTTCTGACCTTCTTGTATGCCTTGTATACCTTCTTGTATGGACCAGACCTTGATGGTTAATCTGTCTCGCAAAAGTTCCGATGAGGGTTGAAGAATGCGAGGTTTAAAGACTGTGGCATGAGTTCCACCAACTTTCTATTGTCGATGGACTTTTGTGTAGGATTGTGTGGCTGTCCGGCACAGGTCGTGGTTCCGGCTGTAATGGTGTCAAAAGTCCTGGCTCAATTGCATGGTACTTCTTTGACGGCTTACCTTGCCAAAGATCAGGTCTTGGCACGTGGCCGAATTGCTTGTTATTGGCCCACTATGCATACTGACATTAGAAACTGGCGTGACCATTGTTATGCCTGTCAAAGGAGGAAGTCCACTGTTCACATCTTGGCCCTATGAGGACTTTACATGGGGAGTGGTATTTCCAGCGTATTGCAGCCGACATACTTGCGTTACCAGTCACTTCGAAGGGTAGCCGGTAGGTTTTAGTTGATGAGGACTATTTCACTAAGTTCGTCAACCAAAATGCCATCTGTGATAAGAGGTCCGTCACCTTAGCTGAATGCTTCTTTCAGAACTACAATCTGGAAAATGAGGTGATGGAGAAGTTGCATACTGATATGGGGAGACAGTTTGAGTCAGACGTGGTGAAGCATCTATGCAGGATTTGGGGGGTGAAAAAATATCATACAACACCCTACAATCCAAAGTCAGATGGTATGGTCGAGAGGTTTAATAGGACTCTTATTGATCAGTTGGCCAAAACGCTCCTGTCACATGAGGGGGAGTGGGACTGTTTCTTGCTACAAGTAGCCTTTGCTTATAATACCAGCGTGCATTGCAGCACCGGGATCACACTTTACGTCCTCACTCACGGCAGGGAGGCATGGACACCGGTTGAGGTGGTGCTGGGGCCTCTAGTGCAAAGCGGCTCGGAGGCTCGGTCCTCAGAGGACTCTGTTAGCTCTCTCCTCTGGCGTTAGGGCACAGTTTTTGGCCAGGCTCAGGACAACAACATTGTGGCCAGCAGGAAGCAAAATACTTTTTATGACGCCAAGGTAAGGTACAACCCGTATGAAGTTGGGGAACTTGTCTGGTTGAATGACCCCATGGAGAGCCGCCGTAAACGGGCTCCACACTTATGTTGTGCGGCGACTATTGGATAGGGATGGTGAGATAGGGGGTCACTCATCAGATTAGTAGCCTGTTTAGGGAGGACCCCCCATTGCAGATCATTCACTATGACCGATTGCAGCTATACACTTTACCTGTAGCGTTTCCCTTGGCAGGCCCAGAGAGGAGACCTATTTCTCCTTCCCCGCCCACTACATGGCAGGACATGGTTGCTACACCCAGTAGCTCGTTAGGCATGTTTCTTTCTGGGGAGGACTCGAGCAGTGTTTTGGAACCGAGTTTTGGTTATGTTTAGTTGGACTCCCCTGCACGGACTGTTGTCATGCCGGCTATGTCACGGGTGGTAGGCCATTAAAACCTCCTGTTTATTTGGAAGACTATGTGTTTTTTGTTTGACAGTTTTATGCATGTTTTTTGTATTTTTTATACAATCTGCATCATGATTGCACTTTTTTGCAACAACGAAAAAAAATTATGTTTTAAGAGTGGTTATATGCCTCACATGCTTTATGGAGAGTTTACAGATGTATATGTGTTATTGTGTTGTGTTTTTTCATTCATTTTTCTTTGGTATGCGTTGAAATGTGGACATTAGAGGACTGACGTTAATTAGAAGGCAACAGTGTTGTGTTGTTGTGGCGGGAACTCCAGAGAAAAATAAAACAGAAGATACTCGCTCCAAAACATAATCAGTTCAGTTTTTTTTGTCATTTAAAAGAGTATTTCTACAGCTCGGACGCTGCAGAAGTAGTGATTACACAGGAACACATGCGTACTTACTACTACTAACCAATAGAAGTAGTACCGGTAAGTACACAAGAACACATGTGCACAGAATTAAAGAGGCAAAGCAATGGAAAAGGTTGTGACAGGAATGAAATGGGAAAATGCAGTCATCAGCCGTATATGTAAAAGATGTAGCCCAAGCAGTGTTGTACAGATAAATAATTAAAAATTATCAAATGCTCAATTATAATTCAATTCAGGGGAATTGTGAAAAACATTTTGGCCCCCAGGGGGGTCATGACAGAAAATATTTGTGAAGCACAGGTGTACAGCATTTTGTAACTAATACAGAGCAACACTTTTATTGAAGAGAAAGGTTTATTTGTGGCTTACATGCAAAACAAGTTTTATTAAGGAACATCTCATGGTTACATTTGCACAAAAAAGAAAGAAGCAAAGCTTATTTAATCATAAAATCAAATCAAAACATTATATTATTTAGCACTATTTATACACAGGCAAGTTACAACACAAAAGGCCCGATTTACTAGGATCCATATATCACGAGCTCGACAGCGCGTGAAAGAAAAAGATAGCGTGTCCTATGAGTGAGCATGTTGTGATCTGCTAAGACTGCATGGGCAATTGAAAAGTGGTGCAGGCCGCCCTTTTTAAGTGAGGATGTTGCGTGCATATGAGCTTTTACCACGGAAACACTTTTCTGCACAATCATGTTATCATGCTCCTAACTTTGTGCAATGTGTTGAACCAGCAGCACACATCTATCCCCCGTAACACGTTTTCTAAATCGCAATCTAGACAACAGAAACATACGCACAGTGACACTTCATTCTGTGCACGAGGCTGTGGATCGCATCACCAATGCGTCCATGCAGCTGGAATGACTCAAACGCAAGGAAATGCAAAATAAAAGATGTCTTTTAATCTAGGAGATATATTATAGTAATAGATTTCCTAAGTTAAAAACGCCAGCAGATGCCAAAACGCATCAAAATGCATCATTTAATTAATCCAGCAGCAATAAAATTATAAAAGGATGTTGCCGAATAGACGATATGTCTAATATTTTTTATTTCTGAGCGTCCAAATATGTTGACACACACACATAGGACAGAGGATTTTTTTTGTCCATTGTCTGTCTTTGCAGCGGGAGCACTGACCCTGCAGCCATGTGTGCGTCTGTGTCAGTTTGCGTGTCTTTTTCACACGTGCTAAATAAAACGCAAAATAGAGCTCCAAAACAGTGATAAGTGTTGATAAATCACATTGGGCGTGCTAAATATTTATGTTTGCATTTTTAGGTATTGTGGGCGTTTTGATGACCTGCATACATGTTGCATATTAATGAAGACATAGACGCAAAATGGATTGCAGGCCTTATTCTGCTCACTTACCTGACACAATCCACTTTGCAAACGTTTAGTAGATCAGCTTTGCACATCTTCAAGTACACGCAAACCTTCAGTAAATCAGGC
Organism: Entelurus aequoreus; assembly: GCF_033978785.1. Taxonomy (NCBI): domain Eukaryota; kingdom Metazoa; phylum Chordata; class Actinopteri; order Syngnathiformes; family Syngnathidae; genus Entelurus; species Entelurus aequoreus. Next base: position 49,132,572 of record NC_084737.1, read on the forward strand.
CCTATGTGACAGGGCCTGAAACCAAAGAGCCCAAAGTGGGAATTATCATCACAAGCCTGGCCACAGTTTGTCAGAAGTAACTTTGAGGTGCATTAGGGGAAGGGGGCTTGCACGGTTTGTCATGGTTTCTTCGAGTGGTATCAAGAGGTCATGCAGCAACCTATTGATTTATGTGGGTCTCCATTCTATTTTATTTTGATTATAATATCTGAGTTTGTGTATTTTATTGTACTGTTTTTGTCATATGTTGGTGCTGTCTAACTTTTATGTACATGATTTGTATGGACCTTGCTGTATAATACCATCAAACTGCCAGGGACTACGGATGGAAATTAGCCTTTGGCTACAATCTAGCACGGTTTCATGTTATATGTTAATTAATGTGCATTGTCCCACGTAACAAATACATTTATAATACTAATATGTCAACATTAGCACTATCATAATGTTGTAAGCGACTGTAAAAAGTGCATCATTTGTAGTACATGCTGCTATAGCAGGGGTGGGCAATTAATTTTCACCGGGGGCCGCATAAGCAACCCGAGCACTGCTGGAGGGCCACACGACAATATTTCAATTAAATTTTGCTCAATATTATTTTTGATATACCATAAGATAAATAATAATGATGATAATAATTAATAATAATAATAATAATTTCATTTAACCTAACTTAACTTTATACAAAAGCAGATTGCTTTTTAAGGTCACTTTATCCTGCATTATCCAACATTTTTCCCCATCAGATTTGGACAACCATCTGTTGTTAAAAATAGTTTTTAATCATATCTATTCTATATTGTTTTTTATATTGGTTTTATATGTAATTGTTTTTTTCTTTTTATTCAGTCATTGGTGGAGCTAAGGATAATATTTGAATATTGTTTGTAATATTGTTGTGCAGCACTTTGGAAACATTTTGTTGTTTAAATGTGCTATATAAATAAAGTGGATTGGATTGTCACACCTGCCAGCGTGTCCCAACACGCATTTACCTCTGTGAACAAGTCATTACCTGTGGTTGTCTCTTTAATTGACTGCATCAGAGCTCTCATCCAAAGTTAGCGAAAAACAGTCCTGTCTCCGGGCAATATCAGCGCAACAAAGTCCAATAAGCACTCCTTAATAAACTCTCCGTCAGAAAACGCCTTACTTTTTCTGGCGCTTTTGTGAGAAATGACGAAACTTGTCCTGACGGCTGCATCTCTGGGGGTGTGAAATATGGCACAAAGTCCTTGTTGGCTTTGCAGTTTTACCATCAACGCATCAGCCTCCCTTGCGCGCGCTTCATCAGACACATTCCGGTATTTTCCCTCGTGTTTCTTCGTGTAGTGGCGATTAAAATGATATTTAAACACAGCAACCTGTGTACCACACATTAAGCACACGGCTTTACCATTAATTTATGTAAAGAAATACTTGGCAGTCCATCTCTTGTTGGAAACACGCCATTCCTCATCAACTTTTCTTTTTTTAGCGTCTCATCACTTGTCTCTATGCACCTTCCCTCACAGGTTCCCTCCGGACATACGGCATAAATAACACATTTCAAAATAAAAGCAGCACAGTTGTATTGCGCGCACGACATAGATGTTTTTTAAACTTTATTTTGTAATTTGTAATTGCGCCGTTCAATTCACTCACAATCGCACACGCGCATACGTCCACACGGAAGTAATACAAATAACGCTTTTCAAAACAAAAGCAGCACTGTTGTATTGCACACTCGACATAGATACTTTTTTAAATTTATTTTGTAATTTATGATTGGCCTCACGCGGGCCGGACAGGGATGCGCAAAGGGCCGGATGCGGCCCGCGGGCCGTACAATGCCCAGGTCTGTGCTATAAGTGTCTCTGTCTCACACATGCAAATAACAACTACAGTTGTAGAGCAAGTACCATTAAAAAATAGCTACAAAATAAATCTGAAATTACTTGAGTAATTTTTTCGCAAAATACTTACTTACTCAAGTAGATCACTACTTTTTACTTTTACTTGAGTCATTTTATTCTTAAGTAACAGCACTCTTACTTGAGTACAACTCTTTGGCTTCTCTAACCACCACTGCCACTGCATTTCCCTGTGAAAGCCTGCTCTGAAGGGCGGTTTACCCTAGAAAAATAATGTTATGCTATATATATACTGTAAATTAGAGAAGGCCTCCTGTTGATGCAAAAAAAGGAGAATAGATTATAAATAAATGCCCTGAATATGTTGCAGACCTGTTTTTATACATTCATACGTTTCTTTCTCTGCCTGGGTGAGTAATCACATGTTAGATTTCTCTTTGCAGTCTTCTGTATGTGGCAATCCTCCATTCTCTATAATTGTACAGTCTTTTTGCCAACAGCATATCACTGTCTCCAAAAGTGCACACTTTCATTTATGCTGCAGTATGCTGTGCCACTTCACAAAAAGAGACCAGGGTGCATTAAAGCTCATTCCCGTCCCTTCTGCGCTGAGCTCTCGTCTTAAATCCGTCAACCTTCCCTTTTACGGCTTGTCACATTTGGGTATTTTTTTGTGTTTGACAGGCTTGCCTCTCGTCTCCAGTGCCATTCATCATCATGTGTGTGACACTGCTGTTAAACCCACATCCCATCCAACAGATGTTTCATATCTCATCATGAACCACAAATTAATATGTTGAAGAAAGAGCAGCATGGTGCTTATCAGTGCAACATTCAGCATATGTTTAACTTGTGCGTGCAGCTTCCTGTGTTTATCAGAGGAAACCCAAGCAAGAATTTGCTTCCCAGACTCAGATTAATATCAGAAAAATCTGATATACCACAAAAGATCAATAAATGAGAAACATTATTGTTGGCAGGGTACATGCGCTTTAGTTCCAGTGTTAATAAGGCTCCATTTGGAGTAAAACATGTTCCAGTAGCAAAAAAAGAAAGCTACCCACTGCACGAGCTCACGATCCTTAATGAGTTTGTCCTTGTTTAGTCAGCTAAATCATTCTGTACAACAGGGTCAGTATTCACAAAGTGACATTTTATGTCAAAAACAAGGCCACAGGCACAAAACCTACAATATTATCTCCTTAACCCTTGTGTAATGTTCATATTGTTGTTACTCAGCCAGAGTTTGTGGGTCTGATGGACCCGTTGCATTTTGTGGCTTTTACTGCCTCACAATCAAACACTTTTATGTTAAAATACCGAACAGATGTTTACCTTATCCCAATAAACATCTGTTCAGTATTTTAAATTAAAAGTGTTGAATTTACCCTATCCCAATAAACATCTGTTCAGTATTTTAACATAAAAGTGTTTGATTGTGAGGCATTAAAAGCCACAAAATGCAACAGGTCCATCAGACCCACAAACGCTGGCTGAGTAACAACAATATGAACGTGTGTGTGTGGGCGCGTGTGGTACACATAACATCAATTTCCACACTTCTATTAACCCTGGGTCCAGTGGACCCGGACATCTTATATGTAATAGAAATGTGTAGGGGGGGTGTATGGTGTGTGGTCATTAAATATGTATTCTGATATATATTCTTCACAGAAAATGAGCCAAAGTCAGTGAGTCTCAGTTTGAAAAATTAATTAATTGTATCATTTTTCTTTTAATAAAAAATGAAAACGGGTCCCAAAGACCCGAACACTACACAAGCGTTTTTTCATAAATTTAAAAGAAAAAAATGAATACATATTTTTCACCTTCTAACGGCAATGTCAAAAACATCACTGACAAAGCACTATACAAAACCATTACTGAACTGAATTGCAATTTTTTAGCTAGAATCTATAAAATGCAATTATTTGTGCCCCAAATAAATTTTGTATAATCTGTTTGGATCACAAACGGTAAGTCAGACTGACACACTAAAATCGTACAGCATCTCACACAAGCACGGTGGAACAGGGGTTAGTGCATGTGCCTCACAATACGAAGGTCCTGAGTTCAATCCCCGGATCGGGAACTTTCTTGTGTGGAGTTTAAATGTTCTTCCCGTGACTGCATGGGTTCCCTCTGGCTTCCTCCCACCTCCAAAGACATGCACCTGGGGATAGGTTGATTGGCAACACTAAATTGGCCCTAGTGTGTGAATGTGAGTGTGAATGTTGTCTGTCTATCTGTGTTGGCCCTGCGATGAGGTGGTAACTTGTCCAGGGTGTACCCCGCCTTCCGCCCGAATGCAGCTGGGATAGGCTCCAGCACCCCCAGCCACCCCAAAATGGACACGCGGTAGAAAATGGATGGATCTCACACTAGTGGGTACTCCCATTATATTCTAACTATCTTATTATATATTCTTGCATACAACTTAAGTAGTCCCTGTACAGTATGGAATCTTGGGTACAGAATTCGCCACCTACAAGTTTTACTGGGATCCTCTTCCACTCCTCCATGTTGACATCATGGAGTTGGTGATGCCACCAACACAGCGGTTGACTGTAGGCAAGACATAAATGTATCTTGGGACTCACTTGTTGTGTTGCCAGCAGCTTTTAGACATGAATACATGTGTGTTGAGTCATTTTGAGACAATTATAAAACTATACTGCTAAAAAAAATTTCAAGTTCAGTTTTTTTATAACACTGTACTTTGAGCAGGTAAAATGCTTGCCATTGCAGTCAATTGTGAATTACTAAAACTAATAAACAAATGAGTATATATATATATACAGCACACTGTGGGCCTGATCTATTAAAGGTTTGTGTGTACTAAAACACGTGCAAACTTGATGTCACACACAAAGCTTATCTACTGAACGTGTGTGCAGAATATTTTGTCTCTTTAGTGAGCAGAATAAGAAGAGCAATCCATTTAGCGTGTCTGTCTTCATGAATATGCAGAATATTTACTGATCATAAGATCGCCCACAATACTGGGAGGAGAAGAGGAAAATATAATTATTCTGCACAAGCAATGTGATTTATCAAGAATAAAACTCAACTTCGAGCGCTATTTTGCATCTTATTTTAGCACCTCTGATAGGTATGTGCAAACTGACAGTTACACACACGGCTGTGAGAAAGGAGGCGGTTGCGGAGCAGCTCCGTCCTACATGTGCTTGTCAGCATAAGTGGACTGCCAAAAATACCAATATAAGACTCATTGTTTAAACAACAATATAATTGTATTATTTGATATAAAACATAAAAAAACATCTACATCTTACCGCAACGCAGTGGAATTCTTGTAGGCTGAAATGTGAAAATTTTTACTGACACAGATGACAGCGCATGGTATAAATCAGGGGTGTCCAAACTTTTTCCATTGAGGGCCGCACACTGAAAAAAGTAAGCGTGCGGGGACCATTTCGATATTTTGAATTCTGAATATATATATATATATATATATATATATATATATATATATATATATATATATATATATATATATATATATATATATATATATATATATATATATACATATATTCTAACTAGGGCTGTCAACATTAATGTGTTAACGCATGTGATTAATAAAACTAAATTATTGTGTTATCAAATATGAATGATAATGAATCACTTCCCGGAAAATGCACGCATTTGTTACACGGCCTGTGATCAAGATGAGACGCTCATCTTTGCTTCAAAACATAATTTTGGATAAAACTAAGGTAACTTGTTGGTATTGCAGTGACAAACGGTTTTATCATCAAGTTTAAAATACCATCTTAAAGCGAGTTACGTACTCCAGAATGGCGCCAATCCTCTTGGCGACTTCTTTTGTAAACAGCTACTAGCCAAAAATCTAAAGACTTTTCCTGGTGATATTGGAGACTTTTTTTTGTGACTTGGAGATGGTGAGGTGAAAGCAAGCAGCAGTCACCGCAAGCAGTGACAGCTGCTGATGGTCAGCTGGTGCTGCTGCGCTGATACATCCACAACAAGCAGAGGACAACGCTACACTGGCAAAGTTTACGGGTTCAATGTTGTCAACAAAAGTAGCACAGTTAAGTTAAACAATGCCATCGCATGTCGGACATCCAACATCTGTGAAGACCGAGTCCTGCAAGAAGATGTCGTTCATATCACCACAGCTGATCTGTTGTACAATACCTTGGAGAGACACTATTACAGAAAGGATGAATCAATCAATCAATGTTTACTTATATAGCTCTAAATCACAAGTGTCTCAAAGGGCTGCACAAGCCACAACGACATCCTCGGCTCAGATCCCACATCAGGGCAAGAAAAAACTCAACCCAATGGGATACAATGAGAAACCTTGGGGGGACCGCAGCCATGAGTGCCGCTGGCGACCGGTGCAATGGACGTCGAGTGGATCTAGCATAATATTGTGAGAGTCCAGTCCATAGTGGGGCCAGCAGGAGATAATCTTGAGTGGAGACAAGTCAGCAGCGCAGAGATATCCCCAACTGATGCACAGATGAGTGGTCCACCCTGGGTCCCTACTTTGGACAGCTAGCACGTCATCTGTGGTCACCAAATCTGTGCCCCCCGCCCCCTCCACGAAGAAAAGGGGGGCAGAGCAGAAAAGAAACGGCAGATCAACTGGTCTAAAAGGGGGGTCTATTTAAAGGTTAGAGTATACAAATGAGTTTTAAGATGGGACTTAAATGCTTCTACTGAGGTAGCATCTCTAACTGTTACCGGGAGGGCATTCCAGAGTACTGGAGCCCGAATAGAAAACGCTCTATAGCCCGCAGACTTATTTTTGGCTCTGGGAATCACTAATAAGCCGGAGTTCTGTGAACGCAGATTTCTGGCCAGGACATATGGTACAATACAATCAGCAAGATAGGATAGAGATAAACCGTGTAGTATTTTATACATAAGTAGTAAAACCTTAAAGTCGCATCTTAAGTGCACAGGAAGCCAGTGCAGATGAGTCAGTATAGGCGTAATATGATCAGACTTTCTTGTTCTTGTCAAAAGTCTAGCAGCCGCATTTTGTACCAACTGTAATCTTTTTATGCTGACATAGGGAGACCCGAAAATAATACGTTACAGTAATCAAGACGAGACGTAACGAACGCATGAATAATGATCTCAGCGTCGCTAGTGGACAAAATGGAACGAATTTTAGCGATATTACTGAGATGAAAGAAGGCCGTTTTAGTAACACTCTTAATGTGTGACTCAAACGAGAGAGTTGGGTCGAAGATAATACCCAGATTCTTTACCGAGTCGCCTTGTGTAATTGTTTGGTTGTCAAATGTTAAGGTAGGCTGACCATACGTCCTCTTTTCCCCGGACATGTCCTCTTTTGCGGGGGTGTCCAGGGTTTCTTAAATGCCTCAAATGTCCGGCATTTTGAATTAGGGTTGCGTGTATTTTCAATGTACGTCCAGGGTTAAGTTAAGAAGGGGTTAAAAAAAACAAAACTGAAGGTGTGCGCACGTAGCAACATTCGTGAGGGAGGGGCAGAAACACAGAGCGAGAGAGCTAGTGAGTGGAGAGAGACATGAGAACAAGAAATGCCGAAACATAAATGCAACTTCACGGATGATTTGCAGGAAAAGTTTTCGATGTTTTCGTCCTGGCCGTGACACATGGAAGGCAAAGCAGCAACGTATGTATCTGTGGCAAACAAAGGGGCCAAAGATCTACAAGCCCATATCGACACTACAAAGCACAAAACAGCTGTGCAGGGCGAGAGCTCGTCTGCTGTTTTTTGTTTAAATTTAATCAACTTGTTTTGAGGCATTATTTATGTTTAGATTATATACAAGAGGTTATTTTGAATATTTCTACCTCTGCACTTTTTTTTCCAAAACTGTGAATGTTACAGAATATAATTGTGACTTATTTTGTTATACTGTCAAGCAGTGTTGGCGTTAACGCACTTTTTGTGTTTTTTTTAAATTACCATTTGTGGCCCACAGCTAATATTTTAAAGGCCCACGGCACATTCTAAAAATACTATTAAAATAAACAAAAACATAACAAAAGTGAAATAAAAAAGCTTAAAGGTGAAATATAAGTTAGAAAAAGTTGCAATGTTGACTAATAAAACAAAGATGTTTCTTTTTTCTTTCAAACTGTCATTGCTCAAAACATAATATTGAATCAAAATCAATGTTATTATGAATTATTGACCTATGAAAGGTTCCGATGACTTCACATCAAATATTCCACTTTAAAAAATATTTTTGGTGGAAGATTTTGCATATTTTGTGTGTTTGCCATAAAAAACATAGTTTTGTTTGACAAAAAAGGGCGGAAAACAAACAAACAACAACAAAAAACATAAAAAAAACTAAAACATTTTGAAATGAGGAACAGATCTGAAGTTGATGTAGACTCCAGAGATTTAAGCGTTAAATATAAAAAGTATGTATGCCCTGGCACACCATTATCATCATTTCATGACCGAAGCAAAACACTTTTTACACTATATTGAAATAAATACACCTACAACTTATTAAATAAAAACATAGAAAAAACTACCAGAAGCAGTAAAGTTTAGATCCATGAAGGAAAGAAGAAAGTGAATGAATGTTTATAACTGAATACATTTACATATGTATACACATTTGTTTTCTTTTGTATTATCTTTTTTAATGAATTAAGTAACGTTTATGACAACCTTTTTACAAAACACAATATAGAATGTGCGATATAACAGGATAATGCATACATTTGTCATTTGTTTTCAAAACGCTTACAAAAAAGTGGGACCCCAAAAATTTACTGTGGGACCCTATTTTTATGACTTGATGGGGTCCCTGGTACCCCATTTTGAAAATTCCTAGCGCCAACACTGCTGTCAACAGAGGAGAAAAAATGCTTTATTTAAAAAAATATATTATTTATAAAGAAAGTTCGAGTATCATTGGCAAATGTTCATCTAGTCTTCATCTTGGCGTGCTGCCCGCCTTGGCACGCATATATGTGTCCTCTTTTTGGGATTTCAGAATATGGTCAGCCTAGTTAAGGTGGTATTATTAAATAGGTGTCGGTGTCTAGCAGGACCGATAATCAGCATTTCCGTTTTCTTGGCGTTGAGTTGCAAAAAGTTAGCGGACATCCATTGTTTAATTTCATTAAGACACGCCTCCAGCTGACAACAATCCGGCGTGTTGGTCAGCTTTAGGGGCATGTAGAGTTGGGTGTCATCAGCATAACAGTGAAAGCTAACACCGTATTTGCGTATGATGTCACCTAGCGGCAGCATGTAGATGCTGAAGCGTGCAGGGCCAAGAACCGAACCAACTGTACTACACAAACAAGAGCATCAACTTGCAACTACAGACTGAATGTGAATGTATTTTGCTTCCTGGAGAACGTTGGACATCTGTAAGAAATCACAATGATCTGGGGTTGAATTGTACCAACAATAAAAAAAAATCAGCATTGTCGTTGTTTGTTTACCTTTTTTCTTTCAACAACTTCTTAAACTAAAGAAGAGTAAATGGTGCACGATGTTAAGTTGTTTATGAGTGTGTTCACTACATTGTCAATTACTAACTGTACCTTGTTTGCAAGATTGTTGCAAACTGCAAAGACTTTCAAAATGTGCACTTAATTTTTATTATACTTATTTTCACCAAGTTTTGAGCAAATCAATGACTTGCAGTCCAGTAAAACATTTAAAAAAAACATTCCTGTATGACATTCTGACTATCAAATTGCATTTGTACCCAAATATTGGGGTATTTTCCCAAGTGAATTTTGTTAATGCAATCAAATGATAATTATTTGATAATTGGTTAATCATGATTATTCACAGGTTTAGAGTGTGATTAATCTGATTTACAAAAAATAATCACTTGACAGCCGTAATTAAAACTAATGTGATAAGTATAATTTATCCAAAAAGTTACTTCGGTAAATGTAACTGAGTAAATGTAGTGTTGTACTGCTGTAAAGGACAGTAAAAGAGGACAAAAGACACACAAAAAGACAGAGAGATCATTTAAGCGTGTGTAAGTTGTTATTATGATGTGTTATTCTGATGCCAGGAGAACAGAACCTCTTCCCAAAATTTTAATCATACTTTCATGTGTTCCTTGTTTTGGAAGGCTCATATGTGAAAACTGATCATTGTCTCACGAGTGGGACAGGCTCCAGCCCTCCCGCGACCCAGAGAGGGACAAGCGGTAGAAAATGGATGGATGGATGGATGGATGGATGGATGGTAGAGTGGCTGTGCCAGCAATCGGAGTGTTGCTGGTTACTGGGGTTCAATTCCCACCTTCTACCTTCCTAGTCACGTCCGTTGTGTCCTTGGGCAAGACACTTCACCCTTTGCCTCTGATGGCTGCTGGTTAGCGCCTTGCATGGCAGCTCCCGCCATCAGTGTGTGAATGTGTGTGTGAATGGGTAAATGTGGAAATACTGTCAAAGCGCTTTGAGTACCTTGAAGGTAGAAAAGCGCTATACAAGTATAACCCATTTATTTATAAGTATTTTTCTACCTAAAGGCCGACTGAGGTTCACAGTGGTTCCCATTTTCTCATACAAGTTGCTGATATTGAACCTCTGACCTTTCTAAGTTCTCATACTGAATTATGTCAGAATTCACACTACAAGGTCTGTATTTTCAAAAGTATTATTTTATCAATACTTGATTATTAGTTGTTATAATAATGAACATATGAAACAAAATAGCTATACATTAAAACGTTACATTTGCACAATTGAACATGTTCAAGAAGGAGTAAGAAGAAGCGGAGTTTCAAATTTAACGAAAGAAAAGGCTGAAGAAGAAAATGTATATAAAGACTGCAAATACATTAGGTAATTTAACATAAAGTATATTGTTCGTCCTTTCAGGTACATTTTTGCTCTATTTTTTATCATAACTTTGGTAGTGTTACTCCGAATGGGATGTTATTTTTTCCTGAAAGGGTTTTTTGATGTTCAATTTTATTATTTTTGGTACAAATTCTTCCATACATCAAATAATTGTAACACAGTTAAGTAGCACCAGGACAAAAAAGTCTCAGGGAGTTAAGGGTGTGATAAAAAGTTGTTTAATTGTTTGTTTTTTTTACTTTTTTTGCTCAAATGTCTTAATCAACTTCAGCCCTAAACAAGAATAACAAACATGCCATGTTTTGTTTTTTGTTACTTTTTTTACTTTTGAATGCCAATTTGATGTAATTATGTCTGAGTTTTTTATTTTGAAAAATGTGCATAAAATGATTATACTTCCAGAGAGTAAATGTTAAAGTACAAAGGCATATTAGCTATTGTAGTTAGGACTGAAGTTGATTGATAGATTTGAGCAAAATTTAGAAAACAAATATGGGTCCCACATTTTTTTATACAGTCTTAACACCCTGAGGACTTTATCATCTTGGCGTTATTTTACTGCTATTAAATTATGTATGCTCCAGAAAGTTAATATATTGAATTATATACTTGTATCTGAGCATGACCTTTAATTCAGTACCTCATATTATATTTTATGACAGTATATTTTCATATGAATCAAAGTATGAACATGTTGATATCATATCCTAACAGTTTTGAAAATATCTGGACATTTTCACAATTAAATATTGTCCAGATAATGTTTTTCGAGTGAGTTGCTGCACTGTTGAGCGGGTTATTACTGTAACTTGTCATACTAATTCTTGCCAACTTGTGTTGAGCTCATGTTCAAGTGTAGTTGTTGAACCCTGCTGAGGATGGAGGACTAGTCCCTGTGCATCCGTGAGACACTTGAAGGCATTGGGGGGTATCTTCTCCACCACCAGCAGGTTATTTTCCAAGTGGACGGAAGACAAAGTGGAGCCAGAATTTCTTGGGTGACACACTTCCCACTGCCTCACCAGCCTAGAACATGAAACATGCAAAATTGTAACGTACTTTTGCATAAAATATTGACCTTCCTGTCACATGCAGTGGTACCTTGATTTTTGTACCGTTGTACACCCTCTTTTTGTATGATTTGGCGTTGGTGACTGAGAAAAAATGCGAAATAACTCACAATTGGGCCAAATAAAGTTGTGAGTGAGAGAATTTAGCTTTGTATTTCGCTTTGTTTTCTGCATGTAAAATTAGAAGTATTGTCCATTAAATGTTAATATTAAATTACGATAGTTTTGAGTGTATATAAAGTATTGACTTGATTTACATGATTTATTATCGTAAAAATTGCACACATGTTTGTACCATATGGTCTTCGTCGGACCTTTTGCAACAGAATACTAACAAAAACTGAAGTACCACTGTATGTTGACTCAATAATTAGTCCAACAGAACATACTTCTGGAATTGTACCTGATATGATTGTTGTCCAGTCTCAGCCTCTGCAGGTTCTTAAACTGCCGTACCCAGCGAGGGACCTCTCCAAGAATGTTATTGTCCATCAGGAGTTCAACCAACGAGCGGTACGTTCCGACAAAAGACCCTCGCTCGATACCCTCATTCCTCAATGCATTGTGGGACAGATCAAGTGAGCGTAGGCCGGGCCGCATGTGGCGAAAGATGAGGGCAGGGATGTGGCTTATGTTGTTGTGTTGAAGGTAGAGTTTTTGGAGAGGACGAGGAAGATTCAATGGCACCGATGTCAGGTGGTTGGAAGACAGGTCCAAGGCTTCAAGGCTTCTACAAAACAAGGAAATATATTGAAAATGAAGACCTTGAATACTCAGCACCAGTGCTGCATTTCAGTGTGGTGTTCCCCTAAGACAGGGGTGTCCAAAGTGCGGCCCGGGGGCCATTTGCAGCCCTCAGTTAATTGTTTAGCGGCCCGCCACATATTCTGGAAATACTATTGCAAAAATTAAAAATTAACATTAAAAAAAGTGGAATGAGGTGAAATCTAACGAGGAACAGTTGCAATGTTGACACAAAGCTGCCATGCAGGCTGTTTGTTTTTCTTTTGTCTTTCTTTATTTTGCTTTTTTTGCTATTGCTCAAAAAAAAAAAATGTTTAAAAAAAAATTCAATGTTATAATCAATTATTGATCTATTCAAGGCTCCAATTACTTCAAATATTTCACTTTAAAATGTTTTATGTGGAAAATATTGCAAATATTGTGTGGCTGCCATATAAAAACAATGTTTTCTTTGACATAAGAGCATAAAACAAACAAAATAATAAAATGGACAGATATTATCGGACATCTCTAATAAAAATTTATCACTTTATGAGTGGGGGACCTTTTGGATCCCAAATATATTTAATGGAATTTTATTGATCTTTTCACTGTGATTAATCAAAAATGATAATAAATTAAAATCAATGGTGTCCTGCATTATTGATCTTTTTAGGGCTCCAATTACTTTACATCAAACATTGCTTTCTGAATGTTTTGGGCGGTGGGGAAAATACTGCATATTTCAGTTTTACTATAAAAAACAAAGTTGTCTTTGACAGAAAAGGCATAAAACCTTTTTTTTTAACGTTATATCAACCTGAAGTTGATATAGAGATTTACTGTAAGCGTTAAATAAATAAAAATAATAATAATGTGACTTATTTTTAACATTTTAATGACTGAGACCCTTTATATTTATATATTTTGTTATGATTTGAAAATGAAAAATATCAAAATGGCCCCCGCATGCTTTAATTTTTCCGTGTGCGGCCCTCAATGGAAAAAGTTTGGACACCCCTTCCACAAGAGCTGTTGTTGTTAGTACACCAATCTCTGCATAGTTCCTGATTTGTGCTACAAATAGAAAACGCTGAAACTAGCAGGGAGGTAACTAATGACCGCACAGTGCAGTCAAATGAAGGCTTCTGGGCAGGTAAAAAAGGTTATGAACTCCCCTCAATTCAACTTGATATAAATGCTCCAGTATGCACACACCCATATTTGTAGTGAGGGAACATTTAAAATGAGTGAGCAAGAGTAACACTTCTCGTATTTTTAATATCATTCAGCGCAGGTCAGATTTAGGAACCTGATTAAGATCTCATTTTTACCATTGTGTGTATGTCTTACAGCGATAGCTGCATGACATTACACCTAGGGATGGGTGCTTGTCACATTTAAATCGGTATCCTGGTACCTGTAAAATCACTAATGCTAATCAGTAAGAGCATTGAGCACTAGCACATTATGGTAAAGTGGAGCTTTGCTGTACGTTCGAGCATTTTCTATCAGGCATACTTGCTTTGTTGGCATAGAAAATTGTAACATTACATAGAGGCAGTTTGGCTCAGTCCGCTCTAAGGGCTTGTTTGCCTGCCAAGTGTTTGAGCCCAGTCTGCAACCAGACTTGATGTCACGAGCAACAAGGTTTGATTTTACGTGAATAAGTACCCGGTAGTGAACTAGTAGGGAGGTAACTAATGACCGCACAGTGCAGTCAAATCCGGTAGTACGGAATTCAGCCAGTGCCTATAAAAGTAGAGAATTCAGTACATGTCCCGAATTATACCCTTACCATACTGCAGGGTTATTAAATTAAATTGTTATAGGGGCCACATTTCCAGAATGCTTAGGACTAAGGGGGCCGAACTTCTCTATTTTTATTTTGAGAGCCATTCTCTGTAGTGGACATTTGTTTATAGTTTTAAAAAAAATGTGTCAGATTTACAAATTTCTGAAAAAATGGATCCCTTTTAATCCAAATACAAGTGTCCACTGCAGTGGAAGCTGGCCTTTAGGAGGTTAAAAGGTCAGAGCAAGGATGTGTTTACACTGGTCCAAGTTCTTCAATACAACAGGAGCCCCTTTGTGTTTTTATAATACGTAATTATGTGCAAACATTTTAAAGTTTCCCCAAAGTTTTGAACTGAATTAATGGGCCGGTCTAGTGTTATGCCTGGGAATTTGGCAACCCGGGTTGCTAGTTGAATAGCCCTGTCATACTGCACCATCGTCATGTAGATGCATCTATTCGTCACAGTAAATTGATTATGAACGTAACTGTGCGTGAGTTCAACATGATAAATGTTACTATAGTGGCCTGTCCATTTCTCAGTACCCGTTCATACTACTGTAGTTTCACGCTACTGATTTGTATTCAAAGTCTTTGCTAGGAAGCTCGGAGGGCCACATGCTATTATTGAGCAGAGAGGAGCACTCAGTCCTTTAACAACTGCAGTCCATGCCTACTCACACACATACCGTACTGTATGCACACACCCATGTGCACAGTCAAGTGTTTGATTGAGATGACTTATTTATTCCAATAAAATCCTTGTGCCAAAGTGGCCTCCAGATGACTTTTATGGAGCATGCCCATTTAGTGTATAGGGAAGACCAGATGAAATTGTATACTTCACCGTGCGCTCACGTTTCCAGAATGTATGAGCTCATTCTGCCAGCTTGAGAACTGACCAAGCCCTCTTGAGAGTTGACTGTATGGGGACTTGATTTAAGGGGATAATTATTTTAGGTTTTGCTATTGACCAAAGGATAGCTGCTGGTTTACTTGCTGAAAATGTGCTACATGCTTCATTAAATCAGATATAGGCAGTGAATTGAAATTGGGCTGGAAGACTGCAGTGTTCTACTGTATATGTACTGTCCAAACTCTGTACCCATCATTTGAAAAGATGCATCACGGTTTCCGCAAGGAACAGTAAACATGTGGCGCTCTGAATCATTTTCATTGACGGCAGAGCGTGGGGATATAGAGACTGTTATTAGAGTGCTACTGTGGTATCTGCTTCTGTAGCTTCTGGTCACACAGCATACAAGAACCATGACAAACACAACAGAGACAGCAAACAGCAAAAGAACAGCTAGGACCAGGTCACACAAACTAATGTTTGGGTGCTATTTTTGAAGAAATTGATACTTTGTGGCAAGTATCAAAGCCAAACACACTCATCCAGACAGTCCTCATTCACAAGTCCTGGAGCCAGGGTCTGCCATGGGTGTGTCAGCGCTTTTGGCAGAGGTAACTTACACTTCTGTGAGAGCACGACCAGCATTAGTGCCACAAGAGCAACTCAATTTTGGAGCAGAATTTTCCCACAGTCAGGATTTCAACAGGATAAATATTCTGAATATTGTGCAAAAGTCCATTCATTTCAGCAATTCAACTTCAAATGTGAAACATGTATGCAAATATGTTATATAAACTCATTACATGCAAAGTGAGACATGTCAAGTCTTTGTTTGTTCTGATTTTTACTGTTTATAGTTTTTGAAATCCCAACATTTTCAGATATTTTCAATTCGGCATTTCCATAGGCTGTAAACCATAATCAGCAAAATTATATCAAAAGAATACTTGAAATATCTTGAGTTGCATGTTATGAGTCTTTATCGTTTGTTAGTTTAATCTTGTAAATCTTATTGCTTGAATAAACAAACCTTTGCACGATATTTGCATTTTTTTTAGTTTCACCTGTATACAAACTTTTCGATTTATAAACCACAGGCCAAAAAGAAATATGCTTTGGTGTACGAACCTTGTTTTTTGTGTTCGGATATTTCATCCACAAAAACTACTTTGTGTGCTTTTTATATTTTGTAGCTTTTTTACAGCATTAATTTCTAGGTTTGATATGAGTCCAGAGAAAGTATTAGACAATCGTGTGGTTAAAAATATTCAGGAAGTATCCACAGCGTTGGCGGCGCTGCCTCCCCCTCCAATTTTCTTCAGCTGAACACCAAGAAAATTAAACAAAAGGTAAAGTGGACTACATTTTTTATTCCTAATTATTGTAGCAACCTGGCCGTTGCACCACAGGGCTAGTGACAATGTGTGTGCGTGTCTGCAGGGCAGCTGAATGCGAGGAGAACAGTTCAGCTGTTGTTGTTGTTGTGGCTTTGTTATTAAATAGAAAGTTGATCCATCACCCCATTGCTATGTTTGTTTAAAGGCCTACTGAAACCCTCTACTACCGACCACGCAGTCTGATAGTTTATATATCAATGATGAAATCTTAACATGGCAACACATGCCAATACGGCCGGGTTAACTTATAAAGTGCAATTTTAAATTTCCCGCTAAACTTCCGGTTGAAAACGTCTATGTATGATGACGTATGCGCGTGACGTCAATCGTTGAAACGGAAGTATTCGGACACATTGTATCCAATACAAAAAGCTCGGTTTTCATCGCAAAATTCCACAGTATTCTGGACATCTGTGTTGGTGAATCTTTTGCAATTTGTTTAATGAACAATGAAGACTGCAAAGAAGAAAGCTTTAAGTGGGATCAGTGTATTAGCGGCTGGCTACAGCAACACAACCAGGAGGACTTTGACTTGGATAGAAAACGCGCTATCCGACGCTAGCCACCGACCGCATTGATGATCGGGTGAAGTCCTTCGTCGCGCCGTCGATCGCTGGAACGTAGGTGAGCACGGGTGTTGATGAGCAGATGAGGGCTGGCTGGCGTAGGTGGATAGCTAATGTTTTTATCATAGCTCTGTGAGGTCCCGTTGCTAAGTTAGCTTCAATGGCGTCGTTAGCAACAGCATTGTTAAGCTTCGCCAGGCTGGAAAGCATTAACCGTGTAGTTACATGTCCATAGTTTAATAGTATTGTTGATTTTCTGTCTATCCTTCCAGTCAGGGGTTTATTTCTTTTGTTTCTCTCTGCAGTTAAGCCCGATGCTATCACGTTAGCTCCGTAGCTAAAGTGCTTCACCGATGTATTGTCGTGGAGATAAAAGCCACTGTGAATGTCCATTTCGCATTCTCGACTCTCATTTTCAAGAGGATATAGTATCCGTGGTGGTTTAAAATACAAATCCGTGATCCACAATAGAAAAAGGAGAGAGTGTGGAATCCAATGAGCCAGCTTGTACCTAAGTTACGGTCAGAGCGAAAAAAGATGCGTCCTGCACTGCACTTTAGTCCTTCACTCTCACGTACCTCATCCACGAAACTTTCATCCTGGCTCAAATTAATGGGGTAATCGTCGCTTTCTCGGTCAAAATCGCTCTCGCTGCTAGTGTAAACAATGGGGAAATGTGAGGAGCCTTTCAACCTGTGACGTCACGCTACTTCCGGTACAGGCAAGGCTTTTTTTTATCAGCGACCAAAAGGTGCAAACTTTATCTTCGATGTTCTCTACAAAAATCCTTTCAGCAAAAATATGGCAATATCGCGAAATGATCAAGTATGACACATAGAATGGATCTGCTATCCCCGTTTAAATTTTAAAAAATAATTTCAGTAGGCCTTTAATATCAGTATAGTACTTTATATTGTATTCAAAGTGTACCCATTTTTACTAAAATGTGGACTTTTGTTGAGGTTGGAAACCATTATTCACATTTACTTTGTTTCTTATTGACAACTCTGCTTCACTATACAAACTTTTCCATTTAAGAACCCTGTGCCGGGTTTTGTTTTTTTTACATCGGAGCAGGTAAAAATAAGATGATAAGTAATCAAAACAAAAGCATGTTGACTAAGACGGTGGCACAATTAACTGACATGTTAGTTAAAGTTTAAATATGAGACGAAAATGTTGACAGAAACGAAATTAAATCATATTTGATTTCATCATGTTGATGGGTTGTACAAGTTCAGAATATATCACACTAACAGAGGGGTGGGGTTAGTTACGAAGGAGAGCCAATCAGATGTTTTTCCTTCTGAGATGAGGAAGTCACCGCCAAAACTAAAATGTGAGGCTTTAACATGTTACACATGGTAATATGTGTACACCTGGGAGAAAGTGAACAGGACACATTTCATTTTGCTGCTATGATGCCATCAACTGGCAAGTCATCAATTGTGACATCGACACAACTGTAAGTCAAATCTATTATTTGCTGCTACTGTTGTTGTGCCATAAACGTATTCCCTGCCAAAAATGTATTCCCGCCGCGGGAGCGCGTACCGCTTTGTAAAGCTGCGCTGCCTGGCCTTCATCTGTCCACAACTGCTTATTACATGTAAGTCAAACATTTTATATCCGTGGTTATTGTAAGGATAAAATTATTCAAGCCTTTATCATGTCCGATAAATTAAAAAAGAGTTGGCCATTTTCATGGTAATAATGAGATCGTAAAGAACTGTTGTAGACCCGATGTTAATGTGCTAAAACCTCTTTCTTGTTTAGAAGCTACATACAATGTTAACTGTTCTTTGTTAATGCACATAATAAATATGAATAAAGTGTTTGGATGTATTCATTAAATCAAAGTACTTTTGGTTGCCAAAAAGTGATTCAAAGTAATATTTGGATATTGACACATCTCATCTGTGCATACATTATTAGATTACCCATCATACATATAATAACAAAGTACATACTGTACTGTTTATGTGATAAAATACCCCAAACACCAAGTTAGTTGTTGCCAAAAGTTATTCAAAGTAATATTTTGATATGGACACTTTTCATACTTGGTAATATAGTAATTTATGCCTAATTAGGATCTGTCAATATCAAAATATTACTTAGAATCCCTTGTTGGTAAACAAGAATACACTGATTTAATGAATACATCAGAACACCTTAATATTTAATATGTGCATGAACAAAGTTATTATTATGTAGCTTTTAAACAAGAAAGAGGTTTAAGTGCATAAACCAGGCTTGCTGATGAGAGACGGCCTTCACCCTAACCAGGAAGGCGCCATCATCCTGTCTAGAAACATAGACTACTATTTAAGTCTCACTTGACTGACTACACTAGAGCAAGCCCGGTCACAGGCAATTACAATGTCTGTTAGTCCGGGTGAGGAGTCAGTTAAGTTAGAACTAGCCATAGCCAGGCTGGATAATCCATGTACGCATAGCAATTCTCTTAGAATAATACACAATTCACATAATGTTTTTTCTGTTGTGTCTGTGTCAGAGGTGGACATGCATTCTACTGAGGTGGCAAATTATGATATGTCCAGTCTATTGCAGCACCAAGCAAACAATCTGAAAATTCCCGTCATATCAATTCCTAGATATGGTCGAAACTATTTAAAGTGCACTACGCATAATAAACGTAACATTGTTAATATTGCCACTACGGATAATCTTAACAAAAACTCGTCAAAACAGCCCAATACCTATGATATGGGCTTTTTAAACATAAGATCATTGTCTCCCAAGGCGTTATTAGTTAATGAGGTCATTAGAGACAACAATCTTAACGTCATTGGTCTTAGCGAAACCTGGCTCAAACCAGACAAATTTTTTGCGCTCAATTAGGCATCTCCTCCTAACTATACGAATGCGCATGTTGCCCGTCCTCTTAAAAGGGGAGGGGGTGTCGCACTAATATACAATGAAAATTTCAACCTTACCCCTAACCTAAATAATAAATATAAATCGTTTGAGGTGCTTACTATGAGGTCTGTCACACCGCTACCTCTCGACCTGGCTGTTATCTACCGCCCCCCTGGGCCCTATTCGGACTTTATCAGTGAATTCTCAGAGTTCGTTGCTGATCTAGTGACGCACGCCGACAATATAATCATAATGGGGGACTTTAATATCCATATGAATACCCCATCGGACCCTCAGTGCGTGGCGCTCCAAACCATAATTGATAGCTGTGGTCTTACACAAATAATACATGAACCCACGCATCGCAACGGTAATACAATAGATCTAGTGCTTGTCAGGGGTGTCACCACCTCCAAAGTTATGATACTTCCATATACTAAAGTAATGTCCGATCATTACCTTATAAAATTTGAAGTTTTGACTCATTGTCAACAAGCTAATAATAATAATAACTGCTATAACGGCCGCAACATTAATGCTGCCACAACGATGACTCTTGCTGACCTACTGCCTTCGGTAATGGCACCATTCCCAAATTATGTCAGCTCTATTGATAACCTCACTAACAACTTTGACGATGCCTTGCGCGAAATTATTGATAGTATAGCACCGCTAAAGCAAAAAAGGGCCCCTAAAAGGCGCACCCCATGGTTTACAGAAGAAATTAGAGCTCATAAATTATCATGTAGAAAACTGGAACGCAAATGGCGCGCGACTAAACTTGAGGTTTTCCATCAAGCATGGAGTGATAGTTTAATAACTTATAAACGCATGCTTACCTTAGCTAAAGCTAAATACTACTCAAATCTCATCCGCCTCAACAAAAACGATCCTAAATTTCTGTTTAGTAAAGTAGCATCGCTAACCCAACAAGGGACTCCTCCCAGTAGCTCCACCCACTCGGCAGATGATTTTATGAATTTCTTTAATAAGAAAATTGAACTCATTAGAAAGGAGATTAAAAACAACGCATCCCAGCTACAACTGGGTTCTATTAACACAAATACGACTGTATATATGACGGACACTGCCCTCCAAAATAGTCTCTCTATTTTTGATGAAATAACATTAGAGGAATTATTACAGCGTGTAAGTGGGATAAAACAAACAACATGTTTACTTGACCCACTTCCTGGGAAACTTATCAAGGAACTGTTTCTATTATTAGGTTCATCAGTGTTAAATATTATAAACTTATCACTTTCCTCCGGCACTGTTCCCCTAGCATTCAAAAAAGCAGTTATTCATCCTCTGCTCAAAAGACCTAACTTCGATCCTGACCTCATGGTAAACTACCGACCGGTCTCCCACCTTCCGTTTATTTCCAAAATTCTCGAAAAAATTGTTGCACAGCAGCTAAATGAACACTTAGTGACTAACAATCTCTGTGAACCTTTTCAATCCGGTTTCAGGGCAAATCACTCTACGGAGACAGCCCTCGCAAAAATGACTAATGATCTATTGCTAACGATGGATTCTGATGCGTCATCTATGTTGCTGCTTCTTGATCTTAGCGCCGCTTTCGATACCGTCGATCATAATATTTTATTAGAGCGTATCAAAACACGTATTGGTATGTCAGACTTAGCCTTGTCTTGGTTTAACTCTTATCTTACTGACAGGATGCAGTGCGTCTCCCATAACAATGTGACCTCGGACTATGTCAAGGTAACGTGCAGAGTTCCCCAGGGTTCGGTCCTTGGCCCTGCACTCTTTAGTATTTACATGCTGCCGCTGGGTGACATCATACGCAAGTACGGTGTTAGCTTTCACTGTTATGCTGATGACACTCAACTCTACATGCCCCTAAAGCTGACCAACACGCCGGATTGAGGTCTCAGACACAGGCACCGGCATGCACTTTAATGTGGAGATTTAATGTTAGTGCGGCCCGCGAGTTTTGAATGAATGGCGCTTGATAGCGTCATACTTGCCAACCCTCTCATTATTTCCGGGAGACTCCCGACTATCAGGGCGTGATGGCACTGCTTTTGGCGCACTCTACAGCCTGCCCAAACAGAATACCCAGAATCCCATGCAGCCCTAACTCTTCCGCTCAACCAACGCACGGATGGGGGGGGGGGTTGATGTGTGGGGGGATTTGGTGGTAGCGGGGGTGTATAATCTAGACCGGAAGAGTTAGGGCTGCATGGGATTCTGGGTATTGGTTGTGTTGTGTTTATGTTGTGTTACGGTGGGATGTTCTCCAGAAATGTGTTTTTCATTCTTTTTTGGTGTGGGTTCACAGTGTGGTGCATATTTGTAACGTAACAGTGTTAAAGTTGTTTGATACGGCTACCGTCAGTGTAAGCTGTGTGGCTGATGACTAAGTATGCTTTGCTGTCACCTATGTGTGCAAGTAAAAGCTACATACAACATGTGGCCGGGCTGGCACGCTGTTTGTAAATGCTATAGAGAACAATTACTACAGTGCAATTAGGGCACACCCTTAATTTAGTAATGAGAGTGAAAATAGGATTTTATTTTCCCTGGGAGTTATCTAGGAGAGGCACTGAGATCCATAAGTCTTCTGGGAAAATCAGGGGGGTCGGCAAGTATGCAGCTGAGCCGCATCAGAGTGGTCAAAGAGCCGCATGCGGCTCCGGAGCCGCGGGTTGCTGACCCCTGCTCTAGGATACCAAAATATTTTGGACAATTCCATGCTCCCAACCTTGTGGTAACAGTTTGGAGCGGGCCCCTTCCTCTTCCAACATGACTGTGCACCAGTGCACAAAGCAAGGTCCATAAAGACATGGATGACAGAGTCTGGTGTGGATAATCTTGACTGGCCTGCACAGAGTCCTGACCTGAACCCGATAGAACACCTTTGGGATGATTTAGAACGGAGACTGAGAGCCAGGCCTTCTCGACCAACATCAGTGCGTGACCTCACCAATGAGCTTTTGGAAGAATGGTCGTAAATTCCTATAAAAACACTCTGCAACCTTGTGGACAGCCTTCCCAGAAGAGTTGAAGCTGTAATAGCTGCAAAAGGTGGACCAACATCATATTGAACCCTATGGGTTAGGAATGGGATGGCACTTCAAGTTCATATGTGAATCAAGGCAGGTGGCCAAATACTTTTGGCAATATAGTGTATCATTCTCTATGCAAACATGCACTGACAAGAGATTAATTATAAAGAAAAGATTATTGGAATTCCAGCTTTGCCCTCCTGAAATCATTGCACAGGAGTTCAACTAAAGCTCTGTTGTCTAAACTATAAAACGGGAAACCTTCCAACAAAGCTTCATTGGTCTCTGCTGCAGCTTCATTGCAAATATGCCATTTTCACCTCTACTTTGTGTGTCTTTATGAAAAAGGTGTTGGATTTGTACTATATTTGGATCTTGATGCAGCAATTTTACAAATCATCCGTTGACTCCCAAAATGTGTTTGACTGTCGTTTTTCTCACATTTGCACTTTCCTCAGCTCTCCCGGAAGCTCCCGTTGTGGTTTTAGAATAATCCCAGGGAGCAGTGGAAAAACCCACAGGAATTAACTATAATACACACGTCTCACACACCTTGCTGACATATTAACACATTCAGGATGCTCATATACACACACACACAAAGTCAAGCCAGTCAACATTTAGCTTGTGCATATGTGTGTGTGTGTGTGTGTGTGTGTGTGTGTGTGTGTGTGTGTGTGTGTGTGTGTGTGTGTGTGTGTGTGTGTGTGTGTGTGTGTGTGTGTGTGTGTGTGTGTGTGTGTGTGTGTGTGTGTGTGTGTGTGTGTGTGTGTGTGTGTGTGTGTGTGTGTGTGTGTGTGTGCAAGAGGGGAAAATAAAAAGTACATGGAAAATAAATAACAGTCCCTGAGCATCAAAAAACACACAAACCATATAGTCAGACACTGATGAAATTGTAAAGGAGCTACTGTAAAAAGCAATGTGTATTTTATTGCCAGTGTTAAGACCTAATAATGTATTCCCGGAATAACAAATGATCTGCCATTGAATGTTTCTTTGGATGGGAGTTTAACTGCCACAAGCTATCAGCTTAGCATAAATCAAAATCAGTACAGTATGATAATCATATTTATCGAGAGACACCGCCTCGTGGCTGAGAATTGAACTGCAGTTTGAAGACTGCTGTGTAAAAAGGAGCTGTCAAAATATAAGATAAAAAGACTGGATTTTAGGAATAAAATACTAAAACTAGTTAGATTAACTAGTTGTATGGACAAATAATTTTACTTGATAAAACATCCTAAATTAAGATTTGTATATTTAGAAATTAGCAGGACCTTTAAGATAGAAATACAGTATATTGCCAAAAGTATTTGGCCACCCATCCAAATGATGAGAATCAGGTGTCCTAATCACTTGGCCCGGCCACAGGTGTATACAATCAAGCACTTAGGCATGGAGACTGTTTCTACAAAGATTTGTGAAAGAATGGGCCGCGCTCAGGAGCTCAGTGATTTTCAGCGTGGAACTGTCATAGGATGCCACCTGTGCAACAAATCCAGTCGAGAAATTTCCTCGCTCCTAAATATTCCAAAGTCAACTGCCGGCTTTATTATTAGACAATAGAAGAGTTTAGGAACAACAGCAACTCAGCCACGAAGTGGTAGGCCACGTAAACTGACAGAAAGGGGTCAGCGGATGCTGAAGCGCATAGTGCAAAGAGGTTGCTGACTTTCTGCACAGTCAGTTGCTACAAACTTCATGTGACCTTCCAACTAGCCCACGTACAGTACGCAGAGCGCTTCATGGAATGGGTTTTCATGGCCGAGCAGCTGCATCTAAGCCATAAATTACCAAGTCCAATGCAAAGCGTGGGATGCAGTGGTGTAAAGCACGTCGCCACTGGACTCTAGAGCAGTGGCGACGCCTTCTCTGGAGTGATGAGTCACGCTTTTCCATCTGGAAATCTGATGGACGAGTCTGGGTTTGGAGGTTGCCAGGAGAACGCTACATTTCAGACTGCATTGTGCCGAGTGTGAAATTCGGTGGAGGAGGAATTATGGTGTGGGGTTGTTTTTCAGGAGTTGGGCTTGGCCCCTTAGTTCCAGTGAAAGGAACTTTAAATGCTCCAGGATACCAACACATTTTGGACAATTCCATGGGATGGCACTGCAAGTTCATATGTGAGTCAAGGCAGGTGGCCAAATACTTTTGGCAATATAGTGTAAGTATTTATTTTTGAAGACAAGCATTATTAAACTTGCAATTCTTAAATCAAGCCTCCTCGAGATGTTGCAGAATATTTAAACACGATTTTCTATTATGGGGAAAAACAAAATATCTGATTTGAAAATGTATTTACTCAATTTTAAAATGTTTAAACTAGAATAGAGAAAAACAAATAATATTAATGCTAAAATTAAGATTAGTGGGCTCGCTTAGTAGATCCGCCGTGCCAGCAACTTGAGGGTTCCTGGTTCAATTCCTGCTTTCACCATCCTAGTCACTGCCGTTTTGTCCTTGGGCAAGACACTTTACCCACCTGCTCCAAGTGCCCCCTATACTGGTTTAAATGTAGATAATGGGTTTCACTATGTAAAGCGCTTTGAGCTTTGAAATTTAATTTGTGTCACTAAAAGTAAGTAAATAGCTCTTAAAACTAGGGATATTTCTAGAAAAACATTTTCAAATCTTGGCAATTGGCAAACAGTTTGCAGTGCGTATAGGTGTATGACTGGACCTACCTGAGGCGGTTCCAGGCACGTTGGCTGAGGCCTTCATTGTGCAGGAGGTTGTGACTCAGGTCCAGCTCCGTCAAACGAGTGCAGCCCCTCAGTGGCTCCCCTGTCACCTCCTCTATCAGATTCCTATCCATCTCTAATGTCTATTTAATAAGGGAGCGAAAAGGGCACATATGCATAATGTACAACATGCGTGATGTTTTGAGATATGGATTCCCTACTGCAGTGTTTTTCAACCTTTTCTGAGCCACGGCACATCTTTTTCATTGAAAAAATTCTGAGGCACACCACCAGCAGAAAACATCAAAAAATGAAACTCAGCAGCCGGTATTGACAATAAAAAGTCGTTCTCGCAATTGTTGGATATGACTTTAAACCATAACCAACCATGCATCACTATAGCTCTTGTCTCTAAGTAGGTGTACTGTCACGACCTGTCACATCACGCCGTGACTTATTTTGAGTTTTTTGGCGTTTTCCTGTGTGTAGTGTTTTAGTTCTTGTCTTGCACTCCTATTTTGGTGGCTTTTCCTCTTTTGTTGGTATTTTCCTGTAGCAGTTTCATGTCTTCCTTGAACGCTATTCCCCGCACCTGCTAGACTAAGTTGTGCGGACGCTATCCTTCTTTGTGGGGACATTGTTGATTGTCCTGTCATGTACGGATGTATTTTGTGGACGCCGTCTGCTCCACACGCTGTAAGTCTTTGCTGTCGTCCAGCATTCTGTTTTAGTTTACTTTGCAGCCAGTTCAGTTTTACTTTCGTTTTGCATAGCCATCCCTAATCTTCAATGCCTTTTCTTAGCGGCACTCGCCTTTTGTTTATTTTTGGTTTATGTGTTAGATACTTTTTTATTTTATTTTATTTATTTATTTTATTTTAATAATGTCCTGCCCAGCTTCTGAGGCAAATCATATAGTAGATGTAGATGCCCATATTGGCTGTTCAGATTTACTCTACAAAAGACAAGTGTCGGATACTTCTCTTGTTGCCTTATTTGTATTTTGACTTTATTAAATGTATTTATATTATCATTTGGTGCAGCCGGGCCGGAGCAGGAGGGGACAGAAAGAGAAAAAAAGGTGTTAGATACCTTTTTACCTGCACGCTGCCTCCCGCATATTGTGATCACAACAAACCATGTTACCAACATCTACAAAGCCATTAGCTACCTGCTGCCACCTACTGATTTGGAAGAGTATTACATGGTTACTCTGCCGAGCTCTAGACAGCACACACACTCAACAACGGCACATTTGCGGATTATAATTACTGGTTTGCAAAAAATATTTTTAACCCAATTAGGTGAAATTACATAATCTTCCACGGCACACCAGACTGGATCTCACGCCGCGGAACAGGGGTTGAAAAACACTGCCCTAATGTATAGCAAAGTGCTATCAGTGCACCTGCAGAGAGAGGGGAAGGCCGTGGGGAAGCGAGCGGAAGCGGTTGTTCTCTAGCTTGAGGTGGTGAAGCCTCTTGAGCGGTTTGAATGCTTGGCGTGACACAGTGCCTTCGTGCAGACTGTTGTCTTCCAGCGCCAGGCTCAACAGGTTGGTCAAACCTTAAGAGGCAGCAAAGCTATAATGACTGGAACTTGCATAAAAGTGGCATTGTTGCACAGAGACACATTGCACCCCGTACCTGTGAAACTATGAAGGGAGAGGGCGCCGAGCCTGTTGTTGTTCAGGCTCAGCTCTTCAAGAGACGGCGGCAGCGGCGGTACCTTTGTGAGCTGGTTGCCATCTAAGTTCAGCTTCTTCAGTGAGGTCAAGTTCTAAAGATCACACATCAAAAAGAGCAGGGAAATAAGGCCAAAGGACAGACAAAATGAAGGCTTGTTCTAAAAAATCCATCATTTTCATCCAGAAAATGGAATTACAGAGTTCAAAGCTGAAGAATGCCAAAATAAATCTGTACGGCTCTTCTGTATCATCTACCATGTTGTATTTTTGGTGCAGCCTATCAATGTGGCTCTTTAGTGAAAGCTGCTGTGGTTGATCTCAAAGCTGTGGACTGGAACCTTTGCAGTGTCCATCAGTCCTCTGTCATTACTGGCATGTGAGCCGAGTGGGTGGGGGTGGGACTAAAAATATTTGACTTTCCTCTACGTCATTGGCTGCAGCTGTTTTCCATGCAGCCAATACGGCGAGAGCGCTTTGATGGTGGGGGATGATGATTGGTTGGCGTGCAGTAGGCGGCTTGAGTGTGGTCAGGATCTTTGTGTGTGTTTGGCCTGTGGTCATTTTGAGGTTAGACCCGACGTTATTCTTAGAAAAGATGAGTTAATGTGATTCCCAGCACTCTTAAATTACTATAATGATACAGGATTAAGGCCGTCTTTGATTTTAATAAGATGCAGGGGCCTTTTTGAATTTGACTTATAAAAGCGATCGGTATTTAACGGGTTCCGATCCTAAGCCGCTGACGTTGTCACAAAGAGCAGCATTTAGTTTATTTCTCCTCCTTGCCTACCTGTGGCGCTAGTTCCAATTTAATTGGTGCTGCAAGACAACGTTTTAGTCCCAAGGTAAATATACATTAGTGTTACAGTGTACAGAGTGCAGTATTTACACTCAGTGGAAAGGTGTAGGTACTAGACACAGTACTCACATACAGTTGCTTTTGGCTGAATGACTCATCAATCAGTTGGTTTTTGCTGAGGTCCAATGTTTTCAGCTTTGACAGGCCGGAGAAACCTTCTGGAGCAATTATTCGGATGTTGTTCCCTTTTTCAAAGAAAATTACAGGAGATTAGGTGCCGTTACATTATGAGGACACATGTACTATTATTGCATTACATACTGAGATAGGCACCAGCACCCCCCGCGACCCCGAAGGGAATAAGCGGTAGAAAATGGATGGATGGATACTACAAAGTATATCCCAAAAGTGTTCAGTAGGGTTGAGGTCACAGCTCTCAAACTCATCTAGTCCTGCCTTAATGGACCAAGTTTCAAAGATTGTTGTAATGGTAAAATGTAAAAATCTACCAGGATTTCACAGCATTTAACAATATTTTTACTGTAAAAATACTCAAAATATACTGTAACATTACAACAAATGACTGTAAAAAAATATGACATCCTTATATTTCATTGTAAATTCAAACAGATTTGTCTCTTAAGGGGTTCCGTAGACTACGTTGCACATTCTTGTACCGTAAGTGGCGGTATGCTGCTAACCGACAGACTAATTAAATATGAAAATATACTTGATAAGTACAGCAAATAGTTGTCATTTTATTGTAAAGAAACGATAAAATTACAATTGTGAAGTTAAAGCATTTAGTTGTAACTTTATTAAAATTGACCGTAAAATCACAACTGTGCAGTTACAGTAAATTGCTGTAAATATATTTCACAGTAAATTACTGTAAATGTTACTGTGAAATATCTTTCACAGTGAAATATATTTCACAGTAAAATACTGTAAATGTTGCTGTGAAATATCTTTACAGCAATTTACTGTAACTGCACAGCTGTGATTTTACAGTCAATTTGAATAAAGTTACAACTAAATGCTTTAACTTCACAATTGTAATTTTATAGTTCATTACAACAAAATGACAACTATTTGCTGTACTTCACAAATACAGAAATTAATGCAAGTATAAGCCAGTACTTTTCTGTGAATTCACAATGAACATGTATTACAGTGTAAGTACATAAAATGTAAGTTTTGTTTTGTTTTGTTTTTTTGTTTTCCCAATAAGGCCAGCACTTAGGAGCTTTAGAACTACACATTGCTTCCATTCAATCAGCCAACAAATTATGATGATATAAATGTTTGT
This sequence comes from Entelurus aequoreus, assembly GCF_033978785.1. Taxonomy (NCBI): domain Eukaryota; kingdom Metazoa; phylum Chordata; class Actinopteri; order Syngnathiformes; family Syngnathidae; genus Entelurus; species Entelurus aequoreus. The sequence goes on from NC_084737.1 coordinate 49,162,073, forward strand.
GTCGTATATTCCAAGAACAGGTGGTAAAAAAGTCCATGTACTGTATACTAAACGTGTATAAATAGCTCATATTCACAAGTAATCTCTAATCTATTCACTAAAATGTGTGTGTCATCATACTTCAGTCCAGTACGTTATATAGAAGTGTCTCTGTTAATGTTCAGTCACTTGCAATGAAAGGTTGACATATTTATTCATATTAAACAGTATCTCACAAGAGTGACTTCACCACTCACATTTCAGCAACAATTTTGGGACGGCGTGGCGAAGTTGGGAGAGTGGCCGTGCCAGCAATCTGAGGGTTGCTGGTTCAATCCCCACCTTCTACCATCCTAGTCACGTCCGTTGTGTCCGTGAGCAAGACACTTCACCCTTGCTCCTGATGGGCCTGGTTAGCGCCGTGCATGGCAGCTCCCGCCATCAGTGTGTGAATGTGTGTGTGAATGGGTGAATGTGGAAATAGTGTCAAAGCGCTTTGAGTTTCTTAAAAAAAAGGTAGAAAAGCGCTATACAAGTACAACCCATTTACCATTTGTTGTACTTTCTCAACAGACAGTATTATAGAAATGCAACTGGTACAATATTTCGGAGTAGTCAATGTACAGCTTGTATAGCAGTATACTATCCACTCAAAAAAGTAGACAAAGGCATTGTTGCGTAAATAGCTGACAACCAGAGTTGATGAGTGACGCCCTATATTGACTCCATTACATTCACTTAAGTACCTTTTTAGATCATTTGGACAGAGTAGTTTTTAATGCAACATCATTTTACTCCGTTATATTGAGTTTCTTTCCGATTTTATTTATTCATAATCTATTGGCAATTGCTTGCAGATGTGTACTTTTGCCTCGTTGGAGATACTTCTTCCAAAGGCCACTACAACGTGACTCGGTTTCGTCAATCAGAGCCTGACAGTCACATGACCGCATTAGACATAAAATAAGTCAGAAGTTACTCACCAGTTATTCAGTACCTGAGTAGTTTTTTCACTGAATAGTTACTTACTCAAGTAATTATTTGGATGATTACTTCTTACTTTGACTTAAGTCATATTACCCTTACAGCGGGTTTGCCTAAAATGGGCCTGGGACCAAATCCGACCCATAAATGACACCATTCAGTTCAAAACTTTGGAGAGAAACATTTTTGCAGAAAATTCCTAATTAAAAGTAGTGCTCTCCTGTTGTATAGAGCAGTGATTCTCAAACTGTGGTACGTGTACCACTACTGGTATTCAGGCTCCATCTCCATCTTTATTTTCCTATATTCAAACATAGTGCTACTGTTCTAATCATGTGTAATGTTACAGTGGCCAAAAATAGCAAATATACGTGTTAAACAAAACCTCTTCCTCCTTTTTAAGGAATACTTAGACCTACTACGCTACTGTACTTTAATGTTGGTCACTGTGGTGGTAGTTGGAGAGCCAAGATTTTTCTGAGGTGGTACTTGGTGAAAAAAGTTTGCGAACCACTGGTATAGAGGAACTTGGAACACTGTAAACACATTTGCAGATCCTTGCTTGACATTTGAACTTTGCTAGCAAATAAAGAACACTGGGGTCCAAACATTAGATTTACACAACTGAGGCGTTCCTCAAGGCACCCTTTTAGGCAGTCTCCCTTTTGGCAGTAACACATTTGTTTTTGTAATGTGATTTATATAAGTAAGATGTTGCTGTAGCTTGTTTCCTTCAGATGCAGTCAGTAGTCATTTGTTCAACTTCTTTAGTTACACTGGTGGTGTCCCTCAAGGTTCCATTTGAGGTCCTCTCTTTTTCATCATTAGTGCTGTTCAAATGGTGGCCTGCGAGTTTAGTTCTAACAACTTGTGAGAGTCTCACATTTTTGCAGCAGATTTTTAAGAAAAGCAGTGTGATCCCGGAAATGACAAAACAAATAGACCAAAAACAAATGTCCACTGTAGAGGACACTGTTTTGGAATTTACAGAAGTCCGCCCCCCACCGGTCTATATGGTAAATGGTAAATGGGTTATACTTGTATAGCGCTTTTCTACCTTCAAGGTACTCAAAGCGCTTTGACAATATTTCCACATTCACCCATTCACACACACATTCAAACACTGATGGCGGGAGCTGCCATGCAAGGCGCTAACCACGACCCATCAGGAGCAAGGGTGAAGTGTCTTGATCAAGGACACAACGGACATGACGAGGTTGGTAGAAGGTGGGGATCAAACTAGGAACCCTCAGGTTGCTGGCACGGCCACTCTCACAACTCCACCACGCTGTCCCCGTATATCCTTCTGTAAATGTGGCCCCCAAAACAATTTTGGTAAATATCCCAGTTTGGAAATTTTTACTGTGAGCTGTACTCACTCATGTTTAGATAAGGAGGTGTTGACATATTGTTGACAATATTTGCTTATGTGCTGGGAAATTAACTTCGCCATGAGTAAATAATCAGTGAGTTTGCCAGAAACAAGTCATGACTTTTCATTTTGATGAGTCATAGACTTGTCTTAAAGCATGTGTCTCCAAATGTTTTTGTATCTCTTCAATTTAGGTAACCAGGGACTGCAGATGGAAATGAGCTATAGTCTGGTGTAGAACATATCTGTCTTTAAGCTTGATGCCTCTGAGATATGTTAGGACAGAGATTCTCAAACTGGAGTACATGTACCACAAGTGGTACGTGGGCCGCATTGAGTTGTACGGCAAAAAAAAATTTTTACTAAAGAAACGGTATTTACTTTTTCTATATTCAAAAACAGTGTTACTGTTCAAACTGTGTGTAATGTTACAAAATATGAAATATGTGTTAAATAAAACCTCAGAGACTTGTTTTTTAATGAATACTTAGGCCTACTACGCTACTGTATTTTAATGGTGGTCATTACGGTGGTACTTGGAGAGCCAAGTGTTTTCTGAGGTAGTACTTGGAGAGCCAAGTGTTTTCTGAGGTGGTACTTGGTGATAAAATCCGAACCACTGTTAAGATATCACAATGTACCGTATTTTTCGGAATATAAGTCACAGTTTTTTTCGTAGTTTGGCCGGGGGTGCGACTTATACTCAGGAGCGACTTATGTGTGAAATTATTAACACATTACCGTAAAATATCAAATAATATTATTTAGCTCATTCACGTAACAGACTAGACCAGGGGTCTGCAACCCGCGGCTCTGGAGCCGCATGCAGCTCTTTGACCACTCTGATGCGGCTCAGCTGCATACTTGCCGACCCCCCTGATTTTCGCAGGAGATTTATGGATCTCAGTGCCTCTCCTAGATAACTCCCAGGGAAAATATAATCCTATTTTCACTCTAATTACTAAATTAAGGGTGTGCCCTAATTGCACTGTAGTAATTGTTCTCTATAGCATTTACAAACAGCGTGCCAGCCCGGCCACAGCAAAGCATACTTAGTCATCAGCCACACAGCTTACACTGACGGTAGCCGTATCAAACAACTTTAACACTGTTACGTTACAAATATGCGCCACACTGTGAACCCACACCAAAAAAGAATGATAAACACATTTCTGGAGAACATCCCACCGTAACACAACATAAACACAACACAACCAATACCCAGAATCCCATGCAGCCCTAACTCTTCCGGTCTAGATTATACACCCCCGCTACCACCAAATCCCCCCACACATCAACCCCCCCCCCCTCCGTGCGTTGGTTGAGCGGAAGAGTTAGGGCTGCATGGGATTCTGGGTATTGGTTGTGTTGTGTTGATGTTGTGTTACAGTGCAGATGTTCTCCAGAAATGTGTTTGTCATTCTTTTTTGGTGTGGGTTCAAAGTGTGGCGCATATTTGTAACGCACCAGTGTTAAAGTTGTTTTATAAGGCTACCGTCAGTGTAAGATGTGTGGCTGCTGAACTAGTACGCCTTGCTATCACTTACAGAGCAAGCTGAAACTGAATTGTGCATGTGGTTGAGCAGGTACACTGTTTGGGCAGGCTGTAGAGTACTCCAAAAGCAGTGCCATCACGCCCTGATAGTCGGGAGTCTCCCGGAAATTATGAAAGGGTTGGCAAGTATGACGCTATCAAGCGCCATTCATTCAAAACTCGCGGGCCGCACTAACATTAAATCTCCACATTAAAGGGCATGCCGGTGCCTGTGTCTGAGACCTCTGGTTAACATAGCACAAAGCATTTAAGCTTTGTATGCGGTGTTTTTCATTTTAAATTTAAAAAACATTTTTGTGGCTCCCATTATTTTCTTTAATTTGTGAAACTTGCCAAAATGGCTCTTTGAGTGGTAAAGGTTGCTGACCCCTGGACTAGACTTATAAGATTTCATGGGATTTCGCAATTAGGAGAGACAGATTGTTTGGTAAACGTATAGCATGTTCTATATGTTATAGTTATTTGAATGACTCTTACCATAATATGTTACGTTAACATACCAGGCACGTTGTCAGTTGGTTATTTATGCGTCATATAACGTACACTTATTCAGCCTGTTGTTCACTATTCTTTATTTATTTTAAATTGCCTTTCAAATGTCTATTCTTGGTGTTGGGTTTTATCAAATACATTTCCCCAAAAAATGCGACTTATACTCCAGTGCGACTTATATATGTTATTTTCCTTCTTTATTATGCATTTTCGGCCGGTGCGACTTATACTCCGGAGCGACTTATACTCCGAAAAATACGGTAATCATTGGCCCGAATGCTACTCAATCAATCAATCAATCAATGTTTATTTATATAGCCCTAAATCACAAGTGTCTCAAAGGGCTGTACAAGCCACAACGACATCCTCGGTACAGAGCCCACATACGGGCAAGGAAAAACTCACCCCAGTGGGACGTCGGTGAATGACTATGAGAAACCTTGGAGAGGACCGCATATGTGGGTAACCCACCCCCCTCTAGGGGAGACCGAAAGCAATGGATGTCGAGTGGGTCTGACATAACATTGTGAAAGTCCAGTCCACAGTGGATCCAACACATCAGCGGGAGTCCAGTCCACAGCGGGGCCAACAGGAAACCATCCCGAGCGGAGACGGGTCAGCAGCGCAGAGATGTCCCCAACCGATGCACAGGCTAGTGGTCCACCCGGGGTCCCGACTCTGGACAGCCAGCACTTCATCCATGGCCACCGGACCTATGCAACTCCCCCTCGCAAGGGACAGGGGAGAAGAGGAGAGAAGAAAAGAAACGGCAGATCAACTGGTCTAAAAAAGGGGGGTCTATTTAAAGGCTAGATTATACAAATGAGTTTTAAGATGGGACTTAAATGCTTCTACTGAGGTAGCATCTCTAACTGTTACCGGGAGGGCATTCCAGAGTACTGGAGCCCGAATAGAAAACGCTCTATAGCCCGCAGACTTTTTCTTGGCTCTGGGAATCACTAATAAGCCGGAGTTCTTTGAACGCAGATTTCTTGTCGGGACATATGGTACAATACAATCGGCGAGATAGGCTGGAGCTAAACCGTGTAGTATTTTATACGTAAGTAGTAAAACCTTAAAGTCGCATCTTAAGTGCACAGGAAGCCAGTGCAAGTGAGCCAGTATAGGCGTAATATGATCAAACTTTCTTGTTTTTGTCAAAAGCCTTGCAGCCGCATTTTGTACCATCTGTAATCTTTTAATGCTAGACATAGGGAGACACGAAAATAATACGTTACAGTAATCGAGACGAGACGTAACGAACGCATGAATAATGATCTCAGCGTCGCTAGTGGACAAGATGGAACGAATTTTAGCGATATTACGGAGATGAAAGAAGGCCGTTTTAGTAACACTCTTAATGTGCGACTCAAACGAGAGAGTTGGGTCGAAGATAATACCCAGATTCTTTACCGAGTCGCCTTGTTTAATTGTTTGGTTGTCAAATGTTAAGGTGGTATTATTAAATAGATGTTGGTGTCTAGCAGGACCGATAATAAGCATTTCCGTTTTCTTAGCGTTGAGTTGCAAAAAGTTAGCGGACATCCATTGTTTAATTTCATTAAGACACGCCTCCAGCTGACTACAGTCCGGCGTGTTGGTCAGTTTTAGGGGCATGTAGAGTTGAGTGTCATCAGCATAACAGTGAAAGCTAACACCGTACTTGCGTATGATGTCACCTAGCGGCAGCATGTAAATACTAAAGAGTGCAGGGCCAAGAACCGAACCCTGGGGAACTGCGCACGTTACCTTGACATAGTCCGAGGTCACATTGTTATGGGAGACGCACTGCATCCTGTCAGTAAGATAAGAGTTAAACCAAGACAAGGCTAAGTCTGACATACCAATACGTGTTTTGATACGCTCTAATAAAATATTATGATCGACGGTATCAAAAGCGGCGCTAAGATCAAGAAGCAGCAACATAGATGACGCATCAGAATCCATCGTTAGCAATAGATCATTAGTCATTTTTGCGAGGGCTGTCTCCGTAGAGTGATTTGCCCTGAAACCGGATTGAAAAGGTTCACAGAGATTGTTAGTCACTAAGTGTTCATTTAGCTGCTGTGCAACAATTTTTTCGAGAATTTTGAAAATAAACGGAAGGTGGGAGACCGGTCGGTAGTTTACCATGAGGTCAGGATCGAGGTTAGGTCTTTTGAGCAGAGGATGAATAACCGCTTTTTTGAATGCTAGGGGAACAGTGCCGGAGGAAAGTGATAAGTTTATAATATTTAACACTGATGGACCTAATAATACAAACAGTTCCTTGATAAGTTTCCCAGGAAGTGGGTCAAGTAAACATGTTGTTTGTTTTATCCCACTTACACGCTGTAATAATTCCTCTAATGTTATTTCATCAAAAATAGAGAGACTATTTTGGAGGGCAGTGTCCGTCGTATATACAGTCGTATTTGTGTTAATAGAACCCAGTTGTAGCTGGGATGCGTTGTCTTTAATCTCTTTTCTAATGAGTTCAATTTTCTTATTAAAGAAATTCATAAAATCATCTGCCGAGTGGGTGGAGCTACTGGGAGGAGTCCCTTGTTGGGTTAGCGATGCTACTGTACTAAACAGAAATTTAGGATCGTTTTTGTTGAGGCGGATGAGATTTGAGTAGTATTTAGCTTTAGCTGAGGTAAGCATGCGTTTATAAGTTATTAAACTATCACTCCATGCTTGATGGAAAACCTCAAGTTTTTTTGTTTCTACTGAAACAAGCAGAACTGTACAATGTACATGATATTAACTGGATGATCTAAAAGGATTTTAAAGTAGTGCCTACACACCTGCAATGTCCAGCTTAGTGGCCTCCAGGTTGTGGATGATTGGCAGGTGAGTCATGCCGACATCCCTGCAGCTTATTTCATTGCTGTCAGTCTGACACTGAGCCAGGGGACTGACGCTTGTTTCTGTTTGGTTGCTGGGAGCTTCAGTTGGTTCCTCTTCCTCTTCTTCTGCTCCTTCCTCTTCCTCTTCCTCTTCTTCTGCTCCTTCCTCCTCGTCTTCCTCTTCCTCCTGACACAAAAACATTTAATTCAGTAACTTTCATCAATAAACATCAAACTCAGCTGCGAGCAGTAAGAAGTTTAAACCTCCTCATCTTCTTCCTCCTCCTCGTCGTCGTCGTCGTCGTCGTCGTCGTCATCATCGTCGTCATCTTCCTCCTCTTCCTTCTGGGCTTCCCCTTGACTCCTCAGCTTCCTCTTCTCAGAATGAAGTTCCTTCAACACGACCATTAAAGCGCTGCTCGCATCCTCAGCTTTGTTGTTCATCCTCCAGCCCGCCAGGGGTCGCCCTATACCTGCCTGGGATGGGGGAAAAAAATCAAAATAATCATTATTATCATCATAAATATCTTATAGAAAGATATTGCCCAGTTTAATACCGCTTCAAACGACACCAACAATAATAAACAAAAATAAAATGCTCACAAATGCAACTGCATTGTTAAATAAATATCTGACAGAATCAATGAGCATTTTTATGCATGTTGCAACATTTTGCACAGAGGTTCGAGTGAGTATCTTACTATTCTATATGCAAAAGAGTCCACTGTGGCTGCATGCTTCCTCTTCCACCATGAGGCTCCTCTTTTTTCTCTATCTGCTGTCAGCTTTCCGAGGTCCGGCAGCTGCTCTTCGGATTGCATTTGTACAATATCATCCACACCTTTAAAAAAAAAAGAAGAAAAAAAAGACCATAAACGATTACATCGTATAATATCAAGCACTACTCTATACCAGGTCTGGGAAATTATTTGACTCGGGGGGCCAAATTTTTTTTAAAAAATGTGTCCGGGGGCCGGTATATCTGATTTTTAGGAACACTGATACAAAACCTCACATTAATGTCTGATTGAATGCTGAATCAGCACCTCCAAGTCCGAGTCCATGGTTCTCACCCCGGAAAGTGTGGAGTGCCATCTCCAAGTTGGGGGAGGAGATCTTGCCCCATGTGGACGAGTTGAAGTACCTCGGAGTCTTGTTCACAAGTGACGGAAGAGTGGATCGTGAGATTGACAGGCGGATCGGTGCTGCGTCTTCAGTAATGCGGACGCTGTATCGATCCGTTGTGATGGATCGATGATCATGAGCTGTGGGTTATGACCGAAAAGACAAGATCACGGGTACAAGCGGCCGACATGAGTTTTCTAGGTGGCGGGGCTCTCCCTTAGAAATAAGGTGAGAAGCTTTGCCATCCGGGCGGAACTCAAAGTAAAGCCGCTGCTCCTCCACATGGAGAGGAGCCAGATGAGGTGGTTCGGGCATCTGGTCAGGATGCCACCCGAACGCCTCCCTAGGGAGGTGTTTAGGGCACGTCCGACCGGCAGGAGGCCACAGGGAAGACCCAGGACACGTTGGGAAGACTATGTCTCCCTGCTGGCTTGGGAACACCTTGGGATCCCCCGGGAGGAGCTGGATGAAGTGGCTGGGCTTCTCTGCTTAGGCTGCTGCCCCCGCGACCCGACCTCAGATAAGCGCAAGAGAATGGATGGATGCTAAAAACGTTATGAAAGGCCGCCTTAAAAAACGTAATGGAATTTTACAATTTTTACTGAATGAGACACCCAGAATGTACATGAAAATAAAGAATGTGGGATTTACAATATTAACTATGACCGATAAAACTTTGAATATTGACAACCTATGAACGTCACACCCCCTCTCGAGCAACATATTTTACAATCAAGCAAAACGCAACAAAATTGCAACTAACAGAGAAATATGAACACGAAGGGTTAAAAAACCCCACCTACAATCTGATATATCTGATATATCACTAAATTTTAGAACTTTGTTGTAAAAAATCTCCTTCCGCATCGGTCCCTGACACACGCATTTCAGGCTGGCCGCTGTGGAAACACTCTGTGGAAACGCTCCCCACCCACACTGCTTAGTACCTCGTCTGAGCTGCTGTGACGTACATTACCATAGTAACTAGTATATCAGGCGAAAGGGCAGATTCCAACTATTGAAATACTTTGTTTAGTTCAAGACTTATGGTCATTTGAAAACATCACTGCACATCATAATGGCACCTACAGTTTCCATCTTAAAAATAAAAAAATAATATTTGGGAATGTCCGGTGAGCCAGATTGAAAAGCTTAACGGGCCACATGCGGCCCCCGGGCCCTAATTTGCCCAGGTCTGTTGTATACAATAAGCAGAGCTTACCTGTTGATGAAGATTGGGAAACACTTGGCATTTTCCTGGATTCCACTCCAAAGTGATGGCTAGTTGATGCTTCTTCTAACGCGAGTGACCCAGCATCTATGCCAGATAAAAGCCACATGAGCACTAACCACGACGACCTCTGCATTGCTGCAACTTCTCTCTATTCCTCTGGTTTGGGTTGCAGGGTGATGAAAACAAAACGTGACCCAGGTGAAGGGATGAGGAGTCTCTGCAACAGGTCAGCCTGCAGCAGCCTTCCCAACTCTGTGGCTGCTGAATGTGCAAGATGGGAAGGAGTATGTTGGAGGTGGGAAAAAAAAAAAAAGTCTCACATTATTAATAGAGGCCCTGGTTCCACCATGCATGACACTGACACACCCTGCTCCTCCTTGTCTCCGGTCTTTCATAACTGTCTGCCAAACACTCATATAGGCAGACAGACAAATGGGAATTGTATATTTGGAATTATTCCTCCATTACAAGATTTGCTTTTACAGTTGGACCATCTTTTCGACAGAATGTTGGCATGCAAGTTGTGTTGGGTCTTTTCCCAGAAGAGGTGCCCTTTTTTTTCTTCTTTTTACGTTCATGTCAGAGTCAAGCTTTTTTGGCGAGGCTCCGCTAGCATCTATGTATGAAAACAAACACACCTATGCGGAAATGATCAATGAGCCCATCTTTATGTTCAGTACATATGTTCACTGTGTGCACTTTTACACAGTCCTGCGTCACCCCAGCACTTAAAGCAGGTGTCGCCCACTGGGGGATGTTTTCACTGTGGGTTGATACTTGCCCACATTCACACTGTGTTGGTCCAGGAACCCTTCTCACTCCCCAAAAATCCGTCAAAAGGTGGCTGCACAGTGCTATTCTTCTGTACGTTCGTCTGGAAATGTGCATTGACCCTGCGTCGTGTGCGTGAGTTGGGTTGTTCCAGACAGTCGACAAATGGCGCAGTACAACTTGTCACCAAACACTGAAACATTGTAGTCCTGGTTGGTCGTTCCAAAATAAATAGAATCATGTTTTACTGCAATAGTTGGGAAGTCAAGACAATTCTGTGTAAATATTCAATATACTGTAGATCCTGTAAATGATTTAAGAATAAAATAGTATACATGTATACAGTCGTGGTCAAAAGTTTACGCACACTTGTAAATAACATGTCATAGCTGTCTTGCGTTTCCAATTATTTATACAACTCTTGGTTTTTTTTTTGTGATGGAGTGTTTGGAGCACCTACTTGTTGGTCACAAAAAACATTCATGAAGTTTGGTTCTTTTACGAATTTTTTATGGGTCTACTGAAAATGTGACCAAATCTGCTGGGTCAAAAGTATACATACAGCAATGTTAATATTTGGTTACATGTCCCTTGGCAAGTTTCACTGCAATAAGGCACTTTTGGTAGCCATCCACAAGCTTCTGCTTGAATTTTTGACCACTCCTCTTGACAAAACTGGTGCAGTTCAGCTAAATGTGTTGGTTTTCTGACATGGATTTGTTTCTTCAGCAATGTCCACACATTTAAGTCAGGACTTTGGGAAGGCCATTCTAAAACTTAATTCTAGCCTGATTTAGCCATTCCTTTACCACTTTTGACGTTTGTTTGGGGTCATTGTCCCGTTGGAACACCCAACTGCGCCCAAGACCCAACCTCCGGGCTGATGATTTTTGAGGTTGTCCTGAAGAATTTGGAGGTAATCCTCCTTTTTCATTGTCCCATTTACTCTTTGTAAAGCACCCGTTCCATTGGCAGCAAAACAGGCCCAGAGCATAATACTATCACCACCATGCTTGACGGTAGGCATGGTGTTCCTGGGATTAAAGGACTTACCTTTTCTCCTCCAAACAGCTCAATTTTTGTTTCATCTGACATCACATGGACAAAGATAAGACCTTCTGGAGGAAAGTTCTGAATGGGAGTTTAGGGAGATTCTGACAAAGTTGGGGGGCTGATTGTGAATAACACATTAAAAACTATGAAATGTTAACATAAAAACAAAACAATTTTGAATCTCAAACGTTGACAATTTTGGGGTCCCTCATTATGAATAAAACTTCCAACAAAAACTTAAATAGTTATACAAAAATAAACTTTGTAGCATAAAACATTTGGGACAAGTTAGGGGAGATTTGGACAAGGTAGGGGGCTAGATGACATCACTAGTTTTTTTAAGAATAGCTTAAAAAAACAACGGCACAAACTAAAATTTTGCTGCACAAACGAATGGCAACGTTATCTTAATATTTGCAATAAGGAGGGGGGCACTTTAACACATAGTCAAATGATATAATTTAACTAAAGAAGCACTCTAGTTAGTTCTCCACCAGGCTCTATCTCCCAATCGTAGAAATTTGTTTAAAAAAAAAATTTGAAACCTCAACACAAAACACAAAATATTGCTTTCCCATTTCTGAAGTCTCTTAAAAGTTTAATCAAAATTCACTCATAACCTTTTGAGTTATGTTGCAAACAAAGCCTAAGTGAATCAAAGAATAAATTAAATTACCTTGTGTTTTGTTTACCTTTCGCTTCCAAACAGGCTCCCTCTTTGCTTAGATGTCAGCACTTATGAGCATTTGTTCTCTAGCTAAATTAAATGGAGTGAATCCACTTATCTACTCTCCTTTGTCTCTGTGGGTGGGGCGCTAGCATGTTCACGGAGAAGTTGAGTCTTTCGACTTAAACTAAAAGGGAACAGTAGAAATGATCCAGATTAACTTCAAAATCTAATAACTTGTGCCTTATCCCCATTTCCTGAAAGTTTCATCAAAATGCACCCACATTGAGCTATTTTCTGCTGACATCAATTACTTGTACAATAACCAAACCGTCGCCATGTATTCTAGGTTGTAAATGTTTTTAACAATCATTGGAGTTAAACATGGATTCCGTAGCTTTAACCATCCAGATTACTAGATAATGAACGGTTAGATGGCCATCTAATATTCACTTTGGGAAAATTTCCTTCAAAAATCTGATCTAATTAATAACTTATGGTACGTTCTACAATCTGCATCTGATATTGATCTTGGTTGTCCACTACACAGTGAGACTATTTACAACTGATCCAAATGGACCATTGTTGCTGATCTACCAACTATCAAAACACTTGGAGCAAAAATGAATAGAAAATGGGATTAATTGTTTAATTCAGCACATCAGCATCAAACCGAACAATACTGGTTTTCTATGTTCAAACACTCAATTCTCTTCAAAACGCCACGACTACTTCAGAAAGGATTTGTCAGCCAAGTAAAAGCGTGAACCATTTAACACAATGTGAAGACAAAAAGATGGAATGCAACAACAGAATGTTATGGAATGAGTAGAATGAAGTATGAAGTGTCATCTTACTGCATTTTCCATCAGCAAATGAATATGACAGCACATAATTAAATCTAGTCTTAAACTGACACTAGGAGTTAGCACACTGTCAGGCAAGTTGGATAGAAAGGAGAACATTGAGAACATTTATGTATTATTCTTAGTTGGCAAATGTTTGACGCACAGTTTTGGCTATTTCCTTAGCACTGATGCCAAAGAGGTCCAAAAGTTCCTGTGGTTTCCCACTCCGAGGGACGCTTGTGACTGCCAGCCGAGTCACGACAATGCCTGGCTCGCTGCCTACTGCAGACAACACTGCTTCGCCAAGACCACCTAAGCAAAGGACAGAGCCCATGAAACTCACAGCACTCTTTTAAACAAGGAACATTTGCAGTGCAGAACATAACCTACCCTCCTTGTAGTGGTCCTCTACTGTGATGATTTGTCCTCCCGTGGCTCGAGCACTCGCCAAAATGGTGGCAGCATCAAGAGGCTTGATGGTGAACGGGTCAATGACTCTTATATTTTTCCCTAAACAAAAGATACAATTGAAATGATCCAAGCCGCTGTAAAAAAAAGTTGCAATGTCCACAATCCACTTTTCACATGCAGGAATCAGTTTTGTACACAAGAGGGCAGTATGGATTTACCTTCCCTTGCCAGCATGTCTGCAGCAGAAAGCGCCTCATGCAGCGTAACACCAGCTCCAATCACTGTCACAACATCACTGTCAGACTGGCGGACAACCTGGTGGACATGTTTAATCCCCATTAAACATCACTCCAAGTACACATTTGATCTGCATAGACCAACCATTTATCGTTACTGTCCAATGACAACTTTGCAAATTCACTCATATTGATTATGACCAACATGATTAGATCAGTTTCATGCATGTCATGTTAAATGTTTTTGGCCAAACATGTTTTAGAATGGTTTAGCTGCCAAATGATGCTTCAAATACATTTTCAGTTTAGGATCACATGTTCTCCATTCACATTGTATTGGAGATGAGCCATGACAATGCACTAAGGAGAAACAGCAACAAGCTTTGAATATAAAATGGCAATTTTTAGGTAGATCATTGACCAAAGTAAATAAATATGTTCAATGAAGTGCATCTGATTGGTGTAGGCAGGTCAGTTTGACTATAAACAATTAGTTACAATAATTTCATTGTAAATGTATTGCTTTGGTATGGTGAACAGTTTTCCCCATTACAACACATTGTTAGAAGTTCAGTAATGTGTATTACCACTTGAAAATTAACATTTAAAAAAAAAAAAAAAGGTGTACGCAAAGGCTATCAAAAAGATCAGTGCAGGCTTTCTACAGCTATCAGTTTTAATGTAATGCCCATGTCCTACTGCAGATCTATATAGTCAAACATTCAGTTGTCTGTATAAGCATAATTGTAAGCATTTGGTAATGATAATGTTGAATAATTAAAAGTGTACAATAACTGTTGCTAAAGTAAGCACTAATACTGTATAATAATTCAAGTAACCCTTTCAAACGCATGTTTTTTTCCCCGTAGTAATTGTAAGGTCAATAATTTAATTACCATAGACAAACTAAACTAAAACAGACTTAATCTCTGCTAGCACAAATTGCACATCTTAAGTGTAATTTTATTCTACCCAAAAATCTAGGTCAGGTGGTTTGGTTTTATTTGTTGCCAATGCCATCATGGCATACTCGCTATTTTGTCCGTGTTGATGGACTATGTAGCTCATTCAATTTGAAGATAAAATAATCACACAGACATTTGGTTTTATAGTCATCTTTTTCCTCCTAACGTTTTGTTACTTGGTGCTTCTCACTGGTGAGTTGCGACTAGCGAGCCCATGTATTTTGTGTGTGTAAGTTAGCCGTCCCGCCTGCTCGTGCCGAAACAAAGATAGTGGATGACTACCAAGAGGCTTAACACGGTTTATTTTATCCTGTCAAATAAATGTGTTCTGGTGTTGAGCATTACACAGAGAGTATCCTTTTGAAAGCCAGAGATAAAGGAAAAAAAACAGACATTACAGTTTATCGAAACCGGCAAAGTTATCAAGTTGATTTTTATGTATCATTTAATTAGGCTTACAATGGCATTACATTTTTAAATACCTCTGGACATCAAACTTAATGCTTTTTAATGCCATTTAAGACCTTAATTTTTGCAAAATCCATTAATGACCCGTGAAAACCGTGTTGTGACAAACCTGTTTTGAAACAATACTAGGGATGATGTTTGATAAGGAATTATCGAGTTCGAGCCTATTATCGAATCCTCTTATCGAACCGATTCCTTATCGATTCTCTTATCGAGTCCAGATAGGTTGTTGTATATGGAAAAAAAACACAATATTTGGTTTAACAAAAGCTCACTTTTATTATATAATAAAAAAATAAAATCTAATAAATAAATAAATATTGACTGTTACCCACCTAAAATAAAATAAATATTGTCTGTTGTTACCCAAAGTATATTAAGTGGGATTTTTCAGAGAAACAAATATATACAGTAACACAAAAACAACCTGTCTCTGTGATCACTATAGGTGTATAAATAATAATATAGTGTTAAATAACAGTCCCTTGGGCACAAAACTGAAAATAATACAGCTCTCCAAAAAGTGCACTTCTGCTGCTATTTGACATAACTGTTTGTTATGATGCTTTGACATTTTTGCACTTTATTTCTTTATTGAAAGAACATTCTATGAAGAGAAAAGTTATTTGCAAATGTGGTTACAATGCTAATAAATGAAAAGTTAAAGCTAAAAAAAGAAATACACTTTGAGTTAACATTATTTCTTTATGGGGGAAAAATGTTATGAGCTGGAGAATATAACTACACTACCCAGCATGCAACGGGAGTTACGAGCATGCGCGGTAGCCCCGAAAAGTGTTGCATGTTGCCACGCTGTGAAAGGTTCTTTTCTTATCAAACAACCGGGAAAACCGGTTTCGAGTATCATCCCTAAACAATACATTTGTGAAAAAAATACTCCAAAATGTTTCATTTATTAATTTATTTAAAAAAAAAAAACTCAGCTTCTGAGTGGAATTTCTGAATTAACCTAAAATGAACTGTACGCTTTACATAACTTAAATTTGACCTCTAAACCTTTGAACGTACATGTCCAACTCTACAATGTTTGTGCTTTTTGTACAGCTTGGCATTCTCCAAATAGGAGCCTAATGAAAGTAATTCACAACAATTGACTTTGTTCACACAGAAAGGCATTTATGCAGTCTCTCTGTAGCAAACTGCAGAGAACACATACTAAGGTTAGTGGCTACTTCACTCTGACATGTCTCATGTAAAAATGTGAACAGCATGATGAAGAAAGCCGTCCGAGTACTAATTGAAGCAAGAAAATGTGTTCAATTCATGGATCTCACACACGCTCACCATTAGAAATGTTGTCGTTTAGTCCCTTGTTAGTTGATCAAAATAGACAAAACATTTGACATGTGCATTCAAAGTTCAGATGTCAAATTTAGGTTCACCTGTAAAAAGTTAATGCATATTCAGTTCATGAAATTTTCCCTAAATGCTAAATATCCATAACTTTGTGGGAGTAGTGCGACTGTTGTCATTGGACAGCAAGGATAAATGAATTAATTACCTTGGCAACACCAATTTCAAACTTTTCTTCCGGCGAGTAGATGACTGCAGTGTCTGGTCTGCTGGTTCGAATGAAGCAGATACCCTGAGGAAAAAAAAAAATCACAAAATAATGATTTACCACTGCATGGAAAGAACAACCACCATCGCAACTGGACTGTTTGGTTCATCTTAGAATAAATTTCTCCTCTCTTCCAAGTAGGCTTCATCAGTTCATGCTCATAGACTTTGTTTGGTCAGATCTGGTCTTAGACCAGTCATAGCTAGTCTAGCGGCTGGTGCCAAAACCCCAAATATTTATACTCCAATACCAGGAGGGTGTGCAAGGATGGTTTAGCCCTATCGTAGTGAGAAAAACCGTTGCGATGCTTACACTTCTCAAAGATTCTAACACGTATAAATTACTCAAAAGGGACCAAACAAGTGGGTACAAAAGGAAAATCAGTTAGTACTTACAAACACTACAAAAGTCAGAAGCCGTCAACCAGGCATTGTATTACGGATTATACTAGTATACTGTATATGGCCTTCCAAAAATACACAAGGATGGGCTCCTCTCAGACCCATGGACAGCAGCATTAACTCTGACATACAATATTGCCAAGTATGTGGCCAGCATCTAAGCACCTTTGGTTGGCAAAACACCACATGTCCAAAATTCCATTGACTTTGTAGCAAAAATCAGAAACCTAAAACTGGATAACAATGAAACTATAGTTTCATTGGACATCACCTCCCTGTTCACCTGTATTCGAACCCAGGAGGCAGTAGAAACTGTGAGGCAACTGTGGTTACACTTTACAGGATAGATCCACACTAAACCCAGAAAAGATTTGCCTTTTGCTGGAACTTTGCCTTAATACTACATACTTTCAACTCATAGGAACAATTTACTTACAAAAACACAGTTGTGCAACAGGATCACCTGTATCCCAAATAGTGGCAAACCTTTATATGGAGGACATGGAAAAGAGAGCTCTGAGCTCTTTTAAGGGAACAGCAACAAGTAATTGGTACAGATATGTGGATGACATGGGTTGCCTTTTTCTGGACTGTGACATCCACATTAGAGAGAACACCTTCGTGTCAGGGTTTACTGAAAACCCACACATACTGATCAATACCTACTTTTTGACTCACACCATCCACTGGTTCACAAACTGGGTGTTATTAAAACCCTACAACACAGAGATGATAATGTTCCTACTAGCCCACAGGCCAAAGAGAAAGAGCATAAGCATTTAAGGGAAGCCATCAAACCCTGTGGTTACACCAGTTGGTCGTTTCTGAAAAGTGCATCCAATTCCAGAAGAAACAAGAACAGATTGGTTGAGGAGGGAAAGGGTGACAGACGCAAAAATATTGTCATTCCATATTCGTATCAGGTCTATGTGAGAAACTCAGAATAATTTTTAAACACCACAACATCCCAGTACACTTAAAGGCCTACTGAAATGATTTTTTTTAATTTAAACGGGGATAGCAGATCTATTCTATGTGTCATACTTGATCATTTCGCGATATTGCCATATTTTTGCTGAAAGGATTTAGTATAGAACAACGACGATAAAGATTGCAACTTTTGGTATCTGATAAAAAAAAGGCTTGCCCCTACCGGAAGTAGCGTGACGTAGTCAGTTGAACATATACGCAAAGTTCCCTATTGTTTACAATGATGGCCGCATGAAGTGAGAGAGATTCGGACCGAGAAAGCGACAACTTCCCCATTAATTTGAGCGAGGATGAAAGATTTGTGGATGAGTAAAGTGCAAGTGAAGGACTAGTGGGGAGTTGAAGCTATTCAGATAGGGAAGATGCTGTGAGAGCCGGGGGTGACCTGATATTCAGCTGGGAATGACTACAACAGTAAATAAACACAAGACATATATATACACTCTATTAGCCACAACACAACCAGGCTTATATTTAATATGCCACAAATTAATCCTGCATAAAAACACCTGCGTGTTTGTTACGCTAGCTCCTAGCTCCTCTGCTAGCTCCATAGAACACGCCAATACAATTCAAACACCTGATCAACACACACAATCACTCAGCCCAAAAGACCGTTCACCTAACCCAAGGTTCATAAAGCTTATATATTTTTAAAAAGTTACGTACATGACGCGCACATACGGTCAAGCTATCAAATGTTTAGAAGCCAAAGCTGCATACTCACAGTAGCACGTCTGCGTCTTTGTCATCCAAATCAAAGTAATCCTGGTAAGAGTCTGTGTTGTCCCAGTTCTCTACAGGCGTCTGTGTATCGAAGTCAAAAGTCCTCCTGGTTAGAGTCTCTGTTATCCGAGTTCTTCCATCTCGACTGCATCTTTCGGGAATGTAAACAAAGAAGCGCCGGCTGTGTACTGTTGTTGCTGACTACGTTCGAAAAATACGTCCATTTCGCACCGACAACTTTCTTCTTTGCTTGCTCAGCTTCCTTCTCCATAATGCAATGAACATGATTGCAACAGATTCACGAACACAGATGTCCAGAATACTGTGGAATTATGAAATGAAAACAGAGCTTTTTCGTATTGGCTTCAATGTGGAAGGCATACCCGTGTTCGCCGGTCTACGTCACGCGCATACGTCATCCTCAGAGGCGTTTCGAAACGGAAGTTTAGCGGCAAATTTAAAATGTCACTTTATAAGTTAACCCGGCCGTATTGGCATGTGTTATAATGTTAAGATTTCATCATTGATATATAAACTATCAGACTGCGTGGTCGGTAGTAGTGGGTTTCAGTAGGCCTTTAAACCCCGCGACACCCTGAGACAGAATAATGAATCCTAAAGACCGGAAACCCCACACCCACAAAATATCCATCAAGGTTGACAAACCATGCCCGAACAGAGGTGGTGGTCTGCGACACCACCTATCTCCCTCTCCTAAAGGAACCTGCAATTTAGCCTCCAAAAAATAACCTGAGTTAGAAACATTCTGGTCACAGATGCCTCTTTGTGCCATTTGTTTACAACTAAATGGTATGCCAACGTGGGTGATTTCGACTATTTTGGGCGGTTAGTGGTCGCTCCACATCAATCGTTCTGCCACACAATACCTCAATGCTAACTAGAGGAAATTCCACTTCGACAGTAGGAGTGCTTGTTTGCATCAACAGTTTTTCTCACTACGATAGGATGAAACCATCCTTTCCCAGGCACACCCTCCTGGTATTAGAGAGTAAATATTTGGAGTTTGGCACCAGCCGCTAGACTACATCTGACCAATCCAAGTCTAAGAGCATGAACTGATGAAGCCTACTTGGTTTATCTTAGAAGACATTTCGCCTCTCATCCAAACAGCCCGGTTTATCGATTGAATGCCCTGGGATAATGAGCTTGATCAATGAGAACATCCATAGACAACAACCTTTGTGTTTGCTGCAAACTCGACCGCTCTCTCTGTGGCCACTGCATCACTGGGGTAAAACACGGTACAAGTGGGGATGGCACGGAACATGGCCAAATCCTCAAGCGCCATCTGCGAAGGTCCATCCTCACCTAGAAAGGCAATAATCCATCATCATCAATCCAGGTAGTCATAAAGAAGAGGTGCTGAGTCAAAAACCTTACCGATAGAGACTCCACAGTGTGACCCTACCAAGTTGACATTTGACTGAGAAATGGCTCCCATTCGGATCTGGTCATAGGCTCTGGACATAAAGGCAGCAAAAGTACTGACAAATGCCACAGTTCGGTCACGGGTGGCACACCCAATAGCCACTCCCACCTGTAGCATAAAGAAAGATTTTTTTTTCAATTAATGATCACAAAAAGGGATGGAATTCTCTGGATTTTGAATGAATGTCAACAGATTAGACTAATTTGGATAAAATTATGTTTGATGAACAAGGTTTATCCATCTTTTTAACTGACCATTTGATACAAATACTACCAATTGTTTCCCTATTTTTCATCAGCGAAACATAGTACACAAGCTATTCCACAAAATAATTAAATGTGTACCAAGTTCTGTTCAGCAATAAAGCATTCAATGTAGCGCTTGGGGAAAGCTTTTTTGAAGGTCTCAGAGAATGTGGAGTTTTTGGTGTCCCCGTCAAGGGCAACCACTCTCTGGCTTGCCTGGCCCAGCTTTGCCAGCGCCACACCATAAGCTCGCCTTGTTGCCATCTGAAAAGGATATGAAACAAACAGTTTAGCCAAAATGGCTGGGACCATTAGGCTTCAACACTGCTCAGAGCTTGTTGCCTTTATCACAAAATGCAATTCAACAAAACATAAAAAAATCAATGGAAAATGTACCTTTTCACCCTTTTTGTATGCTGGAGGGGAGGGCAGGGAGATTGGGCTTAGGTCGGCAGGTGCCGTGTCAAAATTAGGCAGCTCAGGAGACAAAGTCTTGTTTGGGACTTGGATTTTCTCCCGAAGGCCATTCAAAAGTCCATCTACCTTGTCTTTCGGAATGGGCTTTCCATGCCAGTTCTCAAGATCCTCAATACCTGGGGCAAAATGATAAATAGTCTTGTGACTTTAATAGAAATAAATAGTATAGTACTAACATAATTAATAGTAATAATACATTTTTTAAAAGTTATTGGAATTGTTATACATGAAAACCTAGACTACCTGGGAGACCTTTGCCCTTGAATGTTTTGGCAACAATGCAAGTGGGCTTTCCCTTAACCTGCTGAGCATGCCAGAATGCCTTGCACAGTTCCTCCACGTCATGCCCATCCACAACATGTGTATTCCATCTAATAAAATAAAGAGTTAAACAGTATTTAAACCTTCAAAACAAATATTAAATAAAATACAGCTTATTTGACACATTACTTAAAATTTACAACAATGTGGTAAAACAATGTGCACAAGGGGAATTTAAAAAGGCCTAACCCTATCTGAATCCCAAATGTCATAGGTTGTAACTAACCCAAAGGCTTCACAGCGCTTGCGATAAGTGTCCATGTCATGCTGGATGGGCGCTGGCTCACTCTGACCAAGCCGATTGACATCCATGATTGCCACCAGGTTATCCAGCTGATAGTGGGAAGCAAACGCCATGGCTTCCCACACAGAGCCTTCGGAACACTCTCCATCTCCCATCATACAGTATACGCGGTAACTGAAATGAACATGACAAATAAATCTTATAGTCTTCTTAAATCTACATTTATAAATGTTAATGCAAGATAACTGAGGGATCACAACCTGCAGAAGCAACTACCTATAAATGTACCATCAAATTCTGATTGAAATTAACTGACCAATAGCATTTTTTTTCAAATCAAGCGATAAAATGGGTTACTTCGAGCATTGTTCTATTATTTTATTGCAGTCTGCATAAGACGTGAACAATTTCAATTTCATTGTTACATTGAACAATGCACATTGAAATGTATATATGCTATATTGTAGCCAAGGGCTACTTTCCACCTGTATTCCCCGCAGATTGATAGTATGTACAAGAAAGGGTCCATTAAACAAATCTACATAAGAATTAGGTAACACTAAAATCAGACAACAAACTGTACAAACAAAAAGTCCCAAATGTAGCAAAAATGTGTTGCTTGATGACCTTAGCTTAAGACAGACCAGTAATAAAGTAACCATTGTGGTTAAAGTGCGTAATAAGGCAGATGAAAGAGCAGTAGCGTAAGAGCAATTTAAGTTAGTGCTGTCACAGGCTGATCTAATGACCACATTAAGCAAAAGTTTAAAATAAAGCAGATCATTAACAAAGAAACAGTAAAACTTGCATTGCTTATAGTACGGGACGGTGTGGCGAAGTTGGTAGAGTGGCCGTGCCAGCAATCGGAGGGTTGCTGGTTACTGGGGTTCAATCCCCACCTTCTACCATCCTAGTCACGTCCGTTGTGTCCTTGGGCAAGACACTTCACCCTTGCTCCTGATGGCTGCTGGTTAGCGCCTTGCATGGCAGCTCCCGCCATCAGTGTGTGAATGTGTGTGTGAATGGGTGAATGTGGAAATACTGTCAGAGCGCTTTGAGTACCTTAAAGGTAGAAAAGCGCTATACAAGTATAACCCATTTATCATTTATTTATTTAGTACATTAGTCGGCCAACAACATGAACGACTGATATATCTTTATATAAAACAGCTGCACTGTAATCCTAGATTGATTTATTTCAGAATGTATGGCTAAATATTGATTTAATTCACCTGGATTTGTCAAAGTACTTGCCGGTGTAGGCCATGCCACAGGCAGCACTCAGACCCTGACCAAGAGATCCTGTTGCCACATCAACAAATGCCAGTTTCTGGTGGATACAAAGAATAAAAGTCAGGGCTAACCTTAAAAGATGTAGAGCAAATAAAGCTTGGGGCTTTGGTCTTACTGGAGTGGGGTGTCCTTCCAAGTCGCAGTCAATCTTGCGCAGGTTAAGCAGATTTGACTCTTTCACAAACCCAGCTTCTGCCCAGGCAGCATACAGGATCGGTGCAGCGTGACCCTTGAAAGAAGAAAGCAGAGGTTCTTACGGCAGTTCTAATGCAGTATACTGACAAAGTGTTATCTTTTGAGCTAAAAATAATACACGTATCTAAACCTTTGACAGCACAAAGCGGTCATTGCACTGGTTGCGAGGGTCGTCAGCTTTATAGCGCATGGTGTGGAAGAAGAGGACAGACATGAGCTCAGCCGCACTGCAACATGATGTAGGGTGGCTGGGAAGAAAGATAGACAATACATTGTATTGCATACATAAGGTAAGGCTTTTATGTCACACTCAAAACATGCATGTGTCGCTAAGGGATGCTTTTTGAAGAGGAACAAATTACTGAAACACTTTTAAGTTACAGTTTTAGTTACAGTAAAATACACAGAAAAATATATGGATTAAAACATTGAGAACATACTTTGATATTTGAGAACAGCCTTTGATATTTTAAAGCGGCATTTATTATTTAAGTTACTAGATTGTTGAATAAAATTCTAATGGTTTTAAAATGTCAGTATTTCAAAGGAGATCACATGCTTGCCAACAAACTTGTGAAACGGTTAGTTGCTGAAATGGTGGTCAGATTATTGTAATAATTTAGAAATCCCTCTGTACTCAACAGCATTTCAGCTTCCCCATGTGGGTTCAATTTCAAACAGCATTATTTCAACCATTCTTGCAACATGCCAAGTTGTCTTAAACATGGTTACTCTCCTCTCAAAAACAGAATTCGGTTTACCCACTGTCCATTTTCTGATGGATAACCTGCTGGGAAATAAGGGAAATTCAACTCAAAAACAAAAATGTTAAAAGGTCAGAGCAAAAAAAACATGTCAATGAAAAGCCTTCTGTATAGTTTATTTAATTACAGTCAGTTTTAACATGTAACTGTATATTATACTCTCTCTGCTAGGGTTAAGAGAAATAATGAGGAAAATGCAAGTATCAGCTACATTAAACAATCCTGTATAAAATAGTTTGTTTTATTAATCCTTTTATCGAATTCAGTTGTAACTTCCAGCTAAAATTGCCATCAGTCAAAAGCTATTTAGTCTTTAAAAACAGTACACAAAAAAGTACATTGAGTAGGGCCCTATGAAATCAGTTTTATAATTTTTTTATATGCTAGTATTTTCATTTACACTTTTACCAACATAAAAAGTCTGGTATTTTAGTGCAAAAATCATACTTATTGATACAATACATTATACATCATCTGTGTGTGTCAATGGGCGAATGTGACGTATAATGTAAAGTGCTTTGGGTATCATTCCAGGTAGAGTAAAGCGCTATATAAATACAGACCATTTATTAGACAATTTAGCCCAGTATTTTAAGTCAAAGCATAATAATGTGTCATAACATACCAATAAGTGCTTTAAATACATATGCTTTCAAGGGGGAGGTGCACATGTTCCCTAGACAAACATTACTTTCTCAATTTCCGTGACATTTTGCGTTTATTACTAGATTCCATTTTGATTGGCCTTTACCGTGATATCTTCCGTAATTACGCAACCCTGGAAACCATAAGGCCCTAAAACAGTCATTAGCCATTGTTTGACGACCAGGAAATACTGTACTGCCTACAAAACCTGTTTGAGTGACATTTTCTTGAAGGAAGAAGAAGCAGCACATCTAAAAATACCAGAATCAAGATGCAATGACACAACTACTAGTATTAGCTACACTTGTACAATATGAGTGAAAGAATTGGAACAATGTTTCAGCAAAACAAACTAATCTGCAATTTACTACGAGTAGTATTATCATTGCATTCTTGATACAGACTCCAGTGGACAATCTATTTAAAAAACAAACCGTTGAACAGTGTATTTCTTCTTTAGATTGGTGCAAAGTGAAATGTCAAAAAAAAAAAAAAAAAGGTATTGTGTTGCGTTGCATTGCGTTTTGCAAGAGTAGCCAATGTTGAGTAGTGTTTTGGGCCTCCCAAGTGTAATGCCTCAAAGTAGGGTTGCACAATTATCTGACATTAAATTGACGTTTTAATTACTACATCCGCAAGAGGCTGAGGTTTTTTTATTCCCTCGTCCAATAAAGGAAACCGCAAGTTTCTGTGCGCTGCAGCCAATGCAGTCCATGTGCTAAGAACAAACACCTTTTGCATTGCAGTATTACTATACAGTATCTGTAAAAGTTTTATGGTGACAGTGTAAAATGGCTGAAGGAACTTCCCCAGTGACAGCAGTACAAGGTTTGTCAACTTAGAATTGGGTGGACGACGATGAGACTACAATAAGCCACCAAGGACGATGTCAGCAAACGTGGGCGTTGGACACAAACCCAAATATGTTTGAAAGTAGATTATTCAGGGATTCCTCTACATTTAATTTGATTGTGGTGTGAAACCATGACAAAATTACAGCCACCACACCTAAAAAATAAGGGTCTTTTACATGAAAACATTACATGAATTGATAAATATATAAATCTGTAGTTTAGGCACTATTGATTAGAGACGCACCGAAAATTCGGCCACCAAAAGACTGATCACTGAAACAAGATGTTGCGATGGCATAAGTAAGACGTATAAAATTGTCTGGAGCGGAGACAGCATGTTTGCCATGTGGACATACAGTACAGGCCAAAAGTTTGGACACCTTCTCATTCAATGCGTTTTCTTTATTTTCATGACTACCGTATTTTTCGGACTATAAGTCACAATTTTTTTTACATAGTTTGGCCGGGGGTGCGACTTATAATCAGGAGCGACTTGTGTGTGAAATTGTTAACACATTACAATAAAATAAAAAATAATTTAGCTCATTCACGTAAGACACTAGACGTACAAGATTTCATGGGAATTAGTGATTAGGAGTGATAGATTGTTTGGTAAACGTATGTTCTATATGTTATAGTTATTTGAATGACTCTTAGCATAATATGTTACGTTAACATACCAGGCACGTTCTCAGTCGGTTATTTATGCATCATATAGCGTACACTTATTCAGCCTGTTGTTCACTATTCTTTATTTTAAATTGCCTTTCAAATGTCTATTCTTGGTGTTGGGTTTTCCATCCATCCATCCATTTTCTACCGCTTATTCCCTTATCAAATAAACTTCCCAAAAAAATGCGACTTATACTCCAGTGCGACTTATGTTTTTTTCCTTCTGTATTATGCATTTTCGGCCAGTGCGACTTATACTCCGGAGCGACTTATACTCCGAAAAATACAGTATTTACATTGTAGATTGTCACTGAAGGCCACAAAACTATATTTGAACACATGTGGAGTTATGTACTTAACAAAAAAAGGTGAAATAACTGAAAACATGTTTTATATTCTAGTTTCTTCAAAATAGCCACCCTTTACTCTGATCACTGCTTTGCACACTTTTGGCATCCTCCCGATGAGCTTCAAGGGGTCACCTGAAAGGATTTTCACTTCACAGGTGCCATAGTTTTGATGCCTTCAGTAACAATCTACAATGTAAATTGTCATGAAAATAAAGAAAACGCATTGAAATGAGAAGGTGTGTCCAAACCTTTGGCCTGTACTGTACTTTAATACAGCCAAGATATACTCGCGTGCAGCGGTCTACAAAATGTGCAAAGTGCAAATATTATGAGGACAGTGGCGCTCTTTCAGGCAGAGAAATTGGCTGAGTGGGCAAGTGTCAGTTGAGAAACAAGTTAGCACGCTAATGGCTGGCTAATTAAAATGCTAACACAAATACAAGACAAATAACATCTTTCTCCACTAAGAAACTACATGCCCCAATCTAAACTTGTATAAACACATTGCTGTATGAGCAACGAAAGTAATTCACTTGTGCACATTGAACCTACAGGCTATGCTCTCTTCAAACAGAGTGATCAATCTATACTCCGAGGAATACGAGACAAGAGGCGAACAGGAAGTGAACCCATGTGATGTAACATAAAATCGGACGTGCAACACTTAAATAAATGATAAATGGGTTATACTTGTATAGCGCTTTTCTACCTTCAAGGTACTCAAAGCGCTTTGACACTATTTCCACATTCACCCATTCACACACACATTCACACACTGATGGCGGGAGCTGCCATGCAAGGCGCTAACCAGCAGCCATCACTTGTTGCCTTTATAATTAAATACACAAAAACAATTTTTGAGCACATCCAACAATGCCACAATAATGCTAATCACAGTTATTTTGGTCCAAAAGAACTGATATGAAATGTGTTGCATCCCTATTTAATGTTGACTAAAGTAAATTTGTATTAAAAAAGAAAAACATTTGTGCTGCATATAGCATTCAGTTGAAGCTTTCAACGGTGCCGTTTGCAACCTTTGTGCCTAAAAAGAGTATTAACTTTCCAATGTGTTGCAAGCATTTTATTCTGCCCTCTTCAGGCTTTTAGCCCTGAATGACCTAATTGCACTTACATAACACGTGCATGTGTGCATTCAGCCAATAGGGATTTAATAAAGTTTAGCTACCAATGTTAGCTCTCATTGAACGCATGTTATAGCATTCCTACAACAGTATGACTGAAAATTGTTCGTTGCTTGTCTTTAACTGCTTGTGTGTGTGCACGCGCTTCACGAATATACCTGTGGCCTGAGCCACTTGTGTTCAATATTGTATCCGTATTTGGGGACGAGACTTCAACAATGCCCCCCAGTTCCTTGTGCCCAGCTCAGTTGATAGCTTTTATCTCCGAGCTTTTCCGTTTGAGCCTCGAGTGATTCGCTCATCAAAAAACTGCTTCCTTGACAATTGCTCATCAGCGCCACAATGTAATTAGTTCAGTGACGTGCGGTGAACTATACACCGGGTGAGACAGATACTTTGAGGGTTTTTTTCTTCTTTTTTTTAACTTAAAATTAATATGTTAAGTTAAAGTACCAATGATTGTCACACACACTAGGTGTGGCGAAATTATTCTCTGAAATTTGACCCATCACCCTTGATCATCCCCTGGTAGGTGAGGGGAGCAGTGAGCAGCAGTGGTGGCCGCGCTCAGGAATCTTTTTTTGGTGATTTAACCCCCAATTCCAACTCTTGATGCTGAGTGTCAAGCAGGGAGGTAACGGGTCCCATTTTTATAGTCTTTGGTATCATTGTTAATTGAGGTTGCACTATAGAATAACAGGAAAAAGAAAGGAGTTATTAGCTTTCATAAAAACGTTATAATGATATTATGATATGATAAATGGGTCCAAAAAGTATTTGATAAAGTTATTAAATACTTTTGGGTCCCATTTGCTTTTAACAAAATAAATCAAGTATTGTGAGTGTATCTTACCTTTCTGTATTTGTATCTGAAGCAGCAATAGCTATCCTTCATGAAAACCTACTTTGTATGATCACATTCATTTTGTCTTAAAGTCCAGTTTAGAGAAGTATTTAATCTTGGATACAGTATATAATCCTCCATATTGGCAGATACATTAATTTAATTAAATTTCATTCCAAGCAATAAAACAATATTTTTGCATCTGACAAAAAACACCCACAAACACTGGCTTCATCCATCCATCCATTTTCTACCGCATATTCCCTTCGGAGTCGCGGGGGGTGCTGGAGCCTATCTCAGCTACTGGCTTACTCTGATTGCTATAAAGTTTTTAAAAAGTTTTTTTGCTGTGAGCGCCCCCACTTCTCCCAGTGTGGCAAGTCAGAGTACTGCAAGTTGACAGTATATCGCCCCTACCTTGGCCTGCCTCTTCCCTGTGGCAACAAGCACGCGCCCTCGCACGCTCAATACAATGTGTGTAGCCGGGGAGGCACCACCTGTGTCTGCCTCACTTCTCGTCTGCCACATCAGCGATTTTGACCATGAAAAGTATCATAATAAACAGGAACCACACCAAATTCACACAAAGTGTGACCAAAAGAGAAATATTTAAACTTATTTATTACTACGTTTTTGAAGCCTTTTACCCACCCCCCACCCCCGGTGGCAAGGTGATGCACTGCCTCACTTGCCTCCCCTGACAGCTCGTCACTTTATTAGTGTTACAAATAACACACTTTTAAAAAGTACATATGTTCTGTTTAACCACTAATGGTAACAAAATAGCTGGTGATGTTCTTGTTATATTTTTGGCTCTAAAACATTTAACTTTGAGCAACTCTAATTTATAATAAATTCACCCCTATACAATATCCTACCCTAATACCCTACTGTGCAATATTACCCTTCGAGTGCAATACATCCGACACTGATTGTTATCACTCCGGTACTCTTGTCTTGTTCTGTATATTGTACAGTATTTTGTATATTGTACAGGATTGCTTATTTTTATTGGATAGTAGTCTATTTCTTAGTTTTATCTTTATTACTTGTGTAATTTATTTGTATCCCATATTTGTTCCCACTACCGCACCTTAAATTAGAGTCCTTAATCTCATTATATGCAAATATGACAATACACTCCATTGTATTCTATTCTAAATTGCATGCAGCCCGCCCTTTCAGCCAGTGAGTCTGCAGACCACATGATGCATTGATTGATAAGATTGTAACTTTTATTAGTAGATTGTACATACAGTACATATTCATACAATTGACCACTAAATGCTAACACCCGAATACGTTTTTCAACTCGTTTAAGTCGGGGTCCACGTTAATCAATTCATGGCATCACGTGGTGCGTGTTAGCCAACAACTTGGCGTCAATGAGATTCCTTAGAATTCCCGTCGGATGAACTATTGTCAAGATTGTACGCGCAGAGTCGCCACTTTCTCATAAATCCAATGTACATTCCCGCTGAACTAACCTAGGACTCGAGTCGCTGGGATTAGTAGATAATCACAGCAGGTGGCCACGGTGTACATTTATTTAGGGACTGTAGCACGTGCTACAAGGCCTGCCCGTCACGCGTGACAACATTAGCCCGCTACATGTTACATATTTAACTGCTACATGATACATATCTTACTGCTACATGTTACATATCTTACTGCTAAATGTTACATATGTAACCTATTTTTATGGGCTTAAGATATGTGTAACCCTCGGTTACACATATCTTACTGCTACAAGTTACATATTTAACTGCTACATGTTACATATCTTACTGCTACAAGTTACATATTTAACTGCTACATGTTACATATCTTACTGCTACAAGTTACATATTTAACTGCTACATGTTACATATCTTACTGCGAAGTGACGTTTCACGACAATTATGCGAGCACAGTTTCGAACTTTACCCGGAGTTGGAGGCGCATGTTGCATTGATAGAGTGAATTCTCAGCTTGTTGGCGATATCCTTCAGCCCCTGCAGGGTCTTCTCGTCGGGTTTGTGGTAGCTAGCCATGGTTCACTGCGGGGTTGCTTCTGAGCGAGCGTCGCCTAAATATGTCGCTGGGTTCTTTATTTATCCTTGTTACTTCCCGGTTGTTGCTCGGTGCTGAGTCACACTGCCGCCCGAGCCAAGAGGAGGAGGAGGAAGAGGTGAAGGGGGGAGGAGTATATAATGACCCTTAAGCCACGCCCACCTCGCACTCTCATTGGAGGAAGACTGCGTCATACAGCGGAAGTCACTTCCGAAAATCACATGTTGCCTTTTTTTTTGTCTTTGGGCGATTCCAAAATGCCACCAATTTTTCCATTACCAAAAAAACGGTATTAATGTATCTAATGCTAACTGAATACTTCATCTGTCATCTTCGCTACTGATGATGAGAAGAAGAATATTAAACAGACATTATGTATGTTAATCTGTTTACATCTTTATTTGCCCATAAGTTATAAATTCAAATCTTTCAAATGTGGCACTTTCATTTGTTATGGCATTTTGTCAAAAACATATTTTACACTCCTTTTGCATATGCTAAATGTGAATGCGTATCTGGGTTGGCCCTGCGATGAGATGGTGACTTGTCCAGGGTGTACCCCGCCTTCCGCCCCAATGCAGTTGGGATAGGCTCCAGCACCCCCGCGAGGGACAAGCGGTAGGAAATGGATGGATGGACGTTTTTTTTTGTGCATTTTAAAGTGGACCTATTGGTACATATTTTTGTGTATTTGGGATCTGCTGCACGGTGGTACAGGGGTTATTGTCCTGGGCATGACATTCAAGTGCATCCGGCAGTGGAGGCTACTCTATGGGGTCTTGGGGCACTAGGAGATTAACCCGTATACTACTGTTACCCCAGGTGGCCCTTGGCAAAGGCCTAGTACATGACTGCCCCCTAGCCATACGGTGAAGACCTCAACGACGGAGCAGGCGGAAGACGGTAGATGTAAGAACTACCACAACGGCTGCGATGGCGGAAGAAGGCACCCCCACATCCATGTGGGCCCAGTTATGGGGAAATAACAACCCAAGTCCTCAACGGTGGAACAGGCGGAGGATGATTGCTAACCCTATGGAGCGTCACAACGGCTGGGATGGCGGATGGAGGCTGCAGCAGAAAAGGGTCCCCAGTCGTCTTGGACTCCATGCCACTGGACCCTGACCCGGATTTGCCAAGGATCGTGTGGTGACTGTCTGTGCACCAGTCTCCCCACGTAAACAAGGTCACGCACAGGCATCCTCCATAAAGGGATACCCCCTACCAGGAGGATCGTCATACTCGCTTCGAGTGACCGCCGATGATGTTGACAGGGGTTAGTGCGTGTGCCTCACAATACAAAGGTCCTGGGTTCAATCCTGGGCTTGGGATCTTTCTGTGTGGAGTTTGCATGTTCTCCCCATGACTGTGTGGTTTCCCTCCGGGTACTCCGACTTCCTCTCACCTCCAATGACATGCACCTGTGGATAGGTTGATTGGCAACACTAAATTGGCCCTAGTGTGTGAATGTTGTCTGTCTATCTGTGTTGGCCCTGCAATGAGGTGGCGACTTGTCCAGGGTGTACCCCGCCTACCGCCCGAATACAGCTGAGATAGGCTCCAGCACCCCCCGCGACCCTGAACGGGACAAGCGG
Source organism: Entelurus aequoreus (assembly GCF_033978785.1). Taxonomy (NCBI): domain Eukaryota; kingdom Metazoa; phylum Chordata; class Actinopteri; order Syngnathiformes; family Syngnathidae; genus Entelurus; species Entelurus aequoreus. Next base: position 49,193,909 of record NC_084737.1, read on the forward strand.
TAGAAAATGGATGGATTGATTGATTGAAACTTTTATTAGTAGTTTGCACAGTACAGTACATATTCCGTACAATTGACCACTAAATGGTAACATCTGAATACGTTTTTCAACTTGTTTAAGTCGGGTTCCACGTTAATCAATTCATGGTAGGATGGGATCTGCAGAAGTCCCGAAAATTTGAAATCAAACTATGGATGCATATTTATAAAACAATCTTCAGCCAAATTAGCTGTTTGGAAATTGCCCAATTTGTGACGTTTTTCCCATTGTTGACGTCAGCAGATATGTCTCCATACATGGTAGAGATTTACCTGAAGAACTTTGTACGTGTCCTCTATTGCAGACTGCCTAGTACATGCACGTGCATCCCCCGCTGTTGCCATTTCCAATACAAAGTATTGTATAGTTCTAACTTACACCTGTCAGCAGACTCCATATGGAAGCGTTAAAAACTACAACATGGCTGACGGTGAGAAGCCGCAGTCGAAGTGGAGGCACGTAAATAAGACCACCCACAAAACAGCGCTTCCTGAAGAGACGGTCAGAAAGCGGTTTTCAGATGGTCTGTAAAACATAATCTACGCAACATTTCGACCAAATAACCACAATTACATGTTACGTAGACCACAATAATGTATTTTAAATGTAGTAAAATAATCATTATACCTTTTGTTGCATCAATCATTTTCATTATATTACATGAAAAGGTAGTAAGCAATACTGTATGTCTACCACAGAGGACGCCGGAAAATCTTAGTTTTCAGTACAACCAGTCAATAAAAAACTAACTATATAGATTAACCAACTTGTGCTTTAATAAAAAAAAACACTCAATTTCTACCTTTTTACCTGGACAAGTTACCTAACATTACCTGACATGCTGCTTGTTATTGCAGCCATTTTGGGAAGACTTACAGTATATTTCACTAGACAAACCCAAAGAAAGCCGAGGATGTCCTCTGCACAACACTATTTGCATTTAAAATAAGCCTGTGAAACACTTGTCTCCGGAGGACAATAATGCATCAGTGGATCTCTCAGTAAGATAGCAAGAAAAAGTTGCCACTTATTCAAATTTTATGATGAAGCACTGTCGTTTAAATGAAGGTTTGTTTTTTGTATGTTAAAAGGTCAAGAACAGTGCAAACAATGATGTGTACAAATAGTTCCCCATGTTGCAACGGCATTTGCCCTTTCTTCCTCTCAAAAGAACCTGTGTGGGTGCAATGTTGCAAAATTACCCACAACCAAAGCTGCACCTATTTCTTTTAAGACAGTGTAGTAAGATGAGAAGTGGATTTTCACGTTTTAGCAACGGCTCAATGCCGACGTGTGGAAAATTAAATTGCATCTCTCACTGGTGTGATTGATCTGGGTCAATGTATGGCGAAACAAAGTCCATCCAAAGTCACTGTCCCTTTAAATCTGCAGCTGAATGGCAGTCAGCAGGGAAGTGTTTGCAAAATGTGCCTTTTCATCATTACACAGGGAACTTTTTGTGTAGAGCAGCTCCTATCTTCCATTGTACTCCTTTGTATGTCATGACTAAATGAATTGAAGCATTTCAAACTTAATAGACAGAGAAACACAACAATAACATATGATACATGCAAGTTTTAAGTCTCGTCTTAAGACCCACTTTTAATTCTCTGGCTTTTAACACTATGTGACTTGTGTGGTCCTATGTGTTTTAAAATTGTAATTTGTATTTATTGTTTTAATTGGTTTTACCCTTTAAAATCATGTTTTATCATATTTATTTTTATATTTTTTTATATTGGTTTTATATTTATTTATTTTGTCTTTATTCAGTCATTGGTGGAGCTAAGGATAACATTTGAATATTGTTTTTAATATTTTTGTGCAGCACTTTGGAAACATTTTTCTTGTTTAAATGTGCTAGATAAATAAAGTAGATTGGATTGGATTGGCCACCCTAAGCCCATCTTTTCCAGGAAGATCATTGACTGCAAAAGTTTGACTTAGTCTTCCTCTTTGAGTTCCTGAAATGACAAACATTCCATTAGAACAAGCAATAACAGGAGCAAACAATCCCTAAAATTGCAATAGTGGCAACTTCCGTTTGTAACGTGTATTTACATTGACTGTCTTCCAGACTTCAGCCCGCTCCTCAAGGGAGATAGGCTCTTTGTCAAGACGCTCCAGTTTTGGGATGAGAGTCAGGATGTACGGCCGGTAGTCTGTGTTGCCGTCCAGTGGATTTTCAGAGAGGACCACAACCCGCAGGGTTTTTGACACATGGCCAAGGGAACTCAGGCAGGTCTCATCTAAGATATCATTGCTTCTGAAGAAGAGATAGAGGAATGTTGTTGTTGCCACTGCAGTTAAGAATGCCGATCGTTCTTACTGAAAAGTCGCTGTCTACCTGATGTTGATGTACTGGAGACATTTCATGTTGGAGCTGAGCCCTTCTACGTTGGTTAGTTTGTTTTTACGGAGGTGAAGGGTGGTGAGGCTCTCTAACTTATCCAAGCCCTCAAGATGTTTAATAGAATTTTGGGCCTGAATGCGGAGAAATAACTTCTTCAGATTTAACACCAACGTCCCAAAATAACAGTCATCTTTTTCATCATAAAAAGATTCATCACCAGATATAATCGCTGCAGGTTGGGAAGGTTGATGCCCTCAGTTGTACTTAAACGGTTTCCCCTCAGCTCCAAAGTGACCAGTTTGGAAAAATGGTTACTTTCAAGACCATGTAACGTCTGTATACGGTTGTCTGTGGGAGAAGTTTAAAATACCACATTAAAAGCTTTAAAAATAGACATGAACAACTAAATCATAAACAGCACCGGGTTCAAACTCACAGAATGTTATATGGAAATAATAAATTGTCAATAAAGTACTTTATCTTTCTTGCCAAATGTATTAATTCTTTCCATTTTGCCCGACTAACGATTAAAAAAAAGTTATTATCCAACAAATTGTAATTAAAAAAATAAAATAATCTAAGAATATTATAATCAAATATATACAGTATGTTCCCTCTGAGGGCAGCCATAACTGCGATGTGGCCTTTATTGATAACGAGTTAGACACCCCTTGTATACATAATATGATGTAGTGTAGGGGTTCTTAACCTTTTTGACCTCGGGGCCCAACTTTTACACCACTCAAATATTAACAGTGAATTAGTATTCTTACTCTTGATCGTATTCAATAATGATATCTAACCTACTTGAAGTTTACCAACTTTGTCAAATAACATGAAACCATGTGTTTTTATCAGTGTTGGGTTAGTTACTGAAAACCAGTAATGAGTTGTAGTTACTAGTTACTTCATTTCAAAAGTAACTCAGTTACTAACTCAGTTACTTACACCAAAAAGTAATGCGTTACTTTGAAAAGTAACTATTTAGTTACTTCTTTTTTTCTTTTCTTTTTTAAAAGCTCCCATTAATGCCCTTTAGCCTTCATTTCAGTACTGTTATTGCACTGGAGAATAATACAATGTGTTGATCAACTTGACATGCATTTACATCACTGAACTCTGCTAAGCAATGTGGTCTACATACAACACACAAAGACAAAATATGTTTCAAAGGCCAATTTGTTTCTGGCCAGAACAAATTGACAAAACTATTTTAAATAGCTGCAACATAATGGCACTTTAACTTGAACTTGAAGTAGATAGGATATTTGATCCAAGACACAACTTACATTTAACTAAAATGTTATTTTCTTTGTGCTCGACAAAAGAAAAGTATTGAGAATTTCTCCTTGTTAAAAAAATCGACTCTTGGCTTCGCCTTGATGTCTTTTTAGTTGTTATGATAGTAGCGTTTACGTGTGTGCGTGTGTGTGTGTGTGTGTGTGTGTGTGTGTGTGTGGCCCTTTAAGATATGACAGCATGTGGGTGAGGGACGTCAGTGAGTGAGTGGGCGAGAGAGGTGAGCGAGCGGCGACAGTGAGTGCTTGCAGGTGCTCTCTCTAGCTTGGTGGATGGCTGCGTCCAATAAAGTCACAAAGTTGCAACAAACCGCCGGCCTCGTCATTCACCCTCAGCTGTAAAGACCACTTCCGGGTAAAATGAAGGTTGTTAGCCCCGAAGGAACGTCTCCCCTGCGCTCCTCAACTACGGTATGGGAGTCCCCCCCCGCCCCCACCCACACAAAGCACGTACGTCTTTTCTTTTCCACCGCAGCGCTGCCACAAAACACACTCAGATCTTCAGTTTCTAGCCGATACTACATAAAAAATAACGTAAAATAACGCAGTAATGTATCATGTAGTAACGGTAACTGAGTTACTGAATATAAAAAAATAACGCGTTAGATTACAAGTTACCGCCGAAACTAACAACGTTAGTCCCAACACTGGTTTTTATTTATTCCATCCATCCATCCATTTTCTACCACTTGTAGGCTTAGGTCAGGCTGGTTAGAAAAATAAGTACCAGCCAAATAAACTGCATAAGAGAGGACTCATTAATAACCGATAAAAAATACATTCACATATAATTAAGTAGTGCTGAAATAAATAAAATAAATTAATAATGAAAATGTTTGTTAAATAAACTGTCAATGAAATTTAAGTGCAAATGAAAATACAGCTTCACCACTCTAGTCAGGAAACTTTTGTCTTCGGTTCCAGACTTCTTCTATTTGTTTGATATTGTCAAACAAAAATGGGCCTTATGGTTGAGAAACACTGATGTAGTGTATCATACGTTCAGTACAGTATGAAAGAATAAAAGTCAATACATGATTAAAGGCCTACTGGAATGAAATTTTCTTATTTAAACGGGGATAGCAGGTCCATTCTATGTGTCATACTTGATCATTTCGCGATATTGCCATATTTTTTCTGAAAGGATTTAGTAGAGAACATCGATGATAAAGTTCGCAACTTTTGGTCGCTGATAAAAAAAAAGCCCTGCCTGTACCGGAAGTAGCGTGACGTCACAGGTTGTGGAGCGCCTCACATCTGCACATTGTTTACAATCATGGCCAGCAGCAGCGAGAGCGGTTCGGACCGAGAAAGTGACGATTACCCCATTAATTTGAGCGAGGATGAAAGATTTGTGGATGACAAAAGTGAGAGTGAAGGATTAGAGGGCAGTGGAAGCGATTCAGATAGGGAAGATGCTGTGAGAGGCGGGTGGGACCTGATATTCAGCTGGGAATGACTAAAACAGTAAATAAACACAAGACATATATATACTCTATTAGCCACAACACAACCAGGCTTATATTTAATATGCCACAAATTAATCCGCATAACAAACACCTCCCCCCTCCCGTCCATACAACCCACCAATACAAATCAAACACCCGCACAACACACTCAATCCCACAGCCCAAAGTACCGTTCACCTCCGTAAAGTTCATACAGCACATATATTTCCCCAAAGTTACGTACGGGACATGCACATAGCGGCACGCACGTACGGGCAAGCAATCAAATGTTTGGAAGCCAAAGCTGCGTACTCACGGTAGCGCGTCTGCTATCCAACTCAAAGTCCTCCTGGTTGTGTTGCTGCAGCCAGCCGCTAATACACCGATCCCACCTAAAGCTTTCTTCTTTGCTGTCTTCATTGTTCATTAAACATATTGCAAAAGATTCACCAACACAGATGTCCAGAATACTGTGGAATTTTGCGATGAAAACAGACGACTTAATAGCTGGCCACAATGGTGTCCCAATATGTCCGCACAATCCGTGACGTCACGCGCAAACGTCATCATACCGAGATGTTTTCAGCAGAATATTTCGCGGGAAATTTAAAATTGCACTTTACTAATTTAAACCTGCCGTATTGGCATGTGTTGCAATGTTAAGATTTCATCATTGGTATATAAACTATCAGACTGCGTGGTCGGTAGTAGTGGGTTTCAGTAGGCCTTTAAGGCAACAAAATCACACACTTGATGCTAATGGGCTCTCAAATATAACGAGTTAAGTCCTGTGATTAATCACTAAAATTATGCATTACTCATGCATGTACACAGATTAATCACACCATCTATTTTGACTGTACATGCTCCTTTACATTAGTTGCTGATGGTTAGGTAAAAGGCGGCACGGGTTGGTATTTGGTCAGTGATCAGGTCAGTGCAGGGCAAAGATGCGTGAGGTGACTGACTGCTGTGATCGCTAGCAAATTTCACACCAAACTAAATCCTTAGTGGACTTAACCTACACGTGTTACCAACTTCTAGTCAAATAAATAACGTTTATTCACGTAAAACATTTTAGAAAATGTTCCTGGATGACATTTTGACAATTTTGTGACCATAAAATTGCATTTGTGTCAAAATATTGAAGTTTTGTTTTTTTCAGTTAATTTAAATGATGCAAGTGAGTAATACCCTGTGATTAATCAAGATTAGTCTAAATTCAAAAGTGTGACTAATCTAATAAGATAAATGCAATGTTTGACAGCACTATTTACGACACATATTAAGATGAAAACATTAGGACAACCTGAAAGGATAAGACTCTCCAAAGCCGGTCCAACAAGACCATCCATATCGGTGAGACGGTTTGCAGCCATACTCAGCCACTGCAGGTAGACCATCTGTGCAAAGGCTTGTCCTTGGAAGCATGTTACAATATTCTTGTCGACCTACAGAGTAGTCCTTGTTAGGTGAAGGTCAAATAAAGAAATAAAAGCCTTTCCTTGCCTTGAGCCAAAGAAGCTGGGTGAGAGATAACAGAGGTGAAAGGTCAGAAATGCGGTTGTTGGACACGTCCAGGAAACGTAGATGAACATAATTGCTGATAGCAGCGATGTCACTTAGTCTTCTGTTGGGTTCAATCACATAAAAAAAAGTTTTAACACAAATGTGCTGTTATTTATAATTTTGCTCTCATACTTACTTGTCCTTAAGGACCACTTTAATGAATGCATGTCTCAGTCCATTCCCTGTTCGGCACAGCAAAGAGAGACCGGGGATGATAATATCTTGATCCAAGGGGCGAACCTGAGGAACACATGGAGGTTATAGTTTTGTAGCTTTCGCAAATTTCCAGGGTTTTGCTATATGAGGGCTATTCAACTGGTTGCCCTGGGGCCAAATCTGGCACTATACCGGGCCTCAGGTTCAGTTCAAAACTTGGGAGACAAACGCTTTTGCAGCAAACTCCTAAAACACTAGAGTGCTCCTGTAGTATAGAGGAACTTGGAACACTGTAAACGCATTTGCAAATTCTTGCATTGACGTTTTAACCTAGCTAGCAAACATAGAACACTGGAGTCCAAACTTGTGATTTAATTAACTAAAGCGTTCCTCAGGCACCCCTTTAAGTCCTCTTTTTTTTGGCAGTTTAATGTTTTTTCCGTAATGTGATTTATGTAAATAAGGTGTTGCTGTAGCTTGTTTACTTTAGATGCAGTCAGTAGTCATTTGTTCATCTTCTTTAGTTATACTAGTGGTGTTCCTCAAGGTTCCATTTTAGGTCCTCTCTTTTTCATCATTTGGGCTATTCAACTGGTAGCCTGTGAATTCAGTTCAAATAACTTGTGAGACACACATTTTTCCAGAAGGTCCTGAAAAACAGCAGATCGCTCCTGTAACTCTGACAAAATAAACCAAGTTGCTAGGAATTCTGGGCCCTCTGAAAGAGTATCGTGGGCCTCTCTACCCCATTAATTGCCACCTTCGATGTTCTTGTTTTTCAGGGTTCTTGACGGTACCTGGTGTATTACACCCAGTTTGTTTCCTTTTTCACGATTAACCACTTAAAGCCGCATGCGGCTCTTTAGCGCTCCCTGGACCCCTCTCAGAGATGTGTGAAAATGGAAAAAGAAGAAGAAAAACTATTTTTAATATATTTTCTGTAGGAGAACAAACATGACACAAACCTTCCTAATTGTTAGAAATCCCACTGTTTATGTTATACATGCTTCACTCATGAGAGTATTTGGCAAGCACCGTTTTGTCCTACAAATTTCAGCGATCCTAGAACTCATCGTGGTTTGTTTACAACTTTCTCCAATGCTGCCACAGAATGACGTGTTTTCTGCCACTCCTTGTTTGTCTTATTTTGTCCACCAAACGTTTTATGCTATGCGTGAATGCACAAAGGTTAGCCTTGTTAATTTTATTGATTAGCTGGAATCCTTATCAGGCACATTTGGTCAATCCATGACTGCAAGCTAATCGATACTAACATGCAATTTAGGCTAGCTGTATGTACATATTGCATCATTATGCCTCGTTTGTAGGTATATGAGCTCATTTAATTTCCTTTACTTATATCCTCTGTGTATTTAATTTATATTTACATTCTCATGGCATATCTGAATGTAATTGGCTGCCTTGCTGATCGTTGTTTGTGTGCCATGTTGTTCCAGAACACAGCAAACATTACCCAGCTTGCAAAGATTGTAATAAATCCATTAGAAGAAGACATCTTTTCGTTTTCTTTAACTTGGACACGCATATATATACCTTTGACCGTTCTGAGCCAGTAATGATGTACTGCACTTCCTTCTCCTCCTTGTAACGTCTCGGCTGACGTCATTGTTTTTATATTTTGTGATCACTTGTTTAAAAATGTTACAGAATCATTTGTTAACGTGTTTATTTTGCCTATAGTTTAAATTGGATTTTGGTCGCTGCATAGATTTTTCGTTTGCTGACAAGGGAACAGTGCGCAATTGCGCAGGCGCGCGCCGGTGTGGACCAAACCATTTTTTCAGAGGGGGCAAAGGGGTTATTGAAATGATTAAAATGATAATACTGTATGACTTGTGTCTTTGTTTTAATTCAAATTCATTCATATAAATACATATTAATGCAGTGTATGAATAATCATTTTGTCACGGAGGCTTTGTGTGGGCCTTTAAAATTGTCATGAACTCCTTCCCCCCCTGTACGACGGCCCTGGTTCTTAGCATCATGTTGGTGGCTGCAAGGGGCTGCCCCGTGGGAGTGTAAGGATAGGCAAGGATGACTCGACAACCCCAAAAGTGTCGCAAAAGTCACATGTAAAGCGACAGCCAATAAAGGGTTCCAGCTTCACATATTTGACAAATCTTGCCACAATAATACTTCCACAGAAACTCCAAATTCTATAGATGCATTACTTGTACGGGGATATTCTAAAATTATGTTGATATATGTAATTGTAAAAAAACAAAAACAAAAACTTTAATGTTTTAGCAGAAATATAGGCTTTTGTAATACGATACAAATACGTTTCCCTCGCTATAAAACCCGGCCATTAAACACACTTTGTTCGTAACTGTCTGTGGAATACTTTGCCCTCAGCTTTTTTATAAAGGCAACTCTAAAATGCTTTGCAGCGACATAAACTGAGCTGTCCCGACATTGCAGATTCATTTTAGTCTGTGTAATATGTAATCAGTAGTGTAAAGAAGACACAAAGCAGGTGATTTATTGATTAAACGTGTTTTACCTCTGTTGCTTCGTCGTCCTCGTCTTCCTGAGTTTCCTCCCCGTTTTCCACATCCGACCCGTCGTCCTCGTCCATTTTGGTCAGTCATCTGCAGAATTGTTTGAGCAAGAAAGAAAATGTTGTCTAGATAAACTATTTTTTTTGTCTATCAATGCGACTCCCCCGTCTCCAAGACAGTATAGGTAGTGTTGATCGTTTCCATGGAAACAGACGCCCGCAGTATGCTTATATAGTGCGTTACAATTTTTAGTCAACTTTGCTAAATACAACAATTAACTAATTCACAATTTTCCCATGTCTGTCATCTTCACAGTTAATGATCGTGGGCCAATTTGGACAATACAGTATTCTATAATATTAAGGACGAGTTCCCAATTCTTTCATGTCTCTTCACACAGTTTATGATCAAAGTTAAATTTGGGCATGATCACAAATTGAATTCAACAATTTTTTCATGTCTGTCATCTTCACAGTTAACTATTGAATTCTATTAATAGCCATTTACAGAACATAGGGAGAAAATACAAGCTTGTCGAGAAGTAGATATGCCTAACACTTCAAATTCATACCTGTAAAATTACACACTTTTCATCCACATACAAGAGTTTTAATCTCTATAGTGAGGAAAAAAAGAAGAGCTCATTCAAGAATGTACACAGTTAGCATTGTACACAGTACACTTGCGGTCATTCACTGAATGACAAAGTGTAAAGCATTACATTAAAAAAAAGTTCATGGTGCATAGACTGTTAGAAAATGTGTTTAAATGAAGTGGAAATCTATACATACATTTCTTGACACAACACTAAATTCCATTAATAAAGCTTGTTTGTCAAACACAAGCTCTAAAGCAAGAACTTAAGAATGGCATCATTCAGGAAGAAAGCAAAAAGGTGCATTCTGTGCAAAACCATGACCCTCACCCCAGCTGCTGCAAGGGCTGGTGTAGTTAAACTAAAGGTTTTATTCACATGGGATATTAATAGAGAAGTGGATAGTCCTTTGTCCTGCCTGGAACGCAAGGTCCAAGATGGCAGGACCACAGTCTACTCCATTTGCATTTTGCGCAACAAAAGCTCCCTTTTCACACCACCTTGAAGCATTCTAGCACCGAGACTCGATCCTGTGATTGCATCACTAAAGAGAAAAGGAGAAGATTTAAACGCAGTTGCATACAGTCGTGGTCCCATCAAAAAAAGAAAAGGTTCATGGAAAAAATATTTGCAAAAAGAGCCTAATGATAACCTGCAATCTGCTTACATTGAGTTTAACCTCCTCTTCTTGAAGTCAGGAGGTTCCAGTCCATCTGTATGTCTCTGTGACTAAAAAAAGTGAGAATACAAAATCAAAATCAATCAATCTTTTTCACTCTTGCTCACTCACGCTCTCCCTCTCTGATATATTAGTAGAAACAATGTTGTCTCTTGATATTGTTCAACTAACCTCTTTGTCGGCAGCTTCCTGCATTCTTCTATGCTCCATATTTTGCTGCAGATAAAAAAGATAAAAAGCAGTAAGTTTAAATGATGCATGTGACTTAAAGACACCCAATTTTATACTTGCAATTGGTTTAGTTAGGTCTCGTTGTGGCGTAAAATTAAACAAACCTTATGTAGTTCAGAGAGCTGCTGGTGCCGAATAAGGGCCTCTTTGCTCGGAAACTGTCTTCTACAAAGCAGACAGGCCATTTTCACCCAGTCTGTCAGTCTCCCTTCCTTCTCATCTTTCTCGACTCCTTCTTCTTCACTATCACTTTCTCCACTGTAGGCTGGGACAAGACCCAAGGGCTGAGGAGGGGAAGACTACGTAAAAAAAGTCTCAGTCACACATGGAGGTATGCTATGCGATATTACATGCATAAAATATTAAATTATATTTGCGGTCTTCTATACAAAATCTAATCTTACTTCGGTTTGTCTGAGCTGGTCCAGAAACATTTGAGGCCTTTCCAAAAGCGCCCCCTGTCGGACAAGAAAAAACTTTCATTTAAGAAAAGTAGTTAAAGGGGCTGTTTGCAACATTTACACAGATGACTAGAGGGTGCCAACTTTCCAATGTATTTTACACAGTATATCCCTCTGTATGTATGTGTGCTCATTGGTTTCGCCAATCCGGTCCTCCCAGGGGACAGTCAGCTCTAGTAGCACCACTTGCTTGGTTGACTCCGATGTTAACACCATGTCTGGGCGGCGTGAAGTGGTAGCGATGTTGGCCGGGAACTTGAGTTGCCTTCCCAGGTCAACTCGGAGCTGCCAGTCAGAAGCAGTGGAGAGGAGCCCCCCTGATGAACCTTTTGCCCTGCTTTGATGAAGGCAATCGACTGCTTCGAGGCCATCTGGAACTGGCTGTTGTGTATTGCTCTGCAGATGGAATCTGCCAAAGATTTCAAAACTTGGTCGTGGCGCCAGCCATACCGCCCCTTCCCTTGAGCCTTTGGGCAACAGCTCAGGATGTGCTCCAAGGAGCCCCTCCTCTGGCACAGATTGCACTCCGGAGTGTCTGCTCGGCACCAGGTGTGGAGGTTGACTGGGCTTGGGAGAACATCGTACACAGAGGTTCAGCTTTCAAGAGCTCTGCCCAAGTACGTTTGCGAGGTTCCGCATGCTCCCACCTTGCCCACGCCCCTTGCTAGGACATGCTGAACATCTTGCTGCAACATTCTTCTTCCACCTCTGCTCGGATCTCGTCTTGGACCAGTTGATGCTTCTCCTTGCCACGGGCCGGAATGTATCGTGGCTTAGGACAGCTACCAAGGCCTGCCGTTCCCATTGCTACGGTACCCACCAAAGTCTTGTGCCTTAGTCCTGCCTCCACTCTGCTAACGGCTTCTTGTGCCTGCCACTTCCTGCCGCCCGGTCTTAACAGCAATTCCCGCCGAGGCCACCTTGACATCTGCGGAGTCCCTGTACATTAACACCTCTCTGGTGCGGGTGAGTTTAAACTGCACCAAGAGGCCGCTGAGAGGGACGTGCAGCTTGGTGGATTGGCCATATAGGACAATGCTGCTCAAGGACCGAGGGAGTTGTAGACCTCCATGCTTTTCCAGGTTTTCATTTGTTTTGTCGTGTAGAATGGCAGCTGGAGCACAACTGTTTGATATGTCTGAGAACGCACCCGACGTATAATCCTTAATATGACTCGACAAATCTTTTTTTGATACAATATAGGGAGTCATTACTTTTCATACTTCGATTTTTTGCTCAAAGATTTAAGCTTATTTTGTACTCCGCTGCTTACTGTACAACAACCATCTTAGCTTCATTAACCACCACTGGTTTTCACATCCGGGAGAAAGTCACGTGTCGGAATACAAGCAATTGGTGAGAATTAATTTGAGATATTGACAATAATCTAATTTGGCTTTTGTTTCCATTGCAAACATTCCACAAGATGGTGCATTTCCCCATTCTGGGACAGTGACGTCAACGTTTTACCTTGCTTGTCATCACCCCTCCCCTCACGGAAGAGTATTCAAATGCTACGTTTCCTTGGACTTTTGTTCATTTTGTTTTCTTCTAGTTGCTAATATCTCTTTGTAATTCCGAATACAGCGGCTAAAAGGCTCCAGTAATTTCATGTGCTTATTAAACTCCTCCCTTAAGTTAACTACCTGCTCGTGAGTACTTGCGCATGACAGCTTTCACATGAATAGAGCCTTCTGAGACGACTAACTTGGTGATGTCATTACTCCTTCAATAATTAAAGCCAATAAAGCTTTTGTTTCTGATTCTGAGAGGGCAGCGTGGGCAATTTGCATTAACAACGGCTCTCAAGTGAACAAATTTCAACAATCGGTTCTCATCGTTTACTTGAACGAGCCGTTCAAAAGCCCCGACTCGTTTGCAAGCGTCACATCTCTAATTCCTTGCTCATATTCAATAAATCTACTATATGCTTCATTAGCTTTACTCAGCTATGACCCCAATTTTAAAGGTTGTGATTAAGCATGGGAGTTACTGTACATGTAACTATGTCACACCTTTTTCTCCAGAACAGCATAGCCTGCATCAGCACTGGCAGATTCTCTGCGATCTGTGGATCCAGCTGCAGGGGAAGAGGACACAGAACGCATGTTCTCCTTGTGTCTATTGAGAGTCTTGGCCCATCGCTCCATATCTTTGGCAATCTATTAACACAAGACCAACACAGTGGTTGCGTGCCATCAAACCTTTTGTGTGCCATTAATCATGTGTATTGTTCAGACAATGTATTGACATCAAAGTGAAAACCAAAAAAGGCAAAGGCAGCAATCATTTTAATTGTAATAGTAATTAGGCAATAAGGTACCTGTTGAGCAGTTTTACTCTTGGGTTTATCTTTTTTCTCCTTGCTCCCATGGTTAGCCAACGTGGAGTCTATTGGGACTGCACAATCACCAGTGGGAGCACCTTCTGTGTTCGACTGGCCAGAAGGTGCAGGAACGTATGTGTGCTTCTCTCCCTCCCAGTACATGAAATGCTGAGTGTGGGGGTTGTAATAGTACTGCAAAAATGAGGCATAAACAGCTATTAATAGGCCTAAAAAAGCACGGTATTAACTTCTGTCTCAGATATATTTGTATTTACCAGTCTGTACCTGTGAGTTTGGATCATAATAGAGTCCCGTCAGTGGGTCGTAATAGTAGCCAGAACTTTCATCATATTGGTATGTAGACACATCTGGTAAAGCTACAGTACAATAAATTGGGATACGTCAACATGCTTGCAGACAAACAGAAAGCTTACTATATCTAGTTCAGACTTGCGCAGAAGCCTTACGATATTGCTGGAGCTCATGTTCAGTGCCTGGTGTTGCAGGCTGGCTGCAGCCAGCTGGTATTGGTTTTCCAACTATTTCAACCTAGAAATACACAAATCACATACTGTAATGACAAAGCTGAAGCAATGCAATACCATAGACAACGACAGATAAGCAAATGATACCTGGCTGACTGTTTTGGCAGAAGCGGTTTTGACGACAGCAGCTGGAGCATTTAGAGGACGCTGCTGCACAAGAGCTACACCAGGTGTCAATGATGGAATAACTGCAATTGCGGTTTATGCAAACACACATTTAAAGAATATGTTAAAGTCATTGAAAAAATGGCGGCGCATGGCTATGGCTATGCTGCGGCTATGCTAACGCTCTTGGGAGTGTAGAGCGATTTGGCAAAAAACACCCGTCATTTCTGTCAATTTCATGGCTGGCTCAAAGCGTGAACACTCTGTGATCACATACGACCGACAGACAATTCCGGATGTGGATGGATCGGGTCGTTATAGACTGAAAGATGTATGTACGGTGGACCTCCTCGCTAGCATGGGAATACTTCGCGGACTACATCGAGCGGCCTTTGTAGCAGCGGAGTCAAGTGCTAGCGGTGACCGCCAATGGAGACGACGTAAGCGGTGCGAGCGGAAGCAGAAGCGGGGTTGCCGAGCGGGGCTAACAACAAAGAGAAAAGCTAACCAAAGAAGCGTGGAGTCTCCGGGTAAGAAGCCATTTAAACTAGAACTAGCCGGCGTCAGGCTGGATAATCCCTGCACACATAGCAATTCTCTTAGAATAAAACACAACTCACATAATGTTTTTTCTTTTGTGACCGTGTCAGAGGCAGACATACATTGTACTGAGGTAGCTAACTATGATGCGTTCAGTTTATCGCAACATCAAGCAAACAATCTGAATATCCCCGTCGTATCAATTCCTAGATATGGTCGAAACTATTTAAAGTGCAATACGCATAATAAACGCAACATTATTAATATTGCTACTTCGGTTAATTTCAACAAACAATCCTCAAAACAGCCCACCACCTATAATATGGGCTTTTTAAACATAAGATCATTATCTTCCAAAACGTTATTAGTTAATGAAGTCATTAGAGACAACAAACTTGACGTCGTTGGTCTCGCCGAGACCTGGCTCAAACCAGACGATTTTTTTGCGCTAAATGAGGCATCTCCTCCTAACTATACCAATACACATGTTGCCCGACCTCTTAAAAGGGGAGGGGGTGTTGCACTAATATACAATGAAATCTATAATCTTACACCTAACCTAAATAATAAATATAACTCGTTTGAGGTGCTCACTTTGAGGTTTGTCACACCGCTGCCACTCCACCTGGCTGTTATCTACCGCCCCCCTGGGCCCTATTCGGACTTCATCAGTGAATTCTCAGAGTTTGTTGCTGATCTAGTGACGCACGCCGACAATATAATCATAATGGGGGACTTTAATATCCATATGAATACCCCATCGGACCCTCCATGCGTGGCGCTCCAGACTATAATTGATAGCTGTGGTCTTACACAAATAATAAATGAACCCACGCATCGCAACGGTAATACGATTGATCTGGTGCTTGTCAGGGGTGTCACCACCTCTAAAGTTACGATACTTCCGTACACTAAAGTAATGTCCGATCATTACCTTATAAAATTCGAAGTTCTGACTCATTGTCAACAAACTAATAATAATAATAATAACTACTATAGCAGCCGCAACATTAATGCTGCCACAACGACGACTCTTACTGACCTACTGCCTTCGGTAATGGCACCATTCCCAAATTATGTGGGCTCTATTGATAACCTCACTAACAACTTTAATGACGCTCTGCGCGACACCATTGATAGTGTAGCACCGCTAAAGCTAAAAAGGGCCCCTAAAAGGCGTACCCCATGGTTTACAGAAGAAACTAAAGCCCAGAAATTATCATGTAGAAAGCTGGAACGCAAATGGCGTGCGACTAAACTTGAGGTTTTCCATCAAGCATGGTGTGATAGTTCAATAACTTATAAACGCATGCTTACCTCAGCTAAAGCTAAATATTACTCAAATCTCATCCACCTCAACAAAAATGATCCTACATTTCTGTTTAGTACAGTAGCATCGCTAACCCAACAAGGGACTCCTCCCAGTAGCTCCACCCACACAGCAGATGACTTTATGAATTTCTTTAATAAGAAAATTGAAGTCATTAGAAAAGAGATTAAAGACAATGCATCTCAGCTACAACTGGGTTCTATTAACAAAAATACGACTGTATATACAACGGATACCGCCCTCCAAAATAGTTTCTCTCTCTTTGATGAAATAACATTGGAGGAATTGTCAAAATGTGTAAATGGGACAAAACAAACAACATGTTTACTTGACCCAATTCCCGGGAAACTTATCAAGGAGCTTTTTGTATTATTAGGTCCATCAGTGTTAAATATTATAAACTTATCACTTTCCTCTGGCACCGTTCCCCTAGCATTCAAAAAAGCGGTTATTCATCCTCTACTCAAAAGACCTAACCTCGATCCTGATCTCCTGGTAAACTACCGGCCGGTATCCCACCTTCCGTTTATCTCGAAAATCCTCGAAAAAATTGTAGCACAGCAGCTAAATGAACACTTAGCGTCTAACAATCTCTGTGAACCTTTTCAGTCCGGTTTCAGGGCAAATCACTCTACGGAGACAGCCCTCGCAAAAATGACTAATGATCTATTGCTAACGATGGATTCTGATGCGTCATCTATGTTGCTGCTTCTTGATCTTAGCGCCGCTTTCGATACTGTTGATCATAATATTTTATTAGAGCGTATCAAAACGCGTATTGGGATGACAGACTTAGCCTTGTCTTGGTTTAACTCTTATCTTACTGACAGGATGCAGTGTGTCTCCCATAACAATGTGACCTCGGACTATGTTAAGGTAACGTGCGGAGTTCCCCAGGGTTCGGTTCTTGGCCCTGCACTCTTTAGTATTTACATGCTGTCGCTAGGTGATATCATACGCAAATACGGTGTTAGCTTTCACTGTTATGCTGATGACACCCAACTCTACATGCCCCTAAAGCTGACCAACACGCCGGATTGTAGTCAGCTGGAGGCGTGTCTTAATGAAATTAAACAATGGATGTCCGCTAACTTTTTGCAACTCAACGCTAAGAAAACGGAAATGCTGATTATCGGTCCTGCTCAGCACCGACATCTATTTAATAATACCACCTTAACATTTGACAACCAAACAATTAAACAAGGCGACTCGGTAAAGAATCTGGGTATTATCTTCGACCCAACTCTCTCGTTTGAGTCACACATTAAGAGTGTTACTAAAACGGCCTTCTTTCATCTCCGTAATATCGCTAAAATTCGTTCCATTTTGTCCACAAGCGATGCTGAGATCATTATCCATGCGTTCGTTACATCTCGTCTCGATTACTGTAACGTTTTGTTTTCGGGCCTCCCTATGTCTAGCATTAAAAGATTACAGATGGTACAAAATGCGGCTGCTAGACTTTTGACAAAAACAAGAAAGTTTGATCATATTACGCCTATACTGGCTCACTTGCACTGGCTTCCTGTGCACCTAAGATGCGACTTTAAGGTTTTACTACTTACGTATAAAATACTACACGGTCAAGCTCCTGCCTATCTTGACGATTGTATTGTACCATATGTCCCGGCAAGAAATCTGCGTTCAAAGAACTCCGGCTTATAAGTGATTCCCAGAGCCCAAAAAAAGTCAGCGGGCTATAGAGAGTTTTCTATTCGGGCTCCAATACTATGGAATGCCCTCCCGGTAAAAGTTAGAGATGCTACCTCAGTAGAAGCATTTAAGTCTCATCTTAAAACTAATTTGTATACTCTAGCCTTTAAATAGACTCCCTTTTTAGACCAGTTGATCTGCCGTTTCTTTTCTTTTCTACTCTGCTCCCAACCCGGGGTGGACCGCTAGCCTGTCCATCAGATGGGGACATCTCTACGCTGCTGACCCGTCTCCACTCGGGATGGTTCCTGCTGGCCCCACTATGGACTGGACTTTCGCTGATGTGTTGGACTTTCACAATATTATGTCAGACCCACTCGACATCCATTGCTTTCGGTCTCCCCTAGAGGGGGGAGTTACCCACATATGCGGTCCTCTCCAAGGTTTCTCATAGTCATTCACATTGACGTCCCACTGGGGTGAGTTTTCCTTGCCCGTATGTGGGCTCTGTACCGAGGATGTCGTTGTGGCTTGTACAGGCCTTTGAGACACTTGTGATTTAGGGCTATATAAATAAACATTGATTGATTGATTGATTGATTAAAGTCAAATGAACACAATCACAGACCACATGGAACATTTCTCAACATGTGATATCAACCTGGAGTAGTTTGTCCTGCAGAACCCCCCATTATTGGTGTTCCTGGACAGGCCAATGTAGATAGACCATTTGGCACAGAGTAATCATTTCTGCCCTGACTGTATTTTACAGCTGCTCGCTGGGGATACAGCTCAGTATATTCTGTGCTCTGGCCTCCACCTGAACCATTTTGTGCAGCCTGAGAACAAGAAACACAAGCACAAACAGATGACAATACAATGTGATGTAAATCCAACAGCTTTTAGATACTTTTTAGGGGAACTGAACTTTTTTATTTTTTATTTGCCTATTGTTCATAATTTGTATGAGAGACAAGAACACGTTTTTTTCATTCAAAAAATAAAAAACGTGTGTAAGATGCAGCTAGCAATGCAGCTAATGGGAGCATTTAATTCTGCCTCTAAATGACAATACTTCATTTATGTTCAGTAACTTGTATAATAACAATTGTTATTGGAAGAGCGAACACGGAGAAACTGTTAAGCGTAGTAGCACATCGCCTTGCTCACAGAGACACTCACAGTGCTACAGCATTAGTAAGAAGTAAGCTGGCTTTCAGCAGCTGAATGGCTTTTGAGTTTGTAATACACAACACAATGCAACAGGACACCAATCTGTACTGATTGAAAAATATGAACACTCATATTACAGTATCTGCAAAGTATTGGCCTACATTTCATGTGTTCTTTGTACACAGCTAGCTCAACAGAGTATGTACAGTAGTTGTACTATCAAGCATGATGTACTGCATGTATTTCTCACTCGATGGACAGTTGTCTGTTTGGTCCAGCAGGCCCGGGACATTTTTTCCAGTTAATTTTGGGTACAGTAGGTGGAAAAAGATTATACCACTGCAGGGTTTGTTAGCACAAACAGTTAGTCCTTCTTTGTGATGCAGTTTCTTTGAGCAGTGTCCTCCTTGCCAGATACAAGAAGCGTCCATCGATGAAAAACATTGTTTTCCACACAGTGCAGCAGAAGCAAACTTCTGTCGGCATAATGTAGCTTAGCAGGCTTTACATTTACGCCACTGAGTCATGACAGCCCCAACTCTCTCAGCTTCCGTCTGCTGCAATGTTTCAGCCTCGCTTTGTGCTTACTCAGCATCTATAACCATCAGTTCATCATCTGTATATTCAGCTTCAAAAATATAAAGTTGTAAATCCTCACTTTTCCAAAAGATAGTTAACACAAGTTTGTTCCCAGAAGTAGGAACACTCGCCTATGTTGACGGATGTAGGAAGTCCACTGCTCAGAGCAGTGAAATCAATGCGCCCAGGAAAATGAGTTCCGGTAATGCTTAAAATGACCAAAATACGGTAAATATTGTACAATACATATTGTTATGAACTTGTCTTACTACATTATATACATACCTACCGCATGTATATATAACATTATGGAGGTTTTACGATATTATTAGAGGGCTTCAAAGGTAACACCCCCATTTTAAGAGAATTCTATGATCTTTGGTATGCAAACAAATTATAAATATGCGTTCTTGTCTCTCATAATGATTGAACAATAGGCAAAATAATTATTAAAAAGTGCAGTTCCCCTTTGAAGAAAAACTGAAATTCTTTGGAATTTTGCCCATCATCCATAATTTTGTCCAATTCTTAAGTGAGATAAAAACACAAGTCTTTCCCATTTCTGTGCGTTCTAGTTAGTGAAAAGCAGGTAATAGGGTTTCACCTATTTTGCCTATAAAGTCCTCTTAATAAAAATCCAAAAACCACCAACTAGACTCCATTTACATGCCCTGACCTACATAATAATTAAGGTATAACAACATTGTTATTGTAAGAGCAAACACAGAGGAACTACTTTTCTGGCATAATGACACAGCGTCTTGCTCACAGCACCACAGGCCACTACTGAAAATGAACCTTGCTAGTGGAGATGCCGCATCACCTTTGGGTTTGGAAAAGTTAAAGCTAAGTTATATAAATCATGCCTCGCACATGTATAGTTGAAGGTGGTGGCAATAAGCAGAGCAGTTGGTAATTGTTTTAACTTCACACGGCACACATTAAAAATCAGGACCGACTGAAGCAGTGGATACTAGCTCATAGAACCAACAGCATTGCTAGAAAAACTCAGCAAGATGCTTGTTTGCTTGAAGCATTTCTTCCCTGAGGACTATTCTGAATTTACCAGCTCAAAGAAAATCACATGTCTTGTGCTGAAAGATACAACCAGACCATCAGTCAGCATTCCAAGGAGAGTGGAAATTCAAAGAGACTGTTTTGTTATGCTTTTATTTTGTTGATGACATGCTTTACACTAGTGCTACATGATAACGCTATCAGAATGGCTTAATGTTTTCCCATATCTGGATAATTTTTGGTCCAAAGTAATTGTCGACAACAGCTCTCAAAGTCTGCCATAATGAGTGGTAGCAAACACAGAACATGTTCATTATGCTGTTGTTGACGAAATGAGCTTTTATTGCTATGCATGAAAGAAGTTACGGTAATTCCAAAAATATTATATTACACGTATCATGTATGGGCCTGTTACTACATGGATATATAAAACGTTTGATGTTTTTTTGAGGGCTTTATAGGCGGAAAATATTAATTTCCACTACCTGCATTATAAGCCACCTTGTGCCAGCAGGTTTTCATTATCTAAAAGGCACAGAAATAGGAAATATATGTGTGTTCTTGTGGATGATAGGAAAAAATTCAAAAAAAGTACAGGTTCCTTTTATATAGTAAGTAATGAGTATTGTCTTTACTGCAAGCAGAGTTTTTGAAAAAGTATGTTTTCATGAACCACAGTATGTGTTAACAAAGCCAAAGAAAATGTATTTTAAAAAATGCCTGCATTTGTGTGTACATTGTCTGAAATGTATGTTGCAATGCTGTCAGGTCTGCTTTAAATTACCTGTGTGACAGCCCATTGTGCTGCAGCAATCGCTGTGCTAGCCACTGTGGCAGCACTCACTTTATTGCCATCTGTCAAAAAGACATCTCTGAGAAGAGTGGGGGAAGACACAATTATGATGGAAAAAATAAATAACGATCTTTCTGTAAGAGAATGATTTACTTAAACATATTTGCCACATTGCTTGTATTGCAAGCACCACAGGCCCTACCGTTTAGAACCTTTAGCAAACTCCACCACAGTAACCTTCCCATCAATAGAGAGAGGCGGTTGAAGGGCCTGCAAGATCTGGAGCAGCTGGGAAGCCTCCTAAGGACAAATTACAGTGAAGTGAGTAACAGCATGTCCAGCCGAATGGGTGACAGGTTCATTTCTACCTATGATGTTTCTTACCACAATTGTGGCCAGCTGCAGAAAAGCAAAGCCCCTGTTGAGATGTGTTTGCTTGTCCTTGATGAGGCGAATGTTGGAGGGCGACAGCGTGGCAAATGACGATAAAGAAGAGAGAATGGCTTCCACTGACGTGTGGGGTCCAAGATTTCTCAGTATTAGAGCTGGTGATGAGGAGGAAAATATTATTTTAGTCATTGTACAAATACATACATTTGTTACATTTTCAGATAAAAAACTAGCTAATATCAGGCACCACATCAATAAACCTTCCCAATGCACAAAACAGAGTAAAAAAAGTACATACGTTGTTTTCCAAGCCAAATACATGATTTATAAAAACACAAATTGACGTGAGAATGTGCGCACCAGTCCGCTAACTTTGTACCTGGCAAACACACTTTTTGGAGACATGCAGGCAGGAAACACAGATGTTAAGTGGTGATGTGAAATATACATTTTGATCCTATCCAATGGAAGTTTATCAAAAATAAAAACACTGGTGTCTTGCATTTATTGATTAACTGTTTTATTTTAGATGTTTAATCAATCATTGCATTAATTATCCTGTCATATTTAAAAAAAAACATTTGTAGAAAGTCTTACTATTTTGCTTTACACTGACTGATATCATTTGTTAATTAAATCTAATAGCCTATATTATATGTGCTCGTCAACATATGATTAAGGAGTGTAAATTGATTCATCGTTATGGTTGCAGAAAGGAAACAATTACGTACGACTATGTATGGCATCCTGCTTT
This sequence comes from Entelurus aequoreus, assembly GCF_033978785.1. NCBI lineage: Eukaryota > Metazoa > Chordata > Actinopteri > Syngnathiformes > Syngnathidae > Entelurus > Entelurus aequoreus. Next base: position 49,216,465 of record NC_084737.1, read on the forward strand.
GATCATTAATAATTTGAATAATCAAGTTATCAAATCAATTATATGGTTTAAGGTGACAAGTTATGACACAGACAAAATACATGCATGTCCTCCAGTGCTGCAGTGCTCCACTTTGTTTTCTTGTAATTCACAAACTTAGACCTACAACTACTTTCTAATGATAATTTAAATATTGGTAATATTGTCATCATGTTAAAAGGAGACCTACAATGATTTTCCTTTTTTCTTACTTATTAATATTGTTATAATGTTAGATACTCGTGGTAAACAATGCCAAAGCATCAAATCAAAGGTTCATGCATTTGGGCATGAGCTTGCACGCAACTTTGGATGCCTCTGAACGCTCAGTTTTGCAGTCTTCTTGGGTCATTTGTGTAGTCACAAATTGATAGACTTTCTTTTCTTTATCTTTTATTTCGATCTCTACAACAAAAATACTCCCCATCTATACAATTTCAACAAGGTAAATAAAATACAGAAAATAACATGGTGTATGTATGAAAAGGAGTAGGAAGAAGCAAAAGCCTATAATGTCCTACCCTATCACTCAGATATAATAGTCAGATTTTTTATCAACAACAGGATTCATGACGACCTTATTTAACAAAATGTATTTAGTATATATTATGATATACGGTATATTGTATCATAGTATATAATTATCATATATATACACAGTATATATACAGTAATATATATATATATATATATATATATATATATATATATATATATATAAAAATTACATTCATGAATATTCAAAATACAAATAAAACAACCATGAAATGTAGTTTCTACGTATAAAATATATTCCTAAGATATTTTATGTTTCCTCCTCTTTGTTGTAAATGAAGAATCTTTTTTTGTATTTCTTTTTAAATTGAATGTTGTCATTGCTTGGTTTGATTTCCTAATCCAACGGATTCCACAGAGTCACCCCACAAACTGATATGAATGTACTTTTAAGAGTTCAATTAACACATGGCTGTCTTGGATTAATTTTACTCCTCAAATTATATTTTCCCTGTTTTGAAAATGTTTTGGATATTTAGTGGCAGTAGATTATTTCTTGCTTTATAAATTACAGATCCATAAATGTCATTATTTGCGACTTTATAAAGTGTACATTTGTGTGTTCTCGATAGCCAACATTGTTTATTATTCTCAATTATCTTTTTTGTAATGTGGATAACTTTTGTAACGTGCCTTTGTGTTACCCTCGACTTACACACAGTAATTAAAATATGGCAATAATAGTGTACAATATATAGAGTGTGCAAGGTTTTATGGTTTAAGATGTGTTTTATTTTTCTGAGGATTACAATATTTTCATTATTATACTAATTAGAAATTTGATGTGAGCTTTCCAGCACAGCTTGTGAGCCAATACCACACCCAAAAATGTACTTCCATAGGTACTTTCCATTTCTGTTATCAATTGACAGTTTTACATGTATTTGTACTTCACGGTTTCCAAACAACTTGAATTTGGTTTTGTTCAAACTTTTGTTTGTAGGCCTTCCTGTACAGGCTGTTGGCCAGCCTCCTAACCCTCTGCTGTTCACAAACTGTTTGCAGACATGCAAAAAGGAGGTTGTAAATGTCCCTGGGGAGCAACATTTAAGCTACATCATTGCCATATACTAAGTAATATCTTTATGTTTATTTGATCTATTATGCTCTGACTGTGTCCTTCAAATAAGATGTTTTTGTGCATCCACACTCATCTCCGTGAAATATTGATTCTTCTTTATTGTATAATGAGAGAACAACGCAAAACAAGGGTCCTCAAATATGCACAATGCATATGTAAGTCACTTAGCAATGACCTTATATGGTGCATTTGAGGCGTGGCGAGGGCATGACATGTCTCTGCCAGGTCACATCTATAAAGTGTGCAGGGTTTTAGAAGTCTGAGCATTTTTGTACACATGCAGATTTGGGGTTTCTGCTGTATGTAGACTTTTAGTAATAATTCCACAGTTTAATAGATGAGATCGCTGGTCTGCTTCTCTTGGCTGTCTACTGATATCATTAAGTACAAAACACAACTTGATTTTAAACAGGTGTCTTTGGTGTAAGCCATATAACTTACTGTCATTGGCAAGTGCACCATCAGCATGCTGTGTAACTTGGCCAGGGTGGACAGAAAGACCAGAGCAGTCAAATGGTGCTGGAAGGGGCAGCAAGCCTTGGGCTTCCTCTTTCTTAAGACTATGAGCAAAATCTTTTTGCGACTGTGGCAACTTCAGCTCAGCTTCTGTGAAAGAATACATAAATTAGCATGTGCTATTTTGCACAGGGAAACAACACAGACATGTTCCTCTTTACCTGATTTGGGTGCACTGCACTTAAAGCACCTTTCTCTCCTCTTAAAGTTTTGTACACCACACTGAAATAATACAGGACTTATTGTTAACAGAAAAATCAGACACAAACGTGTACTATTGTATCCAAGCACAACCTTGTTGCAAAGCCAGTCCTCATTGCCGCGTGGTTTAGGGTTGCTGTAGTGCATTGACACTCGATGTCCCAAAATGAACAGCAAACCCTAAAAAATAAGTAGGGAGGGGGAGGGGAAAAGTGGATGACTATAAGCGATTATTAGGCCACACACAGAGTAAGACCTCATCTCCGAAATGAGATTGAATTTGGGGGACGAGAGAGAGAAAGAAACTTGGATTGAGTCTGAAAGACAGAGGACAAACAAGAATAGGAACCTTCAGCTTTAGGAAAGATTTTGAGTTGATGTCTTGTGTATTTTATTTCACTGTGCCCCCCCCTTAAAGGGGAAATCTCCTCACAGTAATGTAGACATCACCTCTCCCTTACACCATCTTCTTCTTTTACAGAAAAGGTATGTCTTGACCATGTAATATTGGTAGGTGATCAAGATGAAGAAGTATTTTGGTATAGATACAATCCCATTCCACATATATTATTTTAAATTTAGGAGAGAAAGTAAGAACATAGTACTCAAAAGTAGTGTTGCAAGTGTAACTCACCCACTTTTAGATTTTTGTAACAGTAAAGTGTTAAGATATGTAATTACAACCTACCGGTTGCAAAAAATATTCTTCTTGATCAAATAGCATGCTATATTTTCATATGAAGCAGTAGTGATGTGACAGTACATTTGTCTTGCCCATTTCATATAGGTATATGTGTGTGTGTAATGTGTGTTAGGGAGAGTGACCTGGTTGGTCTCCATCCAGCCGGTGGCCTCCTGTATGAGATTAAACTCGACGAAGGCGAATCCTCGGCTCTGACCTGGACACCGCCCAGCGCCATGGTTACCGAATAACAACAACAACATAACAACAACGCAGTGAGGGGTTAGTGCTTTATGTACAGAGGAGAGAGAGACCCTGTATCAGCACTCATAAAAAATAAATAACCGCTCTCCCTTGGAATGAAGAAGCTTGACAGCAAGGAGAGACAGTTTTAAGACTGCACAGTAAGGAAGATGCAAGGTTTCTCAGTGCGGTCAAGAAAAGGAGGGAGAAAGAGAGAAACTCCTACTCACTCCTCAATTTAAGGCTGACCCACATCCAACGCAAGAAACAGTGCAGTTATCTGGCAACATGTTGATAGAGTTGTCATTTGATAGTTTATTAACTGACAACATCCACATACTGAGAGGTTAAGTAATGCAGATTTTTAGTGGTCAAGCTAGTGTAATACATTAAGTGATTAATTGCATGTAATTTATCCAAAAAACAAATAAATGAGGAAAAGAGCAGTGTGGATGCCTGTGAGTGTGGCTGAGTCAGATAACAGTTTAGCACAACGGTCACACTGACCATCAGCTACTTTATTATTGGGTGATCAAGAAAGTTTGTGAGCTTTGTTGATGTGCTCAGTCACACAAATAGGGCAAATTAATGTTTGAGAGATGAGTGAAGAAGGAAAATAAGTCATATAGATAAAAAGTACAACTTATTGCTCTTTGTAAGCTTTACTTTTAGAAAACGGTGATACAGTCCTCTGCTGTGTCTGGATGTTTTAATGTCTTGTATGCATTCACAATGTGATAATGAAGACATGACCCCCCCAAAAAAAAGTTAGAATATGCACTTCATGATTGCTTTAGAACAAACTACAGTACATTGATTACGTTCCTTCTGCAGTAGCCGTTCACTTTGCTGTCCAATGGACACCCTAAGATTACCAGAGCGTCTCTTGCCACCTTTCAGTTATCTTAATTTCTTACTAATGTGAATGATTATTATTCCACCCACAATCATCCACCAAACAACTGAGATATGGCATCATTATTGTCTTCATAAATACAAAATGTAAGACAAATCTTTTGATTTGGATAAATTAGGAAGGTCGTCTAATGAAGTGTTTGGTAAGTAAACATATTTTTACTGCTATAAAAGAGTGAAGGAAGAATAGGCAAATTAATACTTAATACTAAAATAATTAATTAGGATTTAATGAATGGCATAGGATGAGTGTGAAAATCAAAAAGGGGCAATAGACAAGTTCTCACCTGATGATTTATTCCTCATGAGTCGAACCTCCTTAGGTTGGATTCGCTGCTCCTGAAGTATTGCCCTGATCTGTGGACATATTTCTATTAACCACCAACACTACTGTGCGTAACATCCGAATGGAGCAGAAAAAAAAAAAGGCAACATACGGCATTCACAAACCTCATTCGCGGTGGCATTAGGTGGGAGCAAGCGAAGCATTATTATGTTGCTGGGCTTCTGACAGTCCAAATCAGCACGGTAATCCTGGTCCCTTTGCTCCAACTCCTCTTGAGACAGATTCAGGTCAGAGCTACAACCGTGCTCCTCTGGCTTAACTGCAAACGCCTGCATATATGAAGATTGACAACATGTAAGACAAAAAAAAGTAGGCTGTTAAAAGTCGCAACTCTAGTATTGGCTTACCTTTCTCATCCCTGTTACATAGGAGAATCTGTGCTCCTCTTGGTGCCGGATGTTGTGATCCATCTGTAAACGGGTACCACCACAACCCCAGTTGCCTTCTCTACTTCCTAAATGTAGGTAAGGGTTGTCAGCAAAGCCTTAAATATGTTTCCCCTCTCTCATTCCTTCTGGGGATCCTGGCTGACCTGGTAGGATATCTAGAGATGCTTCATTGTGAATATAGGGTCTGCCCTCATCAATTCTGGTATGATATTCTGCTTCTGCATCCTCCTCGTCTTGGCCATAACCCCGGTAGTCCATGTCCCGAAAGTGGTGGTCATAATGGCTGTTGTAATATCGACCCATGCGATCGCCTCGCCCACCTCTGTTGAAGACAGATGATGCTTTGAAACACTCGTATGACAGATCTGAGGAGCTCTCAAAACATAACTCACCTTCCCTCAGGGTCCATACTGATCCACCGACGCTATTCTAAGTCCCAGCATAAATAACCTGAAGGTACGAAACCAGTTTTCAACCAATTCATCAAAGGTGTATAACAGACATTGAGGTGAAAGAGCAGTTTACCTAAGGTGCGCACTCAGGTGACTTACCGCGTCCTTTTATACTGCAATTAGGTACTCAACACTTGGGGAACTTTTAACCACGTCCTCTGCTTAACTACGTCCAATAATATTACACGATACATAATGTGAAATTATAAGGGTGCACACTTGTATCACTATGAAGAACACAAAAGACCCATAAACACATCCAAAAGCGTCTTTAACAATGACGTGTGGCGGTCACGTTAGCCTACAAGCTAGCTCGCCTGAGCAATGCTAGCAAGTTATTCACAGCGGCTGTCAATCGTCGTAGCTGACATTACAACAGACATATATGATGACGGGAACACTTACCAGCTTTTGATGCAGCCGACAAAAGTTCAAGCACTGTCGCCAAAACAGAATAAATGTGTTTATTTCCAGCAAACACAATAAAATGGCCTCGGTAGGGTAACATTCCAGTGGGCGGGTGCAGTGCAAAAGCGCTGGTCTGATAGGACCGCAGCTCACTTGAAGTCGACGATGATTGGACGAATGAAAGAGGCTGAGCTGCCTGCCCATCACCGACGCACAAGCATACGACTCAGAAGAGTTGCTGGTATTTCCATGTTCATAGGCTCCAGCACCCCCCGCGATCCCAAAAGGGACAAGCGGTAGAAAATGGATGGGTGGATAGTTTCAGATGCAAACATGTCTGTTAAGTTCCCAATTCAAACAAATTGGCAAAGTGAATTAATCAACATGTCTGCGTCAATAGAATACCGTAACACCAGCTTTATTTGAGGGAGGGGGGAGACAAACAAACCCAGAAATCCCAAGGACAAAGAAAAAAAACATCCGGCATCCGAGCCTCCAATGAATTACATGACATAATGGTTACATGAATCAGTTAATCATGTAATAGCATAATTAAGAGTTCAAACAAATAAAAGTATACTCCACATTATAAAGTTATAATACAATGATTAAGAATGCTGAAAAGATAAGTCAAAGGCAGACATGTAATGCACATTAAAATGGCCTTACAAGGCCTTGTGAGACATACAGTACATTATGAACTGTATAGTAACAAACCTACTGTCTACTAGAAATAATGTTCAAATTGATCAACTACACCACTCATTAATTTAACAACTGATTTAAACAATCATACAAGGTCCTAAAGGTCACAGGATAATTAACCTGATTGTGCCTCTACCTATATGGTCTTCCATAAAGTGGAGGTTTTTGTATCACTGAGCGGCTGTTAAGTCCAATACCAGTCTAAGCCAAACAATATGGCTATCAGGGTTGTAACTTTGGCATGGATTTAAAGGGTTTAGGTCAGTGTCACAGAACGGCTTTACATGCACACTGTACATAAGACACAAATGTTAATAGACACCCATAGAATGTACACACATTCACTGCATGCAGACCTGCACTGGCGAAAACAAAGCACCATGTGGCTGCACTCATACACTCTATAGTTATCAGTATGGGAAAATATCTCATACAATTTGATTGAGGCATCTCCCTGCATAGTGCCTGAGTCAGAACAAAAGCTTGATGGAGACAAGCCAAAAATAGAGGCAGTGTTAAAAAAAGGACACTACAAACGACACCTCATCGAAGTTATGAACTCATTCTTCTCATCTTACTCAGTCCAATTACTGCTCTAAAGGCACTACATGTAGGCGATACTGTGTAATTAGAAAAACCCTTAGATATCTTAATTCAGAAGATTATAATATTGTATTTATCACTTATTTACCTGTGAGTTGTCTCCATATCCTATGGACCTTTCTCTGTCTCCATTCCCATTTTAGAACATTTTTGAACCACCAAATTATTTAAATATACCACCTCCCCATCTGACCGTTACAAAGTTCTTATTGGACCCAAGTTAAATGGTATAAACAGACTTGGGGTCAACGTTTCAAAGCCTTTTAAATGGTGTCCGATCTGTTTGAGTTTGCTGATGTGCAATGGGTGATCACAAATTGAGTGTCCATACATTTTTTGGCCCCTTCCCAACTCTCAACATCAAATTCTCTATGCAAACTCTCCATATGGTCTGGAGGGCAGCTTCCTGTTCTCCCACAGCCTATAGCAGAAGGCAGGAAGACTTCTTGCTACGTTTTTTGGCCTGCAACGCTGCTCGAGTTGCCATTTCAAAGACTTCCCGTACACCATCTTTGGTTTTGGCAGAGCATTCCTGGTAGCCTTGGGCATTGATGCGGCTTGACATTTCTTTGCCATCGTCATATCTTACTGGCTCCTGTAAAACATTTCAACAAAACGGGTCTAAATATTGACCATTAAAAAAAACCCATAATACTGTAAATAAATGCCTAACCTGTTTCATTTTGGCAAGCTCCCGTCTGGTGTGCTCATCGTTACGCAGATCTTTTTTATTACCCACCAGGATGATTGGAACATTTGGACAGAAGTGTTTCACTTCAGGCGTCCACTTTTCTGGAATGTTCTCTGCATTGAATTGAGCAGTCATTAACACCATAAGCTGCCTTAATGTTGCAATCAAACTGACTCATGGTGTGAATGTTGCTGAAAATGTACCTAAACTGTCGGGGCTGTCTACTGAGAAACACATGAGAATAACATCTGTGTCAGGATAGGAGAGAGGCCTCAGTCTGTCATAGTCTTCCTGACCCGCTGTATCCCAAAGTGCAAGTTCTACCTGAAAAAGAGGGAGAGTATTGAAGGGTGTACTTTTAGTATCTTAAAAAATATGAAGCAGAAACATATAATCAATGTCATGGAAAGAGCAAAGATAAACTAATTCTATATTCTGGTAGAAAACTTGTGGATGCAACAAAACTAAATGCAGTGAGTAGGCATGGGCCGGTTACCGGTTTTAAAAGATATACTGCTGTATGAAAAAGTGATGGTTTCAAAACCACTAACATTTTTCATCACGGCACCTCTCAATGCGCACAGATCTGCAGACTGTATGATGGATGATTGAGGCAAGTCTGCTGAACTTTTCCCTCCGTTACAAATGACTAAATTGGCTGTCGGGGAATGCTTCACATACCGTAAAAAGTACAGCCTGACAGCCGCGGCTTATAGAATAAAGATTGACCAACATGCTAAATGTGCTTGCAGAGTGTGGACAGTGGCAGCAAGAAAAGGCAACATTATAGTGCATGATCGTGCATCAACCATTGCTATATGCTAAACTCAAGGTAAAGTTTAAAGGCCTACTGCAACCCACTACTACCGACCACACAGTCTGATAGTTTATACATCAATGATGAAATCTTAACATTGCAACACATGCCAATACGGCCGGGTTAACTTATAAAGTGCAATTTTAAATTTCCCGGAAAACTTCCGGCTGAAAACGTTTCGATATGATGACGTTTGCGCGTGACGTCAACTGTTGAAGCGGAAGTATTCGGAGCCCATTGAATCCAATACAAAAAGCTCTGTTTTCATCTCAAAATTCCACAGTATTCTGGACATCTGTGTTGGTGAATCTTTTGCAATTTGTTTAATGAACATTGGAGACCACAAAGAAGAAAGTTGTAGGTGGGATCGGTGTATTAGCGGCAGACTACAGCAATACAACCAGGAGGACTTTGAGATGGACAGCAGACGCGCTAGCCGAACGACCTCACCTTGACTTCCTCCGTCTCCGGGCCGCCGACCGCATCGGTGATCGGGTGAAGTCCTTCGTCGTACCGTCGATCGCTGGAACGCAGGTGAGCACGGGTCGTGATGAGCAGATGAGAGCTGGCGTAGGTGCAGAGCTAATGTTTTTAGCATAGCTCTGTCGAGGTTCCGTAGCTAAGTTAGCTTCAATGGCGTCGTTAGCAACAGCATTGCTAAGCTTCGCCAAGCTGGAAAGCATTAACCGTGTAGTTACATGTCCAGAGTTTGGTAGTTTCGACATTTAACACACTTCCTTGTGGTCTATGTAATACGTAATGGTGGTTATTTGGTCCACATGTTCCATACATCATGTTTTACAAACCGTATTTAAGCTGCCGTGTCTTTAGAATGAGCCGATTTGTGGGCGTCTTATTTGCGTGCCTTCGCTTCGACTGCGTCTTCTTCCCGCCCACTTTGTTGTAGTTTTAACGATTCCATGTCGAGTCTACTGACAGATATAAGTGAGAACTATACACTACTTTGTATTAGAAATGGCAACAGGGGAGGATGCATGTGCATGCACGACCCAGTATGCTCCACAACAAGAGGATAGAGGACAAAAAAAGACCTTATTGACTACAGCGCAGACGCACTTAGCACTCTGGGTACATTTTTACCATACATGGATAATCCGCAGACGTCACACAAGGCAAAAACGTCACAAAAGGAGCAAATTCCAAACAGCTCGCTTGGCGGAAGTAGGAAGGAATGCAAGATTATTTTATAAATATTTCCGCAATGCCTCCACAATTTGATTTCAAATGTTCAGGACTTAAGCAGATCCCAAATACACAACAGGAGGTACTAGTAGGTAAGAAAAGTTGGTTTTGCATAATAGGACCCCTTTAAATCTGCCTTCACACGAACTAACTACCTGTTACATCTAGCATTAGTGACACACATGCTAACTTGTCCACAAACACATTTAGCATATTGGACCAACTTTCTCCACCTTGGCAGTCTGTATTTTTACAGCAGGTAAAGCATTCCCAAACAGCCGATTTAGTCATTTTAAACGGAGGAAAAAACCGAGGGGCCTAGCCTCCTTCATTTGTCATACAGCATACAGAGCTTAGAGCAGCTGTAGGGGATCTGATATTGGCGCATCAGCCACACACCACATTAAAGATTTCTAACTTTCACTTTTACCGTTCGGACGGTTTTAAGGAAATTTGAGTAGTTTTGAAACCATTACTTTTTAATACCAGGGTATACTTTAAAACCAGTAACTGGACAAAGCCTACCGCAGACATATTGCCTCCACTCAGGACAAGCGCGTGCGTCCTGCTTATATCATCACAACATTTAGTAACAGCAGTGGGGTTTTTTTAACGTATTTCAGCCAAAAGTCGAAAATGCAACTTTGGTGACATTTTTGGTCAACAATTGTCAGTCGGCAAAAATTTGGTGCAACACTCCTTGGAAGAGTCTCTCTTTTTTTTTTTTTTTTAAATCAACTATTTGTTATGATCTTCCTAAACCACTTAGTGATTGTGTTTATTTTATTTTTTTAGAGAAATTATATATACTGTTGAGACTTGACTTGCAGGTTTAGCAACAATAGACTCCATTACGAGCTAGAGATTAGATTTATGGCTCTTTGAAAAGAGCAGAATCTTGAAAAGATGTTCTTTCAAAAAGCTGTTAAAAACACTGGCTCGTTATATTATACAGTAGTTCTTTTTCTTCACAGTTTTTAAATCAAGAAAACAAACACTGGTAGCCATTATAAAATACAATGTAAATTAGAAAAATATGAATTTACACAAATCTATTTTTATTTGTGTCGCGTTTTCATTGTAAACATTCCATGAGGTGGTGCCACATCTCCGTGCTTTGACAGTGATGTCACTATTCAAAAATGTTCCCTCACCTAAAAAACTTTGAAGCACAGGAACACTTTAATTATACAGACAAAATAGACACATTGGTAAGAATAAAATGTAAATATGAATTTGTACTAACCTACCTGGGTGATATGGAAAACTGTATCACCATGTAAGAAATTTATATCGGTAGATATTGATAATTACTGATATTTTTAATGATATATTGGAAAAAAAGGACCAGAAGAAAAATACATTAAATATAAACATTTTTATTTAAAATGTAATCTTCCTTTATTTTAATCCCCTCAGCTATCAAGGCAGAAAGGAAAGGAAAAGCCAACTCAACTATGGAAAACACAATCAATGTAAACAAAATTCCAAAATCACATTGAACACTTAACAATAACCTCCTAAAATCAAGGTGCTAAAAAGGAATATGTAAGAAATGCTAAATAAAGTGTAACAAAATAGTGCAAAGTGTGAAAATGTTAACAGAGAGAAATCTGAGAGGAACTATTTTTTGCCGGTTTAGTGCCAGGATGTTACGGCTGTGCTCTTTTTCTTTGAAGCACTGATTTTTAGTTTCTTTTCTCACTCCATGTAAATAATTAACTGCAGGACAACAAGACAGAGCAACCAAATTTGATAATTGATGCTGTTACCTGATTGGCTGTATGCGTGTCACGCCCACTGATCAGTAATCACTTCTTGCATTGCTTGGTTAACAGAGAGCGAGTGTTCATGCAACCAACCTCGCTTCGCAACTCCGGTTTCTTTCGACACAAAATATTAGGGCTGTGAATCTTTGGGTGTCCCACGATTCGATTCAATATCGATTCTTGGGGTCTAGATTCGATTGAAAATCAATTTTTTTTTCCTTTCAATTCAACACGATTCTCGATTCAAAAACGATTTTTTTTCCCGATTGAAAACGATTCTCTATTCATTCAATACATGGGATTTCAGCAGGATCCACCCCAGTCTGCTGACATGCAAGCAGAGTAGTAGATTTTTGTAAAAAGCTTTTATAATTGTAAAGGACAATGTTTTATCAACTGATTGCAATAATGTAAATTTGTTTGAACTATTACCGGTAAATGAACCAAAAATATGACTTATTTTATCTTTATGAAAATATTGGACACAGTGTGTTGTCAAGCTTATGAGATATGATGCAAGTGTAAGCCATTGTTCTTTTTTTTTTTTTTTATAAATGTCTAATGATGTCAATGAGGGATTTGTAATCACTACTATGTTGAAATTGTAACTAATATTGATACTGTTGTTGATAATATTCATTTTTGTTTCACTACTTTTGGTTTGTTCTGTGTCGTGTTTGTGTCTCCTCTCAATAGCTCTTTTTATTGCAGTTCTGAGTGTTGCTGGGTCGGGTTTGGTTTTAAAATTGGATATGATATTGCTGTGTATTGTTTTGTTGGATTGATTAATTTAAAAAAAATAAAACAAAATAAAAATAAAAATAAATAAATAAATAAATGTAAAAAAAATAAAAACATTTGAAAATGAGAATCGATTCTGAATCGCACAACGTGAGAATCGTGATTCGAATCTATTTTTCCCCACACCCCTACAAAATATATATTGAACGTTTTATCGACAACATTTTTTAGTTTATATCGCGTGTCTATTGCGATATAAATGTATATACAGGACTGTCTCAGAAAATTAGAATATTGTGATAAAGTTCTTTATTTTCTGTAATGCAATTAAAAAAACAAAAATGTCATACATTCTGGATTCATTACACATCAACTGAAATATTGCAAGCCTTTTATTATTTTAATATTGCTGATTATGGCTTACAGCTTAAGAAAACTAAAAAATCCTATCTCAAAAATTTATAATATTTCCTCAGACCAAGTAAAAAAAAAAGATTTATAACAGCAAAACAAAATCAAACACTGTCAATTAATGCACTCAGTACTTGGTTGGGAATCCTTTTGCACGGATTACTACATCAATGCGGCGTGGCATGGAGGCAATCAGCCTGTGGCATTGCTGAGGTGTTATGGATGCCCAGGATGCTTCAATAGCGGCATTTAGCTCATTTGCATTATTGGGTCTCGTGTCTTTCAGCTTCTTCTTCACAATACCCCACAAATTCTCTATGGCGTTCAGGTCAGGGGAGTTGGCAGGCCAATCGAGGACAGTAATGCCATGGTCAGTACACCAGTTACTGGTGGTTTTGGCACTGTGGGCAGGTGCCAGATCATGCTGGAAAATGAAATCATCATCTCCATAGAGCTTTTCAGCAGATGGAAGCATGTATTGCTCTAAAATCTCTTGGTACACAGCTGCATTGACTCTGGACTTGATGAAACACAGTGGACCAACACACTGGATTTCAAGCAACTTGGATTTTGCTCCCCTCCAGCCTTCCTCCAGACTCTAGCGCCTTGACTTCCAAATGAAATACAAAACTTGCTTTCGTCTGAAAACAGGACTCTGGACCACTCTGCAACTGTCCAGTGCTTCTTTTCCATAGCCCAAGTTAGACGCTTCTAGAGATTTTAGAGCACTACATGCTTCCATCTGTTGAAAAGCTCTATGGAGATGATGATTTCATTTTCCAGCATGATCTGGCACCTGCCCACAGTGCCAAAACCACCGGTGGTGTACTGACCATGGCATTACTGTCCTTGATTGGCCTGCCAACTCCCCTGACCTGAACCCCATAGAGAATTTGTGGGGTGTTGTGAAGAAGAAGCTGAAAGACACCAGACCCAATAATGCAAATGAGCTAAAGGCCGCCATTGAAGCATCCTGGGCATCCATAACACCTCAGCAATGCCACAGGCTCATTGCCTCCATGCCACGCCGCATTGATGCAGTAATCCGTGCAAAAGGATTCCCAACCAAGTACTGAGTGCCTTAATTGACATTTTCAAATGTTTGATTTTGTTTTGCGGTTATAAATATTTTTTTTTACTTGGTCTGAGGAAATATTCTAATTTTTTGAGATAGGATTTTTGAGTTTTCTTACGCTGTATGCCATAATCAGCAATATTAAAATAATAAAAGGCTTGCAATATTTCAGTTGATGTGTAATGAATCCAGAATGTATGACATTTTTGTTTTTTTAATTGCTTTACAGAAAATAATAATAATAATAATAATAATAATAATACCTGGGATTTATATAGCGCTTTTCTAAGTACCCAAAGTCGCTTTACATGTTTTTCTGAACCCATCAATCATTCACACCTGGTGGTGGTAAGCTACTCACGTAGCCACAGCTGCCCTGGGGTAGACTGACGGAAGCGTGGCTGCAATTTGCGCCTACGGCCCCTCCGACCACCACCTATCATTCATCATTCATTTCACCGGTGTGAGCGGCACCGGGGGCAAAGGGTGAAGTGTCCTGCCCAAGGACACAACGGCAGCGATTTTTGGATGGTAAGAGGCGGGGAGCGAACCTGCAACCCTCAGGTTTCTGGCACAGTTGCTCTACCCACTACGCCACGCCGTCCCATTATATGTTACCTTAACATACCAGGCACGTTCTCAGTTGGTTATTTATGCCTCATATAATGTACACTTATTCAGCCTGTTGTTCACTATTCTTTATTTATTTTAAATTGCCTTTCAAATGTCTATTCTTGGTGTTGGGTTTTATCAAATAAATTTCCCCCAAAAATGCGACTTATACTCCAGTGTGACTTTTATATGTTTTTTCCCTTTTTTATTATGCATTTTCGGCCGGTGCGACTTATACTCCGGAGCGACTTATACTCCGAAGAATACGGTAAACAGTGTTCAAACTAAGTGGGATACTGAAGAAAGATGACTGCAGTCAGACAATAAAACATAAAAAAATCTAAAATAAAGGACTTTATCAAAATATTCTAATTTTCTAAGACAGTCCTGTAAATATCGCCCAGCCCTAATAGTAGCTGTAGGCTTAAACAACTTCACATCAGAGCAATGAGACAGAAAAGTAAATCAAAATTTCCTTTGACTCTGACTCATTTTCTATTCCAGTCAGGTGGCACACACACGCAACGTAGGCAATTATTGGAAAAAAAAACGCTCGCAATTGCAAAGCAGTTCACATCGTTCACTGAGCTTTTCAAAAGACTTGACTTGGTCGTGACCATCACATCTCTATTAAGAACTGCACTTTATTCATTTACAAATAATTCAGTTACCGTATTTTTCGGAATATAAGTCGACGTTTTTTTCATAGTTTGGCCGAGGGTGCGACGTATACTCCGGAGTGACTTATGTGTGAAATTATTAACACATTACCGTAAAATATCAAATAATATTATTTGATGAAAATGTCCGCAATCGTCACACACACGTCAGCAATCGTCACTCACACGCCAACCAATAAGAATTCGGCGGGGGCGGGTCATGGCAGAAGTGCATTGTGGTTCGTGGAATGCTAACTGCTATATGCTATACGCTACTGCCGGAGCTATTAAAATGGATCACATCAACATTGGCGGTCACTTATAAAAACTGAGAAGGGCTGAACTAAAATGGCACCGAAAAGGAAATCATATACTGCAGATTACAAGCCGGACGTAGTGAAATATGCAGCAGAGAACGGCGATCGAGCAGCAGAAAGAAAGGGGCGCATACCAGGAGCGACACCGGGGAGGAAGATTTCATCGGATTTAGCGATCGGGAGCGACAGATTGTTTGGTAAACGTATAGCATGTTCTATATGTTATAGTTATTTGAATGACTCTTGCCATAATATGTTACGTTAACATACCAGGCACGTTCTCAGTTGGTTATTTGTGCGTCATATTGCGTACACTTATTCAGCCTGTTGTTCACTATTCTTTATTTATTTTAAATTGCCTTTCAAATGTCTATTCTTGGTGTTGGATTTTATCAAATAAATTTCCCCCAAAGATGCGACTTATACTCCAGTGCGACGTATATATGTTTTTTTCCGTCTTTATTGTGCATTTTCAGCCGGGGCGACGTATACTCCGGAGCGACTTATACTCCGAAAAATACGGTACTTTTCGTTATCATATGCTTCACTATCATCATGTTCTATTAAATTGTTTAAATGACTGTTAGTTACTTTTCTCCTATTTTCCGTAAATATATTTCAAAATAACACATTTTAAATCTTTAATTATAATACCATACCGTAAAACAATGCTATCTCTGCCAAAAGTTATCATACCAGAATCTCATACTGGCCCATGCCTAGCAGTGAGTATATTAATTTAAATAAACTGTAAAATTAGCAGAAAAATCATGTACAACATCCATATTTGGAGCTCTCCATGCTTTGAATTTGAAATGTACTAGCAACATTAAATGACTTGGAACACAATATTCTCTAACCAGCACAGGGAAACAAGTCTGTACAAAAAACCTTTACCAGACACAACCAGGTGTTTTATGTCTCACCTGTTTGCCATCAACTTCAATGTCTGCCACATAGTTCTCGAACACAGTGGGGACGTAAACCTCTGGAAACTGGTCCTTACTGAAGACGATGAGCAGACAAGTCTTCCCACATGCACCATCTCCCACGATGACCAACTTTTTCCTAATTGCAGCCATCTACAGACAACAATTTAAGTCAAGTTTAGATGCATAGCAATACTTTCCATTCTCTTAAACAATAATTTGCTTAAATTGTGCGTAGTTTTTTCCCCAGTTTCAATCCTCTTTTGCGCCTACATGCTGTTTGTACTGCTTTAGTGGTTTACTGTCGTGACCAAATAGATAAGGGGTCTTTCAAAGTTTGTACATGCAGATGCAGATCAACAGGCCGTTTACCCGTGCTGCCCGCCAGTGTCTGCATCCGTAGAGCACTTTGCCACACACACGATAATCTTAAATCAATGGAATAAGCACATAAGAAAAATATATTTATAAAATATGATTAAATTATGATCATTTAAATATCACTTAACTGAATAGAAATCATTGTGTCTTTATTTTGTTTTTATAAACTAAATATTTCAAGACAAATCCCAATTTAGTTATATAGCCCTGAAAACAATGTATACTCAAAACCATCCTGACACTGTCAATATTATTATTAGTGTAAAAGCATAAATTCAATTACTGGACCTCATTACATGGTGACGTGCAATACCGCTGACTTTCTTTCCGATCCGATACCAAGTAAAATTCAGGTTGGTATCGGCGATACCGATCCGATACCGTTGCTTTGTGCAAAAATACTTAAAAGTGTTTGTTAAAATTTAAAAATAGTTGTGTATTTTCAAATAACATATCTAAAAGAAAAAAGTAAAAATGTATGAAAAAAAGAGCAAACAATTGGAATGTAATGACAAAAAGCGGAACATTTTAAACTAATAATAATAATATACTTAGTCTACTAAAACACAATTTTTTGTATTCAAACATATATATTAGTTTTTAGCATTTTTCAAAATAAATAAAAAATCTAAATGGCCCCTGCATACTCGACTTTTCAGTTTGCCATCCTTGGTGGAAAAAGTTTAAGACACTCCTTATCTAAAATATTAGAAACTCTCAAAATAGCAATAAAATATACTTAAACTATAAAGAAAAGTTTAGTTAATTAAAAAATACAATAAAAATAATAACGTGAATTATTTTCGAAAAATTACAACCATAAAAAACATTGTTAAATGTGTCAATAAACATTAATAATTATCACTTACACAATTGTATCATTAATATCATTATTCTATTCTTATATGGGAAAATGCAACTGTAAAAATGTTTTTTTTTAAAAAGGCAAAAAATAGTTGGTATGTAATGAGATAAAGCTGAAATGCAAAAAATAGTTGGTATGTAATGAGATAAAGCTGAAATGCTCTAACTAATAATTATTAATAACATACTTAGTCACCAATTATACAAAGTTGACACAATATCAGTTTTGAGCATTTAAAAAAAAAAAAAAAAAAAATTTAAATGGCCCGGCACAATTTCACTTTTGAGAATCGATTATGGAGCATCAACATCTAGTGTCAGCGGTATCGATGAGCACAAAAGACAGTGATGAAACATGACGGAAACTGAAAGTGACTGTAGAGGTGGCAAGGATAAAAATAATATGTGGCGCTTTTGACCATGATTAGTGCACCAGACAAACTTAACGCCCTATAATAACATTATGGCTTCAAAGTCAAAATGTGTTTCAATTCCAGTAAGGCCGTACATTCAGCAATGGTCCTACTTATAACCAAAAACCAGCTGTTTTGTTGACGACTGTTAGTAAGAGAGAGAGGGGTCTCTATTTACTGTTAAAACCGTAGAGGCGTAGACTAACAACTCTAATAATTACTACTTCAACACAAGAGTCTGCGTGCTGGTAGGTTTCAAACGAACGATTTAATTGAATTGAATCCTCATAGCTTCATTAAAGGGCTAAACGTAGAGCCCGCGATCATTTCATTGCGACACCGGGATCTTAGAAGTGTACTGTATAGCCTGGGCCTGCCAGCCCAGCTAACGTTAGCAAGGGAGGCTAATGGTGTTTTTCCTTGGTTGGTATAACTGTCATTCAACGTCTACATTCTAACAACACACACATATAAAACACTCCATCAGATTTATATTCAAGTGGTCAACACAAAACCTCCCTAAAGTTACAAAGGTGTCGCTGAAAAGAGAGTTACCGCTCGATGTTTGTATGTCCGCCTTTGGCCTCTTCCTGAACGAGTGACAAACTCCGCCCACCACCCCAGCGCATGCGCATCTGTACGCCCCTTACAGCAACGTAACTGACTTTTTTTGTCAGTGTTTATTTCTAATGCAAGTGCTTCGCTGTAGACAATGGTATCTGTAGTGCCAGCTGAATACATTTGACCTTTAAAACTTGGGGCATTTTGAACATCCATCCATTTTCTACAGCTTGTCCCTTTTGGAGTCGCTGGAGCCTATCTCAGCTGCATTCGGGCGGAAGGCGGGGTACACCCTGGACAAGTCGCCTCCTCATCGCAGGGCCAACACAGACAGACAGACAACATTCACACTCACATTCACACACTAGGGCCAATTTAGTGTCGCCAATCAACCTATCCCCAGGTGCATGTCTTTGGAGGTGGGAGGAAGCCGGAGTTTTGAACAGTGTAATGTTATCATGTGATATGTATCAATGTAAATTGTTAAGTATGTCTAAAACAAATAAACCATATAACATCAACATTTGTACTATTTTGATGAGGAACAAGACACGTAGCAATTCTCTTAGAATAAAACAACTCACATGTTTTTTCTTTTGTGACGGTGTCAGAGGCAGACATACATTGTACTGAGGTGGCTAACTATGATGCGTTCAGTTTATCGCAGCATCAAGCAAACAATCTGAAAATTCCCGTCGTATCAATTCCTAGATATGGTCGAAACTATTTAAAGTGCACTACGAATAATAAACGCAACATTATTAATATTGCTACTTCGGATAATTTCAACAAACAATCCTCAAAACAGCCCACTACCTATAATATGGGCTTTTTAAACATAATCATCATAATCATGATCATTATCTTCCCAAACGTTATTAGTTAATGAGGTCATTAGAGACAACAAACTTGACGTCGTTGGTCTCGCCGAGACCTGGCTCAAACCAGACGATTTTTTGCGCTAAATGAGGCATCTCCTCCTAACTATACCAATGCACATGTTGCCCGTCCTCTTAAAAGGGGAGGAGGTGTCGCACTAATATACAATGAAAACTATAATTTTACACCTAACCTAAATAATAAATATAACTCGTTTGAGGTGCTCACTATGAGGTTTGTCACACCGCTGCCTCTCCACCTGGCTGTTATCTACCGCCCCCCTGGGCCCTATTCGGACTTCATCAGTGAATTCTCTGAGTTTGTTGCTGATCTAGTGACGCACGCCAACAATATAATCATAATGGGGGACTTTAATATCCATATGAATACCCCATCGGACCCTCCATGCGTGGCGCTCCAGACTATAATTGATAGCTGTGGTCTTACACAAATAATAAATGAACCCACGCATCGCAACGGTAATACGATAAATCTACTGCTTGTCAGGGGTGTCACCACCTCTAAAGTTACGATACTCCCGTACACTAAAGTAATGTCCGATCATTACCTTATAAAATTCGAAGTTCTGACTCATTGTCAACAAACTAATAATAATAATAATAATAACTACTATCGCAGCCGCAACATTAATGCTGCCACAACGACGACTCTTACTGACCTACTGCCTTCGGTAGTGGCACCATTCCCAAATTATGTGGGCTCTATTGATAACCTCACTAACAACTTTAACGACGCCCTGCGCGACACCATTGATAGTGTAGCACCGCTAAAGCTAAAAAGGGCCCCTAAAAGGCATACCCCATGGTTTACAGAAGAAACTAAAGCCCAGAAATTATCATGTAGAAAGCTGGAACGCAAATGGCGTGTGACTAAACTTGAGGTTTTCCATCAAGCATGGAGTGATGGTTTAATAACTTATAAACGCATGCTTACCTCAGCTAAAGCTAAATATTACTCAAATCTCATCCACCTCAACAAAAATGATCCTAAATTTTTGTTTATTACAGTAGCATCGCTAACCCAACAAGGGACTCCTCCCAGTAGCTCCACCCACTCAGCAGATGACTTTATGAATTTCTTTAATAAGAAAATTGAAGTCATTAGAAAATAGATTAAAGACAATGCATCTCAGCTACAACTGGGTTCTATTAACACAGATACGACTGTATATACCCTCCAAAATAGTTTCTCTCTCTTTGATGAAATAACATTGGAGGAATTGTTAAAAAGTGTAAATGGGACAAAACAAACAACATGTTTACTTGACCCAATTCCTTTTTGTATTATTAGGTCCATGAGTGTTAAATATTATAAACTTATCACTTTCCTCTGGCACTGTTCCCCTAGCTTTCAAAAAAGCGGTTATTCATCCTCTACTCAAAAGACCTAACCTCGATCCTGACCTCATGGTAAACTACCGGCCGGTGTCCCACCTTCCGTTTATCTCGAAAATCCTCGAAAAAATTGTAGCACAGCAGCTAAATGAACACTTACAGTAGCGTCTAACAATCTCTGTGAACCTTTTCAATCCAGTTTCAGGGCAAATCACTCTACGGAGACAGCCCTCGCAAAAATGACTAATGATCTATTGCTAACGATGGATTCTGATGCGTCATCTATGTTGCTGCTTCTTGATCTTAGCGCCGCTTTCGATACTGTTGATCATAATATTTTATTAGAGCGTATCAAAACGCGTATTGGGACGTCAGACTTAGCCTTGTCTTGGTTTAACTCTTATCTTACTGACAGGATGCAGTGTGTCTCCCATAACAATGTGACCTCGGACTATGTTAAGGTAACGTGCGGAGTTACCTAGGGTTCGGTTCTTCGCCCTGCACTCTTTAGTATTTACATGCTGCCGCTAGGTGACATCATACGCAAATACGGTGTTAGCTTTCACTGTTATGCTGATGACACTCAACTCTACATGCCCCTAAAGCTGACCAACACGCCGGATTGTAGTCAGCTGGAGGCGTGTCTTAATGAAATTAAACAATGGATGTCCGCTAACTTTTTGCAACTCAACGCTAAGAAAACGGAAATGCTGATTATCGGTCCTGCTCAACACCGACATCTATTTAATAATACCACCTTAACATTTGACAACCAAACAATTAAACAAGGCGACTCAGTAAAGAATCTGGGTATTATCTTCGACCCAACTCTCTCGTTTGAGTCACACATTAAGAGTGTTACTAAAATGGCCTTCTTTCATCTCTGTAATATCGCTAAAATTCGTTACATTTTGTCCACAAGCAATGCTGAGATCATTATCCATGCGTTCGTTACATCTCGTCTCGATTACTGTAACGTTTTATTTAAGGGCCTCCCTATGTCTAGCATTAAAAGATTACAGATGGTACAAAATGCGGCTGCTAGACTTTTGACAAAAACAAGAAAGTTTGATCATATTACGCCTATACTGGCTCACTTGCACTGGCTTCCTGTGCACCTAAGATGCGACTTTAAGGTTTTACTACTTACGTATAAAATACTACACGGTCAAGCTCCTGCCTATCTTGCCGATTGTATTGTACCATATGTCCCGGCAAGAAATCTGCGTTCAAAGAACTCCGGCTTATTAGTGATTCCCAGAGCCCAAAAAAAGTCTGCGGGCTATAGAGCGTTTTCTATTCGGGCTCCAATACTATGGAATGCCCTTTGGTAAAAGTTAGAGATGCTACCTCAGTAGAAGCATTTAAGTCTCATCTTAAAACTCATTTGTATACTCTAGCCTTTAAATAGACTCCCTTTTTAGACCAGTTGATCTGCCGTTTCTTTTCTTTTCTACTCTGCTAGCCTGTCCATCGGATGGGGATATCTCTACGCTGCTGACCCGTCTCCGCTCGGGATGGTTCCTGCTGGCCCCACTATGGACTGGACTTTCGCTGATGTGTTGGACTTTCACAATATTATGTCAGACCCACTCGACATCCATTGCTTTCAGGCTCCCCTAGGGGGGGGTTTACCCACATATGCGGTCCTCTCCAAGGTTTCTCATAGTCATTCACATTGACGTCCCACTGGGGTGAGTTTTCCTTGCCCGTATGTGGGCTCTGTACCGAGGATGTCGTTGTGGCTTGTACAGCCCTTTGAGACACTTGTGATTTAGGGCTGTATAAATAAACATTGATTGATTGATAATTGATTGACTTAATAGAATAGTATGCCTCTTATTGTCACTATACACAGGTACAATGATATTAAAAGCAACTCCAATATCAGTGCGACAGTCTACAAATATGCAAAACATAGGAAGAAAAGAAAGAAAGATAGTGCAAAAGGAGGTAAGGTGCACAGTCCAGTCCTGAGAATGAATGTTCAGAATGTGTTGTTTACAGGAATAAATATTATACTGTATACATGCGAGTTCAAAACCCCGGCCGAGTCATACCAAAGACTATAAGAATGGGACCCATTACCTCCCTGCTTGGCACTCAGCATCAAGGGTTGGAACTGGGGGTTAAATCACCAAAAATGATTCCCGGGCACGGCCACCGCTGCTGCCCACTGCTCCCCTCACCTCTCAGAGGGTGATCAAGGGTGATAGGTCAAATGCAGAGAATAATTTTGCCACACACAGTGTGTTTGTGAGAATCATTGTCACAAACCTCACAATACGAAGGTCCTGAGTAGTCGTGAGTTCAATCCCGGCCTCGGGATCTTTCTGTGTGGAGTTTACATGTTCTCCCCGTGACTGCGTGGGTTCCCTCCGGGTACTCCGGCTTCCTCCCACCTCCAAAGACATGCACCTGGGGGTTGGTTGATTGGCAACACTAAATTGGCCCTACGTGTGAATGTGAGTGTGAATGTTGTCTGTCTATCTGTGTTGGCCCTGCGATGAGGTGGCGACTTGTCCAGGGTGTACCCCGCCTTCCGCCCGATTGTAGCTGAGATAGGCTCCAGCGCCCCCCTCGACCTCGAAGGGAATAAGCGGTAGAAATGGATGGATGGATGGATATACAGAAGCATACCAATTGTTGGTGGAAAGTAAAAATTGCACAAAGAGAGGTGCTGAACTATAAAATCAGTGCCTATGAGAGTTCAGCGTGGTTATGGCTTTAGGGAAAGAACTGTTGAGTCTGTTTATCTTAGACCTGATGACCCTGTAGTGCCTTCCTGAGGGCAGCAGGTCAAACAGGTCAGAACCAGGGTGGGAGCTGTCCTTGATAATGTTCGTAGCTCTGCTGAGGCAGCTGGGAGTATAAATGTATCATTGAGGGGAGACGGCAGCCAATGATCCGCTGTGCTGCCTTTACCACTCTCTGGAGCCGCTCCCTGTCTGCAGCGGTGCAGCTGCCGTACCATGCTGTGATGCACTATGTCAGCAGGCTCTCAACGGATGAGCGGTGGAAGGTCAGCAGCCGGTTGGAGTCCAGGTTGTACTTCTTGAGAACTCCTCAAGAAGTGCAGCTGCTGCTGAGCCTTCTTAGTGATGGCAGTAGTGTTATCTGACCAGGAGATGTTGTCAGCGATAAGGACGCCAAGAGACAGGAAGGTGTGGACCCTCTCCCTCAATGTAGAGTGGGGCTAGGTCAGTGCTGTATTTCCTCAAGTCGACGACAATCTCCTTAGTTTTCCAGGTGTTCAGAGAAAGGTTGTTCTCTGAGCACCAGTCTGCCAACTTCCGGACCTCCTCTCTGTAGGCTGCCTCGTCCCCCTTTGAGATGAGTCCGACCACCGTAGTGTCGTCCGCGAACTTCACTATGAGGTTGTTGGTTGGTTGCAGGTATTTACAATGTAAAGCAATGTATCGCTCTACTTGGTTATAATTTTCCTATTCCATTTTTACAGTTACAATAACGTTGGTCCATCCATCCATCCATCCATCTTCTTCCGCTTATCCGAGGTCGGGTCGCGGGGGCAGCAGCCTAAGCAGGGAAATCCAGACTTCCCTCTCCCCAGCCACTTCGTCCAGCTCTTCCCGGGGGATCCCGAGGCGTTTCCAGGCCAGCCGGGAGACATAGTCTTCCCAACGTGTCTTGGGTCTTCCCCGTGGCCTCCTACCGGTCGGACGTGCCCTAAACACCTCCCTAGGGAGGCGTTCGGGTGGCATCCTGACTAGATGCCCGAACCACCTCATCTGGCTCCTCTCGATGTGGAGGAGCAGCGGCTTTACTTTGAGCTCCCCCCGGATGGCAGAGCTTCTCACTCTATCTCTAAGGGAGAGCCCCGCCACCCGGCGGAGGAAACTCATTTCAGCTGCTTGTACCCGGGATCTTGTCCTTTCGGTCATAACCAAAAGCTCATGACCATAGGTGAGGATGGGAGCGTAGATCGACCGCTAAATTGAGAGCTTTGCCTTCCGGCTCAGCTCCTTCTTCACCACAACGGATCGATACAGCGTCCGCATTGCTGAAGACACCGCACCGATCCGCCTGTCGATCTCACGATCCACTCTTCCCTCACTCGTGAACAAGACTCCGAGGTACTTGAACTCCTCCACTTGGGGCAGGGTCTCCTCCGCGACCCGGAGATGGCACTCCACCCTTTTCCGGGCGAGAACCATGGACTCGGACTTGGAGGTGCTGATTCTCATCCCAGTCGCTTCACACTCAGCTGCGAACCGATCCAGTGAGAGCTGAAGATCCTGGCCAGATGAAGCCATCAGGACCACATCATCTGCAAAAAGCAGAGACCTAATCCTGCAGCCACCAAACCAGATCCCCTCAACGCCTTGACTGCGCCTAGAAATTCTGTCCATAAAAGTTATGAACAGAATCGGTGACAAAGGGCAGCCTTGGCGGAGTCCAACCCTCACTGGAAACGTGTCCGACTAACTGCCGGCAATGCGGACCAAACTCTGGCACTGATCATACAGGGAGCGGACCGCCACAATCAGACAGTCCGATACCCCATACTCTCTGAGCACTCCCCACAGGACTTCCCGAGGGACACGGTTGAATGCCTTCTCCAAGTCCACAAAACACATGTAGACTGGTTGGGCAAACGCCCATGCACCCTCAAGGACCCTGCCGAGAGTATAGAGCTGGTCCACAGTTCCACGACTAGGACGAAAACCACACTGTTCCTCCTGAATCCGAGGTTTGACTATCCGGCGTAGCCTCCTCTCCAGCACACCTGAATAGACCTTACCGGGAAGGCTGAGGAGTGTGATCCCACGATAGTTAGAACACACCCTCCGGTTCCCCTTCTTATAGAGAGGAACCACCACCCCGGTCTGCCAATCCAGAGGTACCGCCCCCGATGTCCACGCGATGCTGCAGAGTCTTGTCAACCAAGACAGCCCCACAGCATCCAGAGCCTTAAGGAACTCCGGGCGGATCTCATCCACCCCCGGGGCCTTGCCACCGAGGAGCTTTTTAACTACCTCAGCAACCTTAGCCCCAGAAATAGGAGAGCCCACCACAGATTCCCCAGGCACTGCTTCCTCATAGGAAGACGTGTTGGTGGGATTGAGGAGGTCTTCGAAGTATTCACTCCACCGAATAATTTGAGTTTTGGCATGTTTTAATTTCATGCCACACTTTTCCAGTGGTATTACATTGATTGATTGATTGAAACTTTTATTAGTAGATTGCACAGTACAGTACATATTCCGTACAATTGACCACTAAATGGTAACACCCGAATAAGTTGTTCAACTTGTTTAGGTCGGGGTCCACGTAAATCAATTCATGGTACACATATATACTATCAGCATAATACAGTCGTCACACAAGTTAATCATCAGAGTATATACATTGAATTATTTACATTATGTACAATATTTACAATCCGGGGGGTGGGATGAGGAGAGTTTGGTTGATAACAGCACTTCAGTCATCAACAATTGCATCATCAGAGAATTGGACATTGAAACAGTGTAGGTCTGACTTGGTAGGATATGTACAGTGAGCAGAGAACATAGTGAGTTCAGAAAGCAAAATAACAGTAGTCCCCAGCAGGCACAAGACATTGATACAACGTTGATTATACATATGTTTTTTTAAAACTGACTTAAACAATGTTGCAAAATAGTTGTATTTGTAAATTGAGACAACGTTCATGTCTAATGTTGAATCCATGTAGTTGGTTGGGAAATGACCAAATTTCAAAGGTCAAATCAACGTCACAACCTGACATTGAATTAATGTCGTCAAAAAGCATGTTGTTTCAATGTTGTAAAGTATTGGTTGGGAATTGAACAAAATTCAATGGTCAAATCAAGGTCAGAACCCAACATTGATTAAACATTGTCAAAAAGCATGTTCCAATGTTAGGTTTGAGTTGCTCAACGTCCGGACCTAATTCAACACGTTCTCAACGTTGTTTTAATGTCTTGTGCCTGCTTGGATCCTCATGTGCACCACAGGTGACAATCCAAAAAATGTTTTTAGTGTTATAGATATTACAGTATGTTACCAAAACCACCTCAAACTATTGATTAAACTTAGAAAACACTACACCCTCCACTTAAAAACACCCTCAATTTATTTAGGTAACTCTCTTCCATTCTGCCCATAAAACATGCTGGTTGGTATGACAGCCATTTTGGGAAGACTGCTCTTCTATTTTATTTGACAAACCCTAAGAAATCATATATCACTGCAAAGTCCAGGATGTCCTCTCAACGTGTTTATTCTTGTCATGTGTTTTGCATTTGAAATAAGGCTGTAAAGCAACCCCTTAAAGGGGAAAATCACTTTTTTTGGAATACCTCTCATTCACAATCTTAACGAGAGACAGAAATACATATGTTTTGGGTTTTTTGCATTCTAATTTGTAATAATTGGCTAATTTTAGGTAGCCAGCAATGGTGTTAATGGGAGTAATCCATTTTGCCTCTAAATCACTCTAAAATACACCCCAAAACATCTCGTGGCCTGGATATTAACCATGTATTAGCAACATTGTTATAAGGGTTTACGCAGACAAACTATTTTTAGCCGCACCGTGATCACAGAGAGCTAACTAGCATGTGCAGCTGCACCATAATTGCTTCTGAGTTGGTCAAAGTTAATTCTAGATGATATATCATACCACTCACCTGGATAGTAGAAGGATGTAGCCATAAACCGAGAAGTTGGTCATCCATGACATTCAACTAATACCCTAAGATAACAAGAAAGACATGAAAAGACGCTCGTTTGCGGCACCATTCTTTTTTCAACCCTTTGTGTGGTTTATGATTAATTCTTCATCTAAACAGCAAGATATGAACATCCCATCAGTCGGCATCCTGGTGAGAGCAGATATTGTACACTAAGTGATCATTCTATTATGTTTGTTGTGGCTCATGAAGTCTGCCATGATTAGTAGTAGTTGTTGTTGAAGAAAAAAGTAAACATAACATGTCTGTGAAATTAATGTGCCACCGTATCCTTAAAATGAGCAAAATATGTAAATATTACATATTATACATTTGCCTGTTACTACATGACACACAGTATATAAATACAGCCTGTATATAAAACATTGAAGGGTGTGTTTGACTGTTTTTTAGAGCGCTTTATAGACAGAATAATGCGACTACCATTGACTCCATTGTTAGCTGACTTTTATTTACGAGTTAGAATGCATTATAAAAGAAAAACATAAATGTGATTATCTCACATAAGGATTGTGAATGATAGGCAAAATTCCCCCAAAATGAAGTTCCCCTTTAAAAAAAGGCCAAAATGCATTGGTAAGCCTCAGGACGATAATGCATGCTTTTAACAGCACATAAAGATAGTTTGTTACAATAATAAATGTGTCAATATATGGAATCCACTATACTGTAAGTTCAGACAGAAGTGAAAACTATTTTGTCTACAGGTATAATTTGCATTGAACTTCAGAATACAGCAGATAATATGTTCAAGTTGCCAAGTGGGATAAATAAGATAAACCAATGTTTAGACATATTATAACAGTAATAGAGAAAGCAATACCTTAATACATTACATGTATTACACATACACATACACAAAACTGTGGCAAAAAGATTAATTTAACACATAAACAAGAACTATTTAATAATTGTTTTACAACATCAGAATATTGAGATGAGATGGTTGGGAAGATCACCAATGAATCCTGCCAATCAAATAGCTTAAGAGCTTTGCTTCAAAACATTTCGAGAACAAGGCGATAATAAAGGAAACCGTGCACCTGAGCCGTTCTCCTTATTAGCTCTTCCATAGTGGACATTTTGCTCTTAAAAGAGCACGATAGTGTTGCACATTATTTGTGCTGCACTTCCATGGGAATAAAAAAAGTTCATAAATCCCAGCATGGCTGCACTGTGTTTGTTTCTATGGTCACTGGAGGTAAAGTTTATCTGATTGGCTGTCTTCCTCAGCCAGTCTGAAGTCTCAATGCCTTTTAGGAGCAGAGTTGTTACTGAGTTGGTAGAATAACACATAAGCTTGATTGGTCTGAAGCTGGTTCTCAGAAACTGGTGTCACACTGTGGGTAGATTGAGAGTAAGTATCAGAAAGTTTCACAAGTAAGTAAAAAATATCAGATGCACAAGCATGAAGTACATGTACAGCAGGTTTTAAGTCAGTATTTTTGAACTATGCAAATAGGCTACATGCAGTGCATTTAATGAAATATAAAGTTTAAAATGTAGTCTCACCTAGAGTCATTATAGTAACACCATCCATTCTCATCTGAACAGCAGGCTGTGTAGTGACCAATGTTTACAGTCCCCACATGGTTACATATTGCATATAAATCATACAGAACTGGACCTTTGGGGACATATACACACACATTTATTTTCAGTTCAGTTGAGTCAAAAATTTAAGAGATAAGTTTACAAAATACAGTGGGACTTATTGATAGTTAAATATTATATTGGAAAAATCCTCCCATAACCATCTATCCATCCATCCATCCATCCATCCATCCATCCATCCATCCATCCATCTTTTTTAGCTTATCCGAGTTCGGCTCGTGGGGACAGCAGCCTAAGCAGAGAAGCCCCGACTTCCCTCTCACCAACCACTTCGTCCCGCTACATCCGGGGGATCCCGAGGCGTTCCCAGGCCAGCCGGGAGACATAGTCTTCCCAACATGTCCTGGGTCTTCGGCGTGATTTCCTACCAGTCGGAGGTGCCTTAAACACAATCCCTAGGGAGGCGTCCGGGTGGTATCCTGACCTGATGCCTGAACCACCTCATCTGGCTCCTGTGGATGTGGAGAAGCAGCGGCTTTCCTTTAAGCTCCTCCCGGATGACAGAGCTTCTCATCCTATGTCTAAGGTAGAGCCCCTTAGAGATAGGGAGAGAGTTATGAACAGAATCGTGACAAAGGGCAGCCCTGGCTGAGTCCAACCCTCACTGAAAATGGGTCCGACTTACTGCCGGCAATGTGGACCAAGCTCTGACAACTATCATACAGAGAGCAGACCGCTACAATCAGACAGGCCGATAACCCATACTCTCTGAGCACTCCCCACAAGATTTCCCGAGGGACACAGGCCCAACAGTATCCAGAGTCTTAAGGAACTCTGGGTGGATCTTATCCACCCCTCGGGCCTTGCCACTGAGGAGCTTTTTAACTACCTTGGCTACTTCAGCCCCAGCAATAGGAGCGCCCACCACAGATCTGTGGGATATGAGCCGAGGATGTCGTTGTGGCTAGTGCAGCACTTTGATACACTCGTGATTTAGGGCTATATAAGTAAACTTTGATTGATTGATGATTGATTGACATTCCCCAGGAACTGCTTCCGCATAGAAGGACGTGTAGGTGGGATTGAGGAGGTATTCGAAGTATTCTCTCCACCGATCCACAACATCCGAAGTCAAGGTCAGCACCACACCATCCTCACCATACACGGTGTTGACAGTGGACTGCTTCCCCCTCCTGAGGCGGTGGATGGTGGTCCAGAATCGCTTTGAAGCCGTCCGGAAGTCGTTTTCCATGGCTTCCCCGAAAGTCCTCCCATGTCCGAGTTTTTGCCTCCACGACCGCCGAAGCCGCACACCGCTTGGCCTGTCGTACCTGTCTGCTGCCTCGGGAGTCCCATGAGCCAAAAGGACCCGATAGGACTCTTTCTTCAGCTTGACGGCATCAATTCTGGGATTACCGCCACGACAGGCACCCACCATCTTGCGGCCACAGCTCCAATCGGCCGCCTCGACAATAGAGGTACAGAACATGGTCCACTCGGACTCAATATCTAACTCCTCCCTCGTGACATGTTCAAAGTTCTTCCGGAGGTGGGAATTGAAACTTTCTCTGACAGGAGACTTTGTTAGACGTTCCCAGCAGAACCTCACAATGCGTTTGGGCCTGCCAAGTGTGTCTGGCATCCTCCCCCACCATCGGAGCCAACTCACCACCAGGTGTTGATCGGTAGAAAGCTCTGCCCTCTCTTTACCCGAGTGTCCAAAACATGAGATCGCAGATCTGATGACACAACTACAAAGTCGATCATGGAACTGCGGCCTAGGGTGTCCTGGTGCCAAGTGCACATATGGACAGCCTTATGTTTGAATATTGTGTTTGTTATGAACAATCTGTGACAAGCACAAAAGTCCAACAACAAAACACGGCTCGGGTTCAGATCCGGGCGGCCGTTCTTCCCAATCATTCCTCTCCAGGTTTCACTGTCCTTGCCAATATGAGCGTTGAAGTCACCCAGCAGAACAAGGGAATCAACTGAGAGAGCACTCTCCAGCATTCCTTAGAGGGAATCAAAAAGGGCGAGTACTCTGAGCTGCTGTTTGGTGCATAAGCACAAACAACAGTCAGAACCCGTCCCCCCCACTCGAAGGCTAAGGGAAGCTACCCTCTCGTCTACCGGGTTAAACTCCAACGTGCAGTCTTTGAGCCGGGGGGCAACAAAAATTGCCACCCCAGCCCGTCGCCTCTCACTGCGTGCAGCGCCAGAGTGGAATAGAGACCAACCTCTCTTGAGACAACTAGTTTGAGAGCCCTTGCTGTGCGTCAAACTTCTAGCGCAGCAGCTCAGGCTCCTTCCCCCCCAGCGAGGTGACGTTCCACGTCCCAAGAGCTAGCTTATGTAGCCGAGGATCGGACTGCCAAGTACCCTGCCTTCGGCTGCTGCCCAGCTCGCACTACCCCCTCCTATGAGTGGTTAGCCCGTTGGAGGGGGGACCCACGCTGCCTCTTCGGGCTGTGCCCGGTCGGGCCCCATTGGGATAGGCCCGGCCACCAGGCGCTCGCCATGGAGCCCCACCTCTGGGCCTGGCTCCAGAAGGGGGCGTAGTCAATCTGAAACCTCGTTTTTTTCTTTTTCATAAAGGTCCTCAAGCTGCTTTTTGTCTGATCCCTCACCTAGGACCTGTTTGTCTTGGGATACCCTAACGGGGGGCATAAAAACGCCCGGACAATATAGCTCCGAGGATCATTGGGACACGCAAACTCCTCTACCATGACAAGGTGGCAGCTCAGAAAGCAGTCCACCCATTACAAGTATCTTAAAGAAAAACAATTAGTTGGTTCTATATCAGGTGTTTTACATATTTTCCTTGCTCAAATTGAATGAAATGACAGTAACACGATAGCAGACCCACACAGTCATAAAAGAAAACACACTAGAAGAAGTCTTACCGCAATCCACAGGTCCGTAAGGCCCGAGATCTAGGTGGGTGAGTGGGAAGGACACGCAGACGGTGCTTTTACTGATGGACCACCGTGATGTAGCGAAACGATTCAGATCTAATTTAGAGTGTTAAGTTATTTATGTAAGTAAGAATTTTACAAAGCTTAGAATGACATGAAGGATACGGATCACAATAACATGGGGAAACCTCTGGATGGACAGACGCTTAGTGCTCTCTGTGTGCCTGTTACACCTCTCGCACATCTAAAACACATGAATGGATGCAAATGTACAAATGTGAGTCGCAAAGAAGCACACTTTACTACTGGCTTACAATAACTGTGGTTCATAACAACGATAGGTTGTTGGAATTCTGGTTTCCCCAATGAACCACAGCTCCCCCAAGCCAGTAGCACTCATGGAGCTTCAGACTATATCACTACAATCATCATGTTTGACTGTGGACAAGACTCAGTTTTCTTGGAATTCACTTGTCCAGTCATTTGACTCACTATCTATCAGAATCAGAATCAGAAATATTTTATTAATCCCTGAGGGGAAATTCAGATTTTCAGCACAATCTCAAGAGCAGACATACATTACAGGCAGACAGAGCAGGACCGCTGACGAGTCAGCCAACTTCCGGCGCCCCAATTCTGTACTGCTATACAATCTGTACACTGACTACTTTAAAGTAAATACAGAGTCGTTTGGTTTGGCCTGCCAAAGGGTGGCTTCCCAGATTTAATACATATTCATACTGACCTCTTTCAAGCTCACTAGGGGTGTCCCGATCCGATATTAATATTGGATATCTGTCCGATATCAGAAAAAAAACAAGAATGGTTTTATATCGGCTTGCATGTAAAATTTCTGATATAAACTCTGATACAAGCAGTCCTGCAGCGTGTTTAATTGTTCAACGCAGGACAGCCAGTTAACATTTAAAAGTCCTCCAATAAACACAAAGCAAAAGTAAACATGGTAGGCTATCGGCTGCAAGTAGCAAGAAGCTACACAACAGCTAAGCGCAAAATAGCACATAAGCTAGACATACATAATAAGTGTTGTTGATTGAACAACATTTAAGTCTAAAACACTACATTTGTCAAAATAAACAAGTGTCAAATGTAAAAAAAGAAAGTATCCAGGAACAAACAGTTCGAGATCAATCAATTTACTGTGTCATGATCTTAACTTAAAAGGGGCAGTTTGCAACACATAGCTACCTAGAGGGCGCTCATTTTCCAATGTATTTTACAGATTATATCCCGCCCTCTTATGGCTCCTAGGATGTAATGACATAACTACGTAGGTACGTAACACAAACATTTAACGTTGAGTGTTCTTAGCTAATGATACCGATTTGGATAGCTAGCGTTAGCTGTCAGTGAATGTTTATTCTATCATAAAAACAACATGACTGCAGACTGTTTGTTGCTTCTTTTGGACTGTTTTTGTATGTGTGTTGATGAGACAGTGTGTAAATACCAATCATTCTATTTGGCCTGGTAAAATGTTTTATTACATAAATTTAGTAATTGTGAAAAATACAGACAATTATAAAACAAGTATGTTTTGTTAAACCACTAAAGGTAACTTAAGTTAACTGGTAGTGTACATTTGTTTTTATTTTTTCTTAGAAAACTGTACAGTAACTTTAAGCAAGTTGCAAACAGACCCTTTAATGAATTATTCATTATTTAATAATTATGAATATATTCATATATCCAATTGATCTTCTACCGCTTGTCCATATATAAATATATATACGATATATATTTTTTAAAACTATTTCCACTCCAGTTCAACTGAAAGACAGCATAAATCCATTCCAGATTTTAATATTAAATAGTTTAATCTTGAACTTTTAAACCTTTTCTAACATTTCATACTACAAAATAATACAAGTATGTACTATGATTCCTGCTAATATCAAATCGGCTTAATATGGGTATCGACCAATACTCAAGGCTCGAATATTGGTATTGTATCGGAAGGGGAAAAGAATGTATTGGGACACCTCTCGAGCTCACGTAGTCATTGATGGCATGTCTACAAGACTAACTACTTGCCATATATAATTGTTATTTGCACTAATTAAATAAACGCTATTTACATTTAGGCTATTTATTTTTCACCCTTAAAACTGCTGTTTTTGGCCTGTGGCCCATTGACACATTTTCACTTTGGCCCTTGAAGGCAAAAGGTTTAAGCACTCCTATTTTCAGTGAGGAAATATAATATATTACTGATCGTACAAGTTCTGCCATTCTATGTAACCCACTTCCTATGAAGCCATAGCACGTGCAAAGACATTCACTTCCAGTGTGTCAAATGAATCAATGTTGAAACTCTTCAATCATAATAAGTTTCTAAAAAACTAAAGTAATTAATGATATATTGCCACATGAGGTCAAAGGAATGTATTTTCATGTAAATGACACATTACAGTACCATTGAATCATTTAATATTGATATTCATTGCTTTTGAATTATTTAAGAACTTACAGGTGAATTCTCCTTGTCCAGTCGCTCCTCTTGAGAAAAGAGGTCCAGACACTCCTTCAGTGTCACCTTTCCAGCAGAGCGCGGCTTGGGGATGGGCAGCGACAGGTCGCAAAAGACATCAAACGTGTTGGAGTAGTGGGAGCAGACGGAGCAGTGCAGAGAGCTCCGCAACTGACCCGAGAACAGATCTGTCAGGAGGGCAAAGGCGGTTTGATTGTGTTTACGTCAAGAGGAGAAATACACCATGTGCTCCTTACCGACTATCCTGCTGTCTTCTCTCTCTAAGTGTTTCTTCCACGTAGCAGCTGCTTCTTCAGAAATCCTTAAGAGAATTGTAAGCAGGTAAATCGCAAATAATGTGTTATTATTATACAGTATAACAAGAAGGCCTTGAGTTGTATATATTTTAAACAAAAACACACACCTAAATCTGGCATATTTTTGATCAGGGTCCTTCGGGGTTCGTCTAATGTTGGGCTTGCGGTTGATTTCAGTATGCAGCTTGTCCAAAAGGAACCTGAGAAACTCCTGAGCATCCTGTTGACTGCAAAGCACAGAGATGTTAATAACACAAAACAGAGGTCTTGAAACCTTTAAAATATACAATTAATCTTAGTTTTTGATCCCCAAGATATAGTGATACCTCAACTTAAGAATGCCCCAATATACAAGTGTTCTGAGATAAGAGCCGTCTCTCAGGTAATGGTTATGCTTTAAGTTACATGCAACAATTTGAGTTACAAGCATATTATTTGGCGTAGCAAATGTCACAGTGAATCCTGTAATTTCTGACCAAAACATCTGGTTTTAGTCGTTAGTATTAGTTCATAACTATAAATCGACTTACATTTTTTTTCCAACTATGGGAAGTAAGACAGTGAGTGTTAAAAACAGTGCTGAGAAGAGGTGGATGATATTCATTGAATTTGATTTTTTTTTTAAATCCAAAACATGACCAAAAAACAATTTGTAGCAATTTGAGAGAATCACCGCTAGACTGCACCATACTGATGCAGAATGAGTCTAAAGCCAGCCAAGAACATTAATATAATATCAAAATGTTTCCATGAACATATGGAGAAGCTGATGAAGGTGTGTTTGACAAAGAAGCAGCACAAAGGAGATACCACAAAAGTCTGCTCTCCAAGGTAAAGGCAATACATTATTATTACTTCATAAAACTGTACATGTTAAAATGGTGCGTTTTTTTTTTTTACCAAATAAATGGATTTCAGTTCATTTCAAGAGGAGACACTGATTTGAGATACAAGTGTTTTGAGTTCAGAGCTCCGTCACAGAACCAATTAAACTCAAACGTTGAGGTACGACTGAAAAATTTCAGATCTATTTAAAAAAAATTGCAATGCTAACAAAGTGCTAAAACAATGCTAAATTTGAACGTTATTGAAATCAAAACAAGTATCTTTACTCCCTATTGGACTGATATTTTGAGCAAATTGTATAAACAAAAGCAATAGCCTGAGGTAAATGTCTGTCAACATTTTAAAATAAGACAGAAGTTTGAATTTGGTAGAACAAAACATGGAGATCTACTTTATTGTCTCACCTATAGCCACTGAAGCAAGGCACGGCATCTTTGAAAATATTGTAAAACTGTCTTGGATTTACAACCGTGTCCACTTCTTTTGCGTCCCAAAGGCTAGACAATACCTGAGAGAAGGCTGATATTGAGAGACAAGTAATAAGCAAACAAGAAGAAAAAGAACGAGGGAAAAATGGGTCCTGGGAAGACAAAGGCACTTACCTTCTGTAAGCCTTGCCTCCTCTTTGGAAAACTTTTCATGTCTGAAAGACTTAAGGAGACAGTAGTCCCGCAGGCTTCCAGTATGGGACAAACACTGGACTATTGCATTCAGGAAACACTAGAAGGGGGAGTGCACATGCTTACAAACAATAACTAACTTTATTGGAGGAACATATCTTCACTTACTGTGTTACCAATATTCCTAAGACCAGTCCTTCCACTCCCTAAAGCCAGCTGCTCTTTCTTAAAAAAACAAACAAACACAAAACAACCAATCATGCTTGTTTGTCTCACCTGTGCGTCACATTGTGTTGTATTATTGACCCATGTGTTTGCCTTAACACCGACATGTCATTCGGTCTATTTGTGTGCGCGCTAGGACAGATTTAGCCTTCTTATCTCATTAGCAAAACAAGAAAGTCTAAAAAGGAGGTCAGTTGAAAGTATTCATCCTATTAGACAGAGGAGTGCTGACAAGTGCTTGAACAGGTTGACATGTTGCAGTACACATGCTCCTTTAGATGAAAAAGCGTGAGAAAGTAACACAAGCCAGTGTGCATTAACAACTGCAAGTGTTGCTGTGTGGTGGTGTGCACCTCATTGTCAGCCACCAGCAGCAGTCCCATCAGGGAGGTGTAGAGGACAGACTGTGAAATGTCAGCTGGCTCTCTCTGCAGATCCTTCTGGGACACCAGGTTTCGACACAAGGCCTTGCAGGAACCCTCCTCGTTGACCCCGCCAGCTCCAGGCATCCTGGCGTGTCCACCAATGAAGCTCTCAGGCTCCTTCTGTCACATGCTGGGTAAAGGTGATGGGAGCGTGGTCGTGGATCATAAGCTCCCCTTTTGAATGAATGGTTTCTTTTAAAGCATCACATGCTACGGACGACAATCAAATATGTTCTGAATAAAACACAACAGCATGCTATTACAGTATGAACTATAAAATGAGCTTAAAACAACACTTACCTGATCACTTGCCAAGCTTATCTGTGAACAAAGTGTCCTGACCTAACGGTTCCCATCACCTGCTGAGCTGTTAAAAATGCATAGAGGGGATGTCTACTGTTTCACTGTGTGTGTGCAGGCTGGAAATGAAAGTCTACCTCTGTGTCCTGCCCTGTCACTGGTGTCCAAGAAAGAGCCAGAAAGAAAGAGCGAGGGAAGGAGAGAGAGAGAGAAGATAATCATCCCTAATCTTTCCTTACTCCCATTTGTGTTGGCTACATAATTCGAGCAGCTTTTTGTAGTTTTTAAGAGTACTAAAACAAACTTTAAAGTGTCAGTTTATTTTAAAAAACACATTTGCTCATGTTAAATTTACATTCAATAGCATTGTTCAGGATGCACCCAACAAGTCAACCATTTGTGTCAATACCAGACACTCCATCAATAGCGGCTGGTGACGTCTGCCATCTCAGCATCAGAATTGAGGCTGAGGTCGGCTATGTGACACACAGCGGGGTCGGAGTGCGGAGGAGCCACCGACTGCCTGCTCTGAGCCCTCCTGTCGCGAGACTGGACCATGGCCTGGCGAAGACAGGTGACCCACTGCTGCTTGCTAAAGGAGTCATTGGCTTGTAGGCTGTATGAGTGAGCCTTGGAGCGCCCCCTGCTGCTCACACGAAAACAGTTCTTCACTGGAAAATGCATGGGAGAGAGAGAGGGGTCAGGTTGTGTTTCATCATCAGGCTTGAAACGTGACGATATTGTGCCAAAATGTCACCAAGGGTTGTTTACACCTCTGACTCATGTCAGCAACGGGTAGTTATTGTATTAAATGATAATTAATACACGTTGCTGGCAACATAGTTTCCTTAATGCTTGGTTTCACAATGCCACAGACGCACAGTGCATTTGAACAGATGTTACCCTCAATACACCACAGCACTCATGCAGAATATGACGCTACCACCACCATGCTAAACTGCTGTGTTGCGTGTCTGTGCACAGAGGCGTAGCGCCATATTCTGGGCCCCATCCCACCCTAAACCCAACATTGCGCAAAATACACACACACACTTGGTATGTTGGCATGCACTAAAAAATACGATTATTGCATGGAATTGGTTCCCCACATCAAAGCTGCTCTGGGTGCAGTCGGTGCGTGTTGGCGGACCACTTAGCACACAGAATACTTAAGAGCGCAGCTGCAAATGCTGATTGAAGTGGCTGTTATGCAGAATAAAAAAACTCTTCTATGATGCCGCCAACTAGTGATAGGTACTAAATTCGATACTTTTATAGGTACCAACCAAAGTCCGTCAGTACAGTACTGCCAGATACCGATTTACTTAAAATCAAACTGTGCCATATTTAGATACCTTTGTTGCACGTGATGTCTTGTTCAGTTGCAGAATGGCACCAGCTCAAGCACTTGGCTGGAAATAAGCACTCAGAGCGGACTCAGCCAAACTGCCTTTTCATTTGACAACTTTTCCATGCCAACAAAGCAAGAAGAAGGCGCTCAAAAGTACAGTAGGACCCACTTTTCAAAATGCGCTAGTTCGACGATTTCTACACCTCCAAACCTCAAAACTACAACTAAGATGCACGATACAATCACACAGCTGGTGTGTAATGAATACAATACTTACAGATTAAATATTCTGTAGGGCGCAAAAAAAGAAAAGACTGGCACATTCAACTTGATGGCAAATATTACTTTGTGGTTATGGCAGTAAGACAGTAGCCTACTAGCAAATGAGACACGGAAGTGTAAGAAAACAAGATAACTGGACAACACTGCTCACAGTGGTAAATATTTTTTATATATATTTCTTTAAATAGTTAACATTTACTAACATATTTGAACACACAAAAAAGTAGCGAAAATTGGTATTGTTAAGTACTGGTATTGATTCCCACCCCAATCTATGCTGCTGTATAAGCTGAACACAGACTACTCTAAAGTATGCCTAAGAGCTTCATTTCTATAGTATCGTATCTTAAGAAGATATATTGTCAAAAAAATGGATGCTGAAAAGTACATGCACACGCCTTACCTTTATCATTTCCCCCCGTGAAGGCTCCTCTGAAGGAGCCCCCTCCACCTGCTTCTCCATCTGGAATCACCTCCAGGTTTAAGGAAGCGTTTGGCAGAGGTTGCCTGTAGATGTGGAACACGTGACCACCGTCCCGGTCCTCTCCCAGTCTCGTCAAAACCATAGCAAGCTCAAACAGGAATACATGCAACCGCTGGTGCGCAGGCACACACACACACACACACACACACACACACACACACACACACACACACACACACACACACACACACACACACACACACACACACACACACACACACACACAGTGTGTTTGTTAGCAGGAATAGACAAAAACAGTGTTTACTTTACCTCGTAAATGCTTGAGTCAGTCAGTGAAATGTGAGTGAAAGCAACTAGTCCAAAAAGTGTAGTTGTTACCTGACCCTTATTGTTTTTGAGCTCTCCGTGACAGTAGAGGAAACGAGACTGTTGGATCTCTGGTAATCTCTGGCAGTCTTCAAGGTAGTTGAGCCCCCGCCTATAGAACTGACACTCAGCCTCCCCTGTCTTCTTGTTAACCTCTGCCACAATGCTTTGGATGAGTTCCAACTAAGTGTAAATAAAATAAATAGGGAAAAGGGGTAAAATATGGATGCATGGACTTTTACAAGCCTGAATGTATTTGTTATATCAGTTGAAGTCCACAAATGATAAACTTATTAATTGTATCCATGGCAACAATTTCCATGCATACATTATGTTGTTGCATAATGCGTTGATATACTGTACATATTGACTCACTGCATCAGGTAATGTGAACTCATCAGGGTGCTCTGCAGGTGTGCACTTCTGGATCTCTTTCAGCAAAAGCGGATATTTAACCAAACGGCTTCGAGGCAGATCCAGGAAGTTCCAGAGGTCCAATTTCCTGCTAAACGAGGACTCCTGGCACAGGCGCAAGAACTGCTCCACTCTCTTTTCCTGTTTTTTCTGGTCCAGCAAGGCTTTGGCACCCACCTGGTTGCAGCAGTATGTGACGTAGGCTTCCAGGCCAGGGAACTGCTCAGATGAGGAGATTAGATGCAAATAAGTAAAAGGCTTAGATAGATAAGATACATTTGCAGGATTGGAGAGATAGATGCTGCAAGATACTGACCCAATTCATTAGAGTGGGAGCCACCGCACCGACAGTTTTTTCCGACCCCCTCAGACGCTCAAGACGACTCAGCAAATCTATTACAGAACAAAGACAGTCTGAATTCTCATTGACGAGTCAAAATTAAATATTTACTAGCTAGACACAATATCAGGAACACCTGCCCACTTTGAAGTAAGCACTATCCCAAATGGCACCTTTACCAAGATATTGATGCTCATTTGGTGTGACACACACTTTCAGAAGTATTCTTTTTAACTAGGTGTATTATTGAGTTGGAGTTTGCACTGCATCATACTAAGCAGCGTGGGTTCTAATATTGTGGTGAAGAAAAAACAAAGTCAAAACCATGTAGACAAAATGTGATGCAGGAAGTTGCATGGCCACAATGTTAGGTACATTGCATGATCTAATGTAGGCAGTTTTACAGAGATAATAGTTTGCAGTTTAGATTGACACAGACACAGAAGCATTAATTTAACAATACAGTACATTTGTATTTTGCAGTATCAAATTGCACTGCGCCAATCTGAGCGCTATTTTGTCCTTTTCCCGCATGTGGCTAAATAAGGTAGACAAACTATTAGAAACCCCACTTTTACTTTAACATGACTAAGTGCAGTTTTACAGCACCATATAGTACATGACAAATGATAAGCATATTTTAACATGAATAGATGCACATGCACAGGGCCGCACAGGAATTTTTGGGGCCCACCGCAAATCTCAACAACCCCACAGTTTGAAAAAAAAATCATGATTTTACTCAACAGAACAGTAAAAATGCAAAAATATAATATATTTAGAAAAAAAATGTGTTCATGAATACATCTCCTTTGTGACGGGCACATGTATGTGTGTTATAGAAGCCAGTTCACTTCAAGAATAGTGCTGGTGTTCCGGGATATTGCCTGTGCTTTTAGCTGACTAGTCAGCACGCTCGCCTCTCACACCGGTGACCTGGGTTTGCGCATGCTTGGCGCAGTAGGTAAAAAAAACACAGATGAGAGAGAGAGTACACAATTGCTACATGAAGCTGAGCTGTCTGTGATTGACAGCTATAAACACCAATCATTGCATTCCGCCGTCAAAATCGGGGGCTTCTGATCGAGTGGGGGCCCTACGATGTGAGTCCACGTGAGCCTGTGCATTAAGGCGGTCCTGCACATGCACTATACATTGCTATCTTTAAAAAGTCAGAAATATTTATTATACTTGTTGTATGCGGTAGAAAATGGATGGATGGATGAATGTATTATATCTTTTCAGTATGTTGAGAAGTTGCAGCCGACTATTGTACATAATACATGCATGCAAGCAAGAGTGATTGATCACCTTCATGGAGAGGAATCAGAGAGTCCAGAGTGCCAAAAATCTGCATGAGCTCAGTCTCGGTCATGATATCCAGCTTCAACATGGGCTCATAGTACACCTAGTGACATCCACAGAGGTCAAGGGTCAAATCGGTGTGTGTGCATTAGTGTGCATGTGTGAGTGAGAGACAGAGACCATTTCGATGCAGTCTTTCACAAATGTGAAAGACTGCATGAACATAGCAACCATTTTTGTCACAATACATCTTCTCAACAGACAATACTACAGTAATGAGACGTTAACATACTTCAGAGTAGTCAGTGTTCAGCTTGTATAGCAGTATAGATTGCTTACAGTCAAGCATAGTGGTGGTGTTATATTCTCAGCCTGCAAAAGTGCCGTGGGCACTGGGGATCTGTGGTACATTGAGGGCGACCCAAAAAAAACTATGGTTTGTTGTATGAACTTTGTTTCTGTGTACACACGTTTCCTCCACCTATTTTGTGCCTAGCACCATAGTCATTGGGGCCATTTTGTGCCCGGCAGCATAATCATTGGGGGCTAATTGATACTCTCCGGTACTCATTCAGTCAGCAGAGCAATGCTGTCGTTAGAGACTTTGTTTGCTTTTTAAATGTTGGGTTTTTTTTTAGTCTTTTTCTAGTTTTGCTAGCTCAATATGAGTCCAAAGAAAGCATTGGACAAGTGATGTGTGGTTTGAAACATTGAGGAAGTATCTACAACGTTGTCAACACTGCCTTCTCCCCACCTCCCCCTTCCTTCCGCTGCAAGATAAATCAACAAGGTAAAGTGGATTTTTATTCCTAATTATTGTCGCAACCTGGCTGGTAAAGTTAAGGAGTTTTGTGATGTTCAAACTGTGAGTGCACCACAAGGCTAGTGACAGT
This sequence comes from Entelurus aequoreus, assembly GCF_033978785.1. Taxonomy (NCBI): domain Eukaryota; kingdom Metazoa; phylum Chordata; class Actinopteri; order Syngnathiformes; family Syngnathidae; genus Entelurus; species Entelurus aequoreus. The sequence continues at coordinate 49,259,067 of NC_084737.1, forward strand.
GTCAACAGAGTAGCTGCAAATTAGGTCAGTTTAGCTAGTTGTTTTGGCTTTGTTATTCATTAGAAAGTTGATTCATGACCCCATGTTATGTTTGTTTAATGTACAGTACTGCATGGCGCAGGGATATTCAACTGCCTTGAGGAACTCTTCAGTTATGTACAAACCCCGTTTCCATATGAGTTGGGAAATTGTGTTAGATGTAAATATAAACGGAATACAATGATTTGCAAATCATTTTCAACCCATATTCAGTTGAATATGCTACAAAGACAACATATTTGATGTTCAAACTGATAAACATTTTTTTTTTTTGCAAATAATCATTAACTTTGGAATTTGATGCCAGCAACACGTGACAAAGAAGTTGGGAAAGGTGGCAATAAATACTGATAAAGTTGAGGAATGCTCATCAAACACTTATTTGGAACATCCCACAGGTGAACAGGCAAATTGGGAACAGGTGGGTGCCATGATTGGGTATAAAAGTAGATTCCAAGAAATGCTCAGTCATTCACAAACAAGGATGGGGGCGAGGGTCACCACTTTGTCAACAAATGCGTGAGCAAATTGTTGAACAGTTTAAGAAAAACCTTTCTCAACCAGCTATTGCAAGGAATGTAGGGATTTCACCATCTACGGTCCATAATATCATCAAAGGGTTCAGAGAATCTGGAGAAATCACTGCACGTAAGCAGCTAAGCCCGTGACCTTCGATCCCTCAGGCTGCACTGCATCAACAAGCTACATCAGTGTGTAAGGATATCACCACATGGGCTCAGGAACACTTCAGAAACCCACTGTCAGCAACTACAGTTGGTCGCTACATCTGTAAGTGCAAGTTAAAACTCTCCTATGCAAGGCGAAAACAGATTATCAACAACACCCAGAGACGCCGTCGGCTTCGCTGGGCCTGAGCTCATCTAAGATGGACTGATACAAAGTGGAAAAGTGTTCTGTGGTCTGACGAGTCCACATTTCAAATTGTTTTTGGAAACTGTGGACGTCGTGTCCTCCGGACCAAAGAGGAAAAAAACCATATAGGCGCAAAGTTGAAAAGCCAGCATCTGTGATGGTAAGCGGGTGTATTAGTGCCAAAGACATGGGTAACTCACACATCTGTGTAGGCGCAATTAATGCTGAAAGGTACATACAGGTTTTGGAGCAACATATGTTGCCATCCAAACAACGTTACCATGGACGCCCCTACTTATTTCAGCAAGACAATGCCAAGCCACGTGTTACATCAACGTGGCTTCATAGTAAAAGAGTGCGGGTACTAGACTGGCCTGCCTGTAGTCCAGACCTGTCTCCCATTGAAAATGTGTGGCGCATTATGAAGCCTAAAATACCACAACGGAGACCCCCGGACTCTTGAACAACTTAAGCTGTACATCAAGCAAGAATGGGAAAGAATTCCACTTGAGAAGCTTAAAAAATGTGTCTCCTCAGTTCCCAAACGTTTACTGAGTGTTGTTAAAAGGAAAGGCCATGTAACACAGTGGTGAACATGCCCTTTCCCAACTACTTTGGCACGTGTTGCAGCCATGAAATTCTAAGTTAATTATTATTTGCAAAAAAAAAATAAAGTTTATGAGTTTGAACATCAAATATCTTGTCTTTGTAGTGCATTCAATTGAATATGGGTTAAAAAGAATTTGCAAATCATTGTATTCCGTTTATATTTACATCTAACACAATTTCCCAACTCATATGGAAACGGGCTTTGTAAATCATAGGTTTGGATCCCATTATTTTATATTTGCTGTCAAGGGTAAATATTAACGCAACTATCTGCCACTGTGTTTACAATGGTCCAAGTTCCTCCATACCACAAGTGTCAAATTTAAGGCCCCTGGACCACATCTGGCCCTCCACATCATTTTATGTGGCCCAAAAAAGCCTGGAAATAATGTGCGTCAATTAAGTATTTGATCTTTTCTTACTAAATTGTATTCATTCTCTTCATTTTGACAGAAAATAATACATGTACTGCATGCAGTTGCCAATATTTTTAACTTTAATATTATGTAATAATGCAGCACATATTATCATAAGGTCCACAAAATGTATTTGAATTTAAATAAATACTTAAATATGTACTTGACTTATATTATCCATCATATTGTACACTGTGATAATGACAATAGATTGTATGGTAAAAAACTGAAATACTGGCAGCTTCGTTGCCAGTATTTTAGTGTATAATACAGATATGCTGTAAAAAAACAATATTGCACATATTACTGTAAAATTCTGGCAACAGAGGTGCCAGATCTTTTTACCATAAATTCTACAGATTGTTTACAACAGTGTACAATTTTTTTTTTGTAATAATACAACGTGTAAGCACTTAAGATAATAAGACGACTTATACATTTATATTCAAATATTATTCTGTATCCATTGTGGGCAGCCATAACTGCAATGTGGCCCTCAATGAAAACAAGTTTGACACCTCTGCACTATACATTATAGTGTTTTTTAGGAATGTAAAGCAAAAATGTTTCACAAGTTTTCTACCGAACCGGTATGGTGTCATTCCAGGGCCAGATTTGTTGCCAGTTGAATAACCCAGGTATAGCGCTTTATATAGTATTCAAAGTAGGGCTGTAGCTATTGATTATTTTAGTAATCGAGTAATCTATTGATTAGTTTGTTCGGTTAATTGAGTAATCGGATAAAATAAAAAAATATATAAAAAAACTGTTGTCACATAAATCAAGGCACCCACTATGTCGCTTATTTATGAATTGTTATTAGTTAAAACTTATTAGACTATTAATTGAAGTAACAGAATACAAATCATGCTTTTTTCTAATCAAATTAGTTAATTGTTGCAGCCCTAATTCAAAGTGTACAAACTCTTACTAAAATATGAACTTTTGTCGAAGCTGCAACCCATTATTCATGTTTACATGGTTTCTTTTGGGAAAATTTGCTTTAATATACAAACTTTTCTATTTAGGAACCATGTTCAAGTACAAATTGCTTTTGGAAATCGATTTATTTGGCAAGATGGTTGCTGAAATGTGAGAGGTCGACTCACTTTTGTGAGGAAGTGTAATGGAAAAATGCTCAAAAAGGAGAATGCACAGTGTTTTAATGCTTGTCTACCTTCTTCACCAGACTGAGGTCTTCGATGAGTTGTCGCTCTCCCTCAGTCAGCTCATAGATCACCTGCAGAAGAACACACATGTTGACACACTTGCATCGTGTGTGATGCACAGATGGGCCAACGTGAGCACTTGCAGCTGACTCTTCAATAAAGGAAGTTGAAGCAACAGTCCCAGCTCACATCCTCTTTCTCAATCCCTGTGCAGTACATAGTGGTCATCCTCCCCCAATGACACCAGGACAATAAAGTGTTTGGCTTTCACGGTAGTTTTATTTATCTTCCTCCCTCCTCACCTCCTGACGTTTGATCTCCTTGGCTGTGAGGTGGTGGCTCTCCACCGTGTCACTCCAGCACTGGCTGTTGCACCTCCTTGGAAACGATGAGCCCTTTGTGCGAGAACGTACAGGCGGCGTGGGCAAAGGTCGCACATCTGTGCGGAAACTTATAGATCGCTAGAAGGACACATCGATAAATGAGTGCATGCGGTCAACAGAAGTGGGATTTGAGTCTGTGCAACGTTACCGAAATTGACTGTCCAATACGTTTGAGGGCAGGCGTCTTTACCGGAGTGATGACCCCTGTTAGGCTGTTGGACTTAACCACAGGCTTGACCCGTTTGTTACAGGGCTCCTTTAATGGAAAATGATAAAAAGTCAAGCTTTGACACATCCATGCAGTGGTTCTCAAACTTTTTTCATCAAGTACCACCTCAGAAAACACTTGACTCGCCAAGTACCACCATAATGACCAACATTAAAACAGCAGCGTAGTAGGTCTAAGTATTCATTAAAAACAAGGCAGAGGTTTTATTTAAGAAGTACCATATTTTCTGCCCTATAATCCGCTACTTTGTTCCAATGCTTTGAACCCTGGGGTTTATGAAACGGTGTGGTTAATTTATGAAATTTTCTTCGCTAACGGCCATAATGTTTTGTATTCAATAATAGTTTTCATGTCTCTGTCGGCGCAGTTCACTCATTGCAGGTTGACAATGTACTCCCTTTTTTGTGCCGGAAGTATATTTATTCAGAGTTTCTACTCGAAAGGATCTGCATTCATCGCTCCGAGCAACGTTTGAAAGTTTCACATTGTGCGGCTAATTTCGTGCATATTTGTACATGCTATCGTAATGTAATTAAGCCAGCGTCATTAGCATTAGCGAATATGCTAAGACGTTTATAGGTGTGTACTAGGGCTGCAACTAACGATTAATTTGATAATCGATTAATAATCGGATAAGAGACAAACTACATTTCAATCCTATCCAGTATTTTATTGAAAAAAAAACAGCATACTGACACCATACTTATTTTGATTATTGTTTCTCAGCTGTTTGTAAATGTTGCAGTTTATAAATAAAGGTTTATTAAAAAAAAAAAAATTTTAAAAATAAAAATTAAAATTTTTTTTTTTTAAAAACTGCGCATGCGCATAGCATAGATCCAACGAATCGATGACTAAATTAATCGGCAACTATTTTAATAATCGATTTTAATCAATTTAATCGATTAGTTGTTGCAGCCCTAGTGTGTACGTAAGTAACTTACTATGGCATTCTTTTTGTATTGTTTCAGTTTTGTAAATTCACAAAATTAACGTCAGCGTCGAGTTATTGACTCTGTTGGGATGATCGAAGAGCTAGCTTCCGCAGCTAGGGGGTTTATGGCGATGTGACTTGTTTTGTTTGATCATCCGTTTTACTGCCGTGTGACAGGCACCTTTGGAAACAAATAAGGTAATAAACATTTATAGTACAGCTAATATATGTAAAAATATTAATTTATTCTAAAATTTGGTGGTTGTGGCTTGAATACCGGTGCGCTCTTTAGCCCGGAATTTACGATATATTTAATAGTTTTGGCCACTAGTAACTCTGTGTTTGAATATTTAATTACACGAATAAATGGTCTCTAGTGTGTGAATGTGAGTGTGAATGTTGTCTGTCTATCTGTGTTGGGACCTGCGATGAGGTGGTGACTTGTCCAGGGTGTACCCAGCCTTCTGCCCGAATGCAGCTAAGATAGGCTCCAGCACCCCCCGCCATCCCGAAAGGGACAAGCGGTAGAAAATTGATGGATATTTTCTGGCCTATAAACCGCTAATTTGTTCCAATGCTTTGAACTCTGGGGTTTATGAAACGGTGTGGTTAATTAATGATTTTTTCTTCGCTAACGGCCATAATGTTTTGTATTTAATAATAGTGTTCATGTCCCTGTCGGCGCAATTCGCTCACTGCGGGTTGATAATGTACTACTTCCTGTTTTGTGCTCGAAAGGATCTGCATTCATTGCTCCGAGCACCGTTTGAAAGCTTCACAATGTGCGGCTGTTTTCATGCATATTTGTACATGCTATCGTAAAGTAATTAAGCTAGCGTCATTAGCATTAGCGAATATGCTAAGACATTTACAGGTGTGTACGTATTAAGTATTATCAACTTGCTATGGCATTCTTTTTGTATTGCTTCAGTGTCGTAAATTCACCAGATTAACGTCAGCTTCGAGTTTTTGACTCTGTTGGGATGATCAGAGAGCTAGCTTCCGCTTCCGATTTATGGCGATTGATTGATTGATTGAGACTTTTATTAGTAGATTGCACAGTACATATTCCGTACAATTGATCACTAAATGGTAACACCTGAATACGTTTTAACTTGTTTAAGTCGGGGTCCACGTTAATGAATTCATGGTATAAATATATACTATCAGCATAATACAGTCATCACACAAGTTAATAATCAGATAATTCAATGTATATATACATTGAATTATTTACATTATTTACAATACGGGGGGTGGGATGTGGAGGGTGTTGGGGCGGGGGGTAGGTTTGGTTGATTTCAGCACTTCAGTCATCAACAATAATATCAGAGAAATGGACATTGAAACAGTGTAGGTCTGACTTGGTAGGATCAGCGAGCAGTGAACATAGATGTGACTTCTGTTTTGTTTGATCATCTGTTTTACTGCCGTGTGACAGGCACCTTTGGAAACAAATATGGTATGTAAATGAACATTTACAAAATATTTCATACTGGTATTTATCTGTGGCTTATGATCCGGTCCAGCTAATATGTAAAAATATTCATTTATTCCAAAATTTGGTGGGTGTGGCTTAAATACCGGTGTGCTCCTTAGCCCGGAATTGACTTTATATTTTAATAGTTTTGGTCACTGTAACATTACACAGTTTGATTAGTAACACTGTGTTTGAATATTTAATTACACGACTCTTTGGCGTATCACTAGCGGCAGAGTGGTACACGTACCACAGTTTGAGAAGCACTGAATCCATGCATCGTGTTAGGGTGACATGGACACTTCACCTGTAAGTCATTGTGCTCAGGTGGCATTTCACTCTCTTCTTCATGTTCCGCCTCCTCTTCATCCTGCTAAAAGAGAAGACAACGCAGTGGCGACATGAGAGCGGAGGAAAGTGGAAGGAGAGGTTGAACCTCTCATTTCCTGTGACTCTTTCAAAGAGGAAGTGTGTTGAAAGCATGCGTGTTGTAGTAATACACAAGATGGCTGCTTTTACTTTGTGACACAGAAGTGGCAGCAGCAGCAATACATAGGAATAACAAAGAAAATACGAGATTATAATAGGAATTGAGCATTCGGCAGACCATTAAACGCAGTTTTGTGGTCACCAATGAAAAGCTGCCTAAAACATCCATTAGTTAGGAACACATCAAGATGGGAGTTTGACATGCACTCACCTCAGGGATTCTGATCACAGCTTCTGGTGTTGAGTCTTGTTTTCTCTTCTTCTAAAATGAGACAATAGTGACTTTTTGGTTTTTGATCGGATGTTAAAGGAGATGATGCAGACTTACTCCAGTATGGTCACAGCAGTCGGTTGACTTTGTTCCTCCTATTTGTGACCTACAAGTCGTATTATTAATTTTATACAGCTACATTCAAAATTGGTTTTGACAAATGACTTCAATGTCCTGTAAGTACAGCATTGTCATTATTCGCCTGTCAAATTAAACATTAAATAGTAGCAACTTTCATGTTTTAGGCATTTACAATATCGGCCCCAAATATTAAGAATAATCGTACCAGGAAGTCCTTGTCTCACAGGTCTCTTCCACTTCCATCTTCTTTGTCGTCAAAGCATCATCACAAATCCCCCCACACTTTTTAGACCTAACGTCTTTCGTTTCGTAAAGTGCCTGTTTTGAAGAGCTCCGTGTAACTTCTTCCTCATCTGGTTCTTCCTTATCTCACACTCAACCACATCCTTTCAGGTCACACTTCAAAATGTAAGTGCTCTTCTCAGACAGGGTGCAAAACTTGGTCAGCTCACTCACAAGTCAGCGAGCGGATGACTGAACACAACTTGGTGAACGCAAGAGGAAGTGAGAGTAGATTTGTAAAAGCAAACTTGATTTTTGCCTTATTGAATGAATTAAGTTGGAATTTAACTCAGAAATCAGCTTCAACACATTATGAAAATGTATCTCACGATTCCAATGTTAAGGTTAGTACGGTACTCGTTCTTGAGTGTGCAAGGAGCAGAATTAAGACAGAAGCATTACATTGCTGTTCAGATTCGCATTATTTCCTTAAATGTAAAAACACAACAAATTCATTCACGATTTAGCATTTATTAACTATCAAGCTAAGTGCTCCCATATCAAGATACATATGACCTTGCTCTTACACTCTGGTGTCATTGAGTTTACAAGGTAAAGACACGTTGAGAGCCGAACATCGAATGAGGCCTCAAAAATAAAATACAAAAAACAAGACATAAATGCATGAAAACAGATGTCATGTGCAAGAGCCTTCTCCATTAAGCCAAGAGTGCCAACTGAGTAAAGGAGCCTGAAAATCACAGTAACCAATTCAACCAGACAGAAGTTATCTTTAGTGCTGGGGGGGCAGTTGAGGTGCAATTGGTCATCCAGCAAAACCATTTCAAACTGGTGGTGTTTGTAGAAGTAGGGAATTTGAACAGTCACAGGATAAAATGTGTACTTACATGTTGCTTTATTATTTTCAAACATTTTCTATGTTGCATGTAAAAAGGAAACAGTCACGTGAGGTGTCAGGCGAGGATTGGAGCACAAGTGTGTGTGCCCAAGTTTGTGAGGATACCTAAAATGAACATTGAATAGGCTGTTCAGTAACACACCACTAAGACTTAGAATTAAAATTGAACATGGAGGTTTTTCAAAATATCAGAAGGTCCAGTACACGTTCAGGTTCCCGCCTCCTGCAAGAGCTCTGTTTGACGAAAAGAGCACAACTGGATTCCTCACGGACAGCTATCAGCAAGTCAGCTCAATGGAGGCTATGTACAGAGGCACAGGTTAACACAAACCACAGGCCTTGAAAAACAAAACAACAAACAATAAGCTTGATCCAGTAAAGACCTGAACCCATTTTCCCCTTCCCCCAAATAACGCTAACCCATCATTTACAAGCATCCCCTATTCCTCCAGCATCAAGTCATCTTGCAGGCGGATTCAGTGTGGAGCTCAGCGGATAGTATATCTGACGTATGGCACTTCTACATCTTCATCCGTCAGGTCATTGCAGCACAACTCAAACACCAGAGCTTTGACATGCTTGCCCAGCTTCTTCTTAGACACCTTGGTCACGATCTCAGTCATCCTGCAGCACACAGATGACAGTTGATGTGAAAACGGGTTTAAGTTTTTGTGCAGCCCTTGAGGACATGTCACAAAAATATTGTACTCACGGCAGGTCAAGTCTCTCTCTGAGTTTGGGGGGTGGCATGAAGAATGAGTAGAGCATGGACACTCCCTGAGAAAGCATGGTGATATCCAACCTATGCTCATTCTTAATAATAAAACAAAAACAGCGTTTAGTATGATGCAACAAGTAAAGCGTAGCTAAATAAGCAGATAGGCACATACTCTAAAGTATGACAGAAATTGCTGCAGTGTCATTTCCTCTCCATTGGGCTGCAGCCCTGTGATCTCAAAGCGATCCCATAACGTCCATTCGATTTCATAGTACTGTCGAAACAATGTCAAGGTGGGACATTAAAACATGTTTGGTCACACAGTCAACAGTAGGTGTGGGGGGTTGTCTCCTCAGCACACACTGAATCAGTGTGAGAAGGTGAGTTGAACTCACTTGCACCCAGGCAAACTGCTTGGTGCATCAGTATTAGCATGGCTGAATCATCATGGGAGCTACTAATTATCCATGCCTATTTTAAGTGACGGTTGAAATTTTCACTGTGAAGCTACACCACCACAGGAGCTCAACATGCAGTGAGACACATGCCGTGTACCTACCTTATGTCTGCGAGCAGCAATGGGGTCGGAGAAGGCAAAAAACGGCAGGGAGAGATTCATAAAGCCGTTCTTGAATGACTCCAGCTTCTTATGTCCTTGGACTATCTTGATGAGCTCAAGGCACACCAGACCCACAACTGCAGCTGTGGTAGTGGCAATGGCTGGGATGATCTTGCCAGCTATGAGTTTGCTCTAGGTAGGGGAGAGGATAATTACATTGGAATACAATACCCAACCAATAGATAGGTCTGACAGATCTAAGCACCCACATTGTGTCTGTCAGTTGGGGGGATGTCATAGTTCTCTGCTCTCAAGTTAGATGCTGCTACTATGAAGTCCATGTGAAAGTTGGTGTCATCATCCTTGTAGTTGGAAGAACAAACACTCAGGATATAGACAGACAGATTATGTGTACCTAAAATGAAAGTTGAGCTACCTTTTCAAATTCAATAGGGCAGAGTTCGAACTGGGCTGACTCGGGAGGAGGCAGCAGAACTTTCAGCTCCTCCAATCTGGAATCATCTGTTTAAACAAAGATGCAGTGGGTGTGCAATTAATTTAAAGCCCCTCATATTAGCAATATTGCCATCATAACTACGTACCAACAGAGGAATTGCTATTTTGCAGCTCCTGATCAGAGACGTGGATTCTCACACCTGAACGTGGTGTAAAGGGAGGCACCTGGATCTCTTGTAAGATCTTGACGACTGCTGCACGATCGGGGCTTCCTTCAATGCCATAAGACTGAGCAAAGAGGTTGGCTGCAGCAAATACGTAGTCTATGTGCAGGTCCTACAAGACAAAACAACTTTTGGTATTTGGCCTGTTTGAAAACCAAGTCAACTTTCAGGGAGCTGAAATACATAAAATATACTTACATTGCTTGTACTAAATTCTATGGCGTGAGGACACCTCTTTGGAACAGACCAAAAGGGGGCGCCAGAGCTGGTTAGCTAAAAGACAAGGAAAAGACGAAAATGGTTTTCATCCCCCCCAATGAAAAACAGATTCTTAATCCACTATTTCAATGTGTGGCGCATTTAATTTTTTGTGACACTTCAACAAGCAAAGTTAGTTGCTGCTAGTTAAATGAGTACCTGATCACGGGGGAAATTGTGCAATAGCTGGCGGATGTTGTTGTTATACTGGCACTGCCAATGGTTACGTGCCCAAGTTACACAGTCGACCCAACTGTGGGGACAGTCTGTGACGAGGGTCTTGTAAACAGCCTCCAGCAACTCGGCAGACTGACCACCAGTAAGTTTCAGGGTGCGCTCCATGAACTTGGGATCTCTGTAAGTCAACCAGTAGAAATTAGTACTCATTTAAATTTTAAAATGAGTATAAATTCAAACTAGTTGGGCCATCTTCAACTGATCCCCTAGCTGGTTGCTCCTATTGACAATTTGTATTGTATCCTGTAGTAATGTTTATAAATGTAATTTAATGAATATGCCTACACTGCTTATCGACACGTTTACTTCTAAATTTGATCAATTAGACATGACTGACCACAATCTTGGAGATAATGCCTATTCCTAATTTAAATTAATTACAAATAAATATACCTAATTTCTGCATTAAAAAGCCCTTTTGTGGGAGAATATATACAAGCATGAACATAAACTAGGTTCAGTAGCAGACCAATTCACAGGAGGGTAAAAGGGAGCTGTCTTACTTGAGGTACTGCTTGGCATTCTCTGGTGGCTGTTTGAAAAGTCCCTCAAACTCATCACGGGCCCACTAGAGAGAGCAATGTGTAGGCACAGATAAATAACATGCTTGATTCAAATGTCTGGTGGATAAAATAAACATGTTTACTCACTTGCAGTGTGTGTTCAATGGCATTTGGGAAATTCTTGAGGGTACAGATGGGGATAGACTTCTCAGGTGGATCCTGGCTAGAGCTGTAAGACTCTGTAAGGAAGGGGATCACGACCTGGACATTGCCTTTGGTACCCAGAGTACCAGACTCCAGTAAAGGTTTACGGTAGTACACACACCTACGATCCATGTACAAACCTGTACAAAAAAGACAGATTGAGACAGATTATACACACACATTTATTGGAATGTTCAATTGAAAAATTATACTACTTACGTGCATCTACATTGTCCAGTGCATTGGCTACGCCATCAAGGCTTTCAAAGAAGTCATCGTCATAAATCCTCTCTGTCTCTGCGTCCACCTTATTCTGGTGACCAGTGATCTTGATGGAGGGGTTCATCTGTTTCACTGCTGCTGCAGCTGTGTCACTTTTCATTTTCTATTATCACACACAGACACAAGAGCTATGGAATAGTGTCTCATAAAATAATGGCACAAATATTGAATTTCACAAGAATCCAAATGACCAAGAATAAAACTGCAGTACACTTTATTACAATACACAGGTCAAGAAAAATGTGTTTAAGCTGCTTGGATGAGAAAAAAAAATATACCAACCGTAACATCCGATTGTCTGAAGAGGAACTGTCTGTTGAGGTTGGACTTCTCGATAGTGTCCATATCTGTCACAATGATCTCACCATCCCCACTAGCCAAACCAATCATGGCAAAGTTTTTCAAAAGCTCACAGCCAATGGCACCAGCTCCAACCTGAAATAATCAGGTATTTGGGTATTGTAGATTAGCATACAGAAGAGTCATATCTATGTAAATTGGCCAGCGGAATTAGTCCCCAACATAAATGAACCCCTTAACTTTTGAGAGCTAGTGCTATAACTTACAAACGACCAGGTCTATCAATCTCCTTAGTATAATTTCCTCACTGTATTTGGTCTTTTAATAGCCATTGCCACATGTGCCCATTGAATATCCCTTAGCAACAGAATACCACTAATGCCAATGAATGGCATACTCACCAGGAAGTAGCGTTGCTTGGCAAGCAGCTCTTGCAGTTTTGTGCCAAATACAGCAATCTGTCCATCGTAGCGACTGTTCCTCTGAGTGAAAATAAAAAAGTGAGTTTGTCAGCATTATGACACTGTTAGCATAAATATGTATGTGGATGTTGGTAACACCTACAGGGGCACACTCTTCTTCTGTGAGTACAACTCCCTCCTCTTCAGGCAGGCACTCTAATGCGTCAAAGTACAACCACTGCATTATGGGCATAAACTTTCCGGTGCATGCCTAAAAGGATAAACAGATCATTTAGCCATATTAAAACAAGGTTAAAAACTAACATTTTATGGCTAGTGCTGTTGTGACAGACATACGCTGCTAGTTGCCAAAAGCTTTTTACTGACCTTCATGACTTCCTGTGCTGCCAGACCACCAATGAAGGCGTTGACAGGGGCCAAATCGCCAGCAGCAACAAATGCTATCTTTTTGATGAGAGCCTCATCAAGCTGCTCTACTTGGGCTGATTCAGTCTGAGCAGAGTTCAACTCCCTGGCCATTGACAATAGTTCTTCACCATCAGCCTGAATGAAATGCAGAGATGGCAGAAGTTAAATGGCTGTACAAAAAATGTTTTAAGATAATGCTTGGAGTTGAAGTTAGCCAGACTAGGTTGAGCTACATGATTATGGGCAAAATAATAATCACAATTATATTTTTTATCAATGTTAAATTAATTATGTTCTGTAAAACAGGTTTCCCATCAGGCACCAATCAACTTGGAGTGGTCCTTAGGGTGGGCATGTGAGCGTGACACGTAATATTGTTCATGGGGCTTCAAGATGAGCCAGTTTTGCTTTCCTGCTACCGCAGAGTCTGAAGTTCTTGATTTGATATGCAGCAGAGCCTGCTTTTTTAACTATTTTTATTTATTATTATTTTAACTAATGTGGGCTCTGTACCGAGGATGTCGTTGTGGCTTGTGCTGCCCTTTGAGACACTTGTGATTTAGGGCTATATAAATAAACATTGATTGATTGATTAATATTACAGATGATCACCTTTAACTGCGGCACCGAAAATTGTGATTTTAATTTTATGAATTGTGCTGCTTTAAGCCAGACGAACCAAAAATGGTCATTACAAACAAGAATCGATGAGATATAAAGTGACTTGTTGGGTAGAGACGTGGCTTTCCTGCTTTTGTCCTGCTGCCACAGAGAGGGGTTTACCTGGTTCCACGGTGTAGGGAGGCGGTTGTTTTTTTTCTGGAAGGCGTGGATGGCCTGAAAGCCCACATGCAATTGTGCCGGACGCTCAAGCTTGGCAAAGTCTGTCATTATGAATTCTGGCTTAGCCATGGAGGAGGACAATGATTTCTGTAACCCAAAGATCAATACAAGATAGAATGCTTAAATTAACATGTTCACAAGATAGAATGTTTAAATTAACATGTTCACTAATGAAGTTCATTTTGGACAGTATGTATGAGTAAACACATTTGTTTAAAATCAAAAAACAATGAAAAGATATGTGAGTGGTCAATCGAAATAATGGAGAAGACCAGCTATTTTTTTGACAGCATCTAGTACACCACTTGATGTGCATATTTCAACTTACAAAGGTGAATTTCTTGGGCACCTTGACCTGGGAAACAATTCCTCCTCTTATATAGTCTGTAAATCCTGTTGTGTCACAAATACTGAAGGTGTAGGGACCTGGAAACACATTGCGTCAAATCTTTAAGACGTACTGCAATATTTATTTTACAGATAATAGGGCTTACCAAGAACTTTGATTTCCACCGGCTGGCAGCCATTGAGTTCTGTCATGCCCTGAATTTCTGAGAAGGTGACAAAGTTTCCACTTTCAAACCCATGACGGGCCTCATCCAGGCAAGTCACAACACCTTTATTGTCCTGAAGAAAAATATATTCTTGTTCAAGTTGACTGAATAGAATGTTATTTTAAAATGACAATGAATTGAGGAATAAAAATCAAGTTTTGAGGACTAACCTTTGTGATCATGGAAATCATGGCACTCAGAGGCTGTTCCCCATTAGTGTCATGCACAATCATCTCCTCACCAAAGTCACAAAACAGCTGGCTACAAATCAACACACCCGGTGTCAAAAACAGCAACAATAACCTCGAGAAAGTCAACTCAAAAATGTGTGTAGTGCTGTGCGATATTACAACATTTATCACAGTACAGCATAGCATAAAAATGTCTATGGTGCGACATAATTATTGTGTATGAATGAGCAGCTACCTGGATAACGAGACACCAAAAGTGGTTAAGTGTTAGGCCTATTTTAGCACTTTTTTCCTTAAAACTATCCATGGGGAAAGAACGGACAGGTTTCCCGCGGGTACTGGGCCCTCGGCATCAGCAGTCCTGAGACATGGTCCTGAAACAACTTAGGGGTGTATGAATGAGCAGCTACATGCTGTTGCTTTATGGAAGCATTACTACGTCACTTGAAATAACTTTACGACAGGAGACAGCAGAAGTGGGCGGGAGCATGGATGTCAAGATCGCAGAGAGGGAAATAAGAATGGAAGCTAACTCAACAAAATACAAAGACGAATCGGTGCCAAAAAGAGGGAACAGGAACTATGTTTGGATAAAAGAAAAGTCAGACGCCAACTGAAAGGTAGTTTGTAAAACATACCACCAATGTAAAACATACCACCAACAAGTCGTTACCAGCAAGTTGAACAAGTCTAATTGTGTCTACCAATTGAAGACACGTCATGAAGAAAACTACAGAGTGTTAAAATTTCACCAAGTACTAACGTTACCGTGATACCCCAAAATTATGAAAAGAAAAACACATAACGGATCTAATAGAGTTGTTGTCCTGAGGAATCATCTATGACAAGCAGTCCCGCAGTTCCAGATAACTTAGTTGCTATCTTTAAATTAATGTGTACACATTGCTCTATATACATATTAAAAAAAACAAAAACAAGAACTGTATTGCGATATTGTTCAGGACATACAACTACCTATATGTTGGAATATATATATATTTTTAGAACCCATATCGCACAGCACTAAATGCGAAAGATGTTCAGGTTCTTACCCGAACAGGCCACGGGTGTCTGCAATGATGAACTTGATGCCTTTACCATGGCAGAATTCTCCCACTTGCTGCTGCTCATCCAGAGTGGAGTTGGTCAACACTACCACCTAGATTACAAAAAGTGAAAAGTTAAAATTGCCTATAAATCTATGTAATGACATTCTCTTCAATAACGGCCTAGGCCTGAAATTATACCTGGAACTTCGTCAAGAAGTCGTCTGTGAGAGTGCTGGTATATGCTGCCACAGGGACGTAGTTGTTGAGCTCAGCCAGGCGGGGCTGACTGACTTCCGCTCGGTTCTTCCCCAGATCTTCCTCTCGAATATAAAACTAACAATAAAAAATTTTAAAATAATTTTAGCAAAAACATGTGTGCATTAGGACTGAAATGGTACACGTAAAATACCAAACTGTTCGGTCCGCCCTGTACAAGACAATATGCCCTTATTGACAGCTTTTTTCGCTTAGCTAACTAATTTTTGCGGAGTGTGCGTACGTGTGCGCCTGTCCACGGCGTAACATCCAAGCACTGTTGTGCATTTACCCATGCCGACCCCTCTTTCCCCTCACATTGTACAGAAGAAAAAAAATTAAGACTTATGGGCAGCACGAGCAGATGTTGAAAGACAATTTAAAGAAGCACCAACTTCATTCAAATCTGTTGAATCCTCCTCGCCAGAGAATGTCTCACACCACTCACTACTGCAGCTCAAATGGTTTTATCTGAACAAATTCCACCCACAATGTGGACTCGCAGCTACTGAGTCAATCAGAAAATAATATTTTTGTATTTAAATATTTTTAAACACTTTCTATTTAGTGTTTGGTCTGATTCATATCATGTATACCAGTGTATACCATGTATTAAAACTTAACATTTTTGAGTTTGTGTTTTCCCTTCAATTTATTACTGTAGTGATCATTGAACCTGTTTTATGCTGGCACACTATTTTGCACAACCTCAAATTCAAACTGCACTTTTATGTAATTCATTAAATATACAATAAGCTGCGAGTTAATAAATATAGGTAATGAATGTCCATAAATTGTGTCACTGCTTGTCAGTAAGGTATGACGGTGCATCCTGCTGCCGTAACGGTGAGAAGCACCAGTGTACACTATTAGTCAATGAATAAAAGGGAATTTATAATTTTTAAGTGTTGCGTTTAATTACTGATAACTTAAGTTTTATAGTATTCAGTATACCAGTGATACTTTGCTCTCTGCAAAATGTAATCTTTGCTGACAAGCAAAATAAAAACACACTTGACAGGAAAAAAAGTTGATCTCCGTATACATAAAAAACCCACCAAAAATTAACCGAAACCGTGGGTCAAAAACATACGACCGCATTGCGAATTGTCTGTACCGTTGCACCCTTGGTGTGCACTCTCGAAGCTCATCCAATTCAAAGATTACTTATATTTGGAAGTAAAAATAAAAGACTACTGTGAAATGTAAACAATAATCCATGGAGAGAATGGCAGGGGGCCATTCAAGCTGGTAATAGGGCTGGGCAATATATTGATTAGATTAAATTAGAGTTTTGTTGCAGTTAAAAAAAAATAAAAAAAATTCTCCTTTTGCTCGGGTGTATTTTTTTGTGAGCTTTCGTATCCCCCACCCGCCCACTTACTTTCTTAGAGAAGATCAACAAGCCTAGCAAATCATGGCTAATGGTATAACAAGAGCGAGACGTTAATTCCAAAGAAAAGAGCTTTCGATTTGCAGAAACAGGTGTAGAACCTGTGGGGTCTGAGCCGAGGATGTCGTTGTGGCTTGTGCAGCCCTTTGAGACACTCGTGATTTAGGGCTATATAAATAAACTTTGTGTGATTGATTGAGAACAAGTGACTGCACGCTGCAAAGTTTGTTTAAAAAAGGCATCAGCACAATAAACATATTCCAGCATCTGAAACAGCATCAAACCAAGTGGGGGAAATACAACTCTTTATGGGTCAAACATGACGGCAACAACAACTACACCTAAAAAGCAGAGTACTGTGGTGAAATAATTTACACAAGGTACCATGTACAGAATGGAGAACAATGCACAGAGGGATCACTAAGGCAGTCGCTCTGCACATCCAAACCGGACAGCTAGGTGCTGCTGTAAAACCTCTGTGGAATTATAAGATTTAACCATCAATATAGTGATATATTCCATATGCAATGAGACGTACATTGTCTTTAACATCAGTACACACTAACAAAGAGCCTAAATTTTATCCACTTACTAAAACTATAGTCATCCCAATGTTTTACTTTATTATTTATTTGCATACAATGTAGAATAGTTTTTTTTGTTTTTTTATTTAAAGTAGTATTTTATTTAAAAAAGTTTTAAATTTGCACTTTATTAATCTCAATGTTGGAGATTTGCATAAAATGTACAATCTACATTTTTGTTTACAGAAGTATTCAGAAGTATTGCCTCCCAGAAGAAGCTCTTAATATAGTTCTTTTAAAATTATTGCATAAAAAGTACAATTTACATCTGATCCAAAAATATAAAAATTACAATTTTTGCTAAAAGTGAGATGCAGAGTATCAGCGCCATTTCGAACTACTAGTTTGCATCAAATAAAAGCAAAACTTGCTTTGAATACCTGTCATTTATATTAATTGGTTTCTTTAAAAAGCAAAGGGAAAAAAACTAATCGGAAATCGAATGTACTGTGGAAAAATTGGAGATTTTATTTTTAAGCCATATCGTCCAGGCCTAGCTGATAAGCAATCATTAAAAATAAATTTGAAAAATAGAAATCCTCACGCCTCAACATAATCTCATCTCATGATTCTACTAAAAGCCTCATTAAGTATAAGGGTCTAAAATCAGGACATCGCAAAACATTTTTTTGGATGAAGGCATTAATAAAGTCTGCTCTTGCAATGTGTGCAACATAATTTTCCAATTAAAATAAAGAAATGTATTTGTAAATATATATACAAAATTGTATTAAAAAATGGCAACAAACGTGTTCTAATGTCTTTGGAACGAGGCAAAATATTGTTTTCAACACAAAAAGCCTACTAAATTAATGTCAGTGTGTGTGGGACTTGCCATTGTTTAGGGATGTGAGCACCTTTTGAGAAAAAGGGAAATTGGGGGAAAAAATAAAATTTCTATCAGCACAATATGCTGTTACGCAAACCCCTTATAAACATTCAAAATACATTTCCTGCAATGGGGTACATTTCTACACTATATTTTACATTCAGATTTAATGCTCATCTACCATGCTCTTTTGTCAGTCTTTATGACACATTTCTCATGTAATTTCAGGGTTTCCCCTAATGTAACTGATTGTGGGGGCCTGCCACAACAAAAAATTATCCGACACACCATTTTTTTTTTAAATATGAAAACTAACTTAATTTAATATATCGTAGCGTCCAGAAGAAGACAAAGTCCGACACACTTTACTTTTATTGCCAATCTTTTGCTAACAATCAGCCCAAATCCAACGTGTAATTTGGCCGCCGAAAGTAAGACTGATCATCCGAATAGCGCTGCCAAAACCAGATGTGATGAAGAAAGCAATACACACGGGGCTGTTTGGAGCGGAGGCAGCATGTCTGGGAT
The DNA here is from genome assembly GCF_033978785.1 of Entelurus aequoreus. Classification (NCBI taxonomy): domain Eukaryota; kingdom Metazoa; phylum Chordata; class Actinopteri; order Syngnathiformes; family Syngnathidae; genus Entelurus; species Entelurus aequoreus. The sequence goes on from NC_084737.1 coordinate 49,277,978, forward strand.
GTGGACTTACCTTAATCTATCAGAGCTATACCAGCAGACAACGATCTACAAAATGCAAGAGGCCAATGGCGGCTTCTAAAGAGAGTGGATGGATGGATGGATGGGCTTGCAGAAGCACAACGCCAAGTGCGACATCAGGCTCTCTGCTTCCGGTGTTGTAACCTCAGGTTACAATCTGTCACGTAAAAAAATATACCTTCTCGTTGGCTACTAATAAACACTCTAGAACTATGACTGGTTCGGAACTGACAGTGTTCAAATTGTAATCCAAATATAATTAGGAAAGTGGACAGCCATCAATGTTGTGGCTCAGAAAACGAAACAAGGCGACAAGTAAGCTAGCTAAATGGTTAGCTAACTAGTGAGCTTGTTTCGACTCTTGATCATCTCCCTGTCATGTAACTCAGTATGGCGTTTAGGCAAGAGAAACAGAGAGTATCTGCGGCCGAAGAGAGCGTTCAACAAATTTTGTGTAGATTGTATTTTTATTGATATTTCATTTTAAAAAATACGGAAGTGATAGTTTGGACCAAGCATGTGTACAGAGACGACCTACTATATTCTAATTAGATCTTATGACAGTGTAACCTGAGAATCACTCAAGGCCAATTTATGGACTAACACAGCTCAAGCCATTAAATATAACACTGAGGGATCGCTGTTTAAACATGAAATAAAGCATAAATAAAATTGAAAATCAAGACTTTTGCCATGCATACTGAATTTACCTGAGAGGACAGGTCTCTCCATTCTGCAATGCCTTGGTCGTGCACAGTGACACTACGAACGCCCCCCA